>NW_027363166.1:1200000-1702859 GCF_046119375.1 Phyllobates terribilis | reverse complement strand
TGAATCTTCTTTATCATGCCAGGATTAGCAGGAAAAAGCAAAAAATTTCAGAATTGCACCTTGCAATGTGGAGATATTACTGTTTGTGCATTTACAATATTCATTGATTTTTACCATTGAAAAACGTCCAGAAATGTTTGAAGCTACTGACTGAATGAAAGGAGCTGGCATCTCACTCTCTTTGAATCTTCTTTATCATGCTAGGATTAGCAGGAAAAAGCAAAAAATTTCAGAATTGCACCTTGCAATGTGGAGATATTACTGTGTGTGCATTTACAATATTCATTGATTTTTGCCATTGAAAACATCGTTATTCATATACCAGAAATGTTTGAAGCTACTGACTGAATGAAAGAGCTGGCATCTCACTCTCTTTGAATCTTCTTTATCATGCTAGGATTAGCAGGAAAAAGCAAAAATTTCAGAATTGCACCTTGCAATGTGGAGATATTACTGTTTGTGCATTTACAATATTCATTGATTTTTTGCCATTGAAAAACGTTCCAGAAATGTTTGAAGCTACTGACTGAATGAAAGGAGCTGGCATCTCACTCTCTTTCAATCTTCTTTATCATGCTAGGATTAGCAGGAAAAAGCAAAAAATTTCAGAATTGCACTTGCAATGCTGAGAAATTACTGTGTGTGCATTACAATATTCATTGATTTTGCCATTGAAAAACATCATGTTATTCATATACCAGAAATGTTTGAAGCTACTGACTGAATGAAAGGAGCTGGCATCTCACTCTCTTTGAATCTTCTTTATCATGCTAGGATTAGCAGGAAAAAGCAAAAATTTCAGAATTGCACCTTGCAATGCGGAGAAATTACTGTTTGTGCATTTACAATATTCATTGATTTTTGCCATTGAAAAACATCGTTATTCATATACCAGAAATGTTTGAAGCTACTGACTGAATGAAAAGAGCTGGCATCTCACTCTCTTTGAATCTTCTTTATCATGCTAGGATTAGCAGGAAAAAGCAAAAAATTTCAGAATTGCACCTTGCAATGCGGAGAAATTACTGTGTGTGCATTTACAATATTCCATTGATTTTTGCCATTGAAAACATCATGTTATTCATATACCAGAAATGTTTGAAGCTACTGACTGAATGAAAGGAGCTGGCATCTCACTCTCTTTGAATCTTCTTTATCATGCTAGGATTAGCAGGAAAAAGCAAAAAATTTCAGATTGCACCTTGCAATGCGGAGAAATTACTGTTTGTGCATTACAATATTCATTGATTTTTGCCATTGAAAAACATCATGTTATTCATATACCAGAAATGTTTGAAGCTACTGACTGAATGAAAGGAGCTGGCATCTCACTCTCTTTGAATCTTCTTTATCATGCAGGATTAGCAGGAAAAAGCAAAAAATTTCAGAATTGCACCTTGCAATGCGAGAAATTACTGTTTGTGCATTTACAATATTCATTGATTTTTGCCATTGAAAAACATGTTATTCATATACCAGAAATGTTTGAAGCTACTGACTGAATGAAAAGAGCTGGCATCTCACTCTCTTTGAATCTTCTTTATCATGCCAGGATTAGCAGGAAAAAGCAAAAAATTTCAGAATTGCACCTTGCAATGTGGAGATATTACTGTTTGTGCATTTACAATATTCATTGATTTTTGCCATTGAAAAACGTCAGAAATGTTTGAAGCTACTGACTGAATGAAAGGAGCTGGCATCTCACTCTCTTTGAATCTTCTTTATCATGCTAGGATTAGCAGGAAAAAGCAAAAAATTTCAGAATTGCACCTTGCAATGGGAGAAATTACTGTTTGTGCATTTACAATATTCATTGATTTTTGCCATTGAAAAACATGTTATTCATATACCAGAAATGTTTGAAGCTACTGACTGAATGAAAAGAGCTGGCATCTCACTCTCTTTGAATCTTCTTTATCATGCCAGGATTAGCAGGAAAAAGCAAAAAATTTCAGAATTGCACGTTGCAATGTGGAGATATTACTGTTTGTGCATTTACAATATTCATTGATTTTTGCCATTGAAAAACGTCCAGAAATGTTTGAAGCTACTGACTGAATGAAAGGAGCTGGCATCTCACTCTCTTTGAATCTTCTTTATCATGCTAGGATTAGCAGGAAAAAGCAAAAAATTTCAGAATTGCACCTTGCAATGCGGAGAAATTACTGTGTGTGCATTTACAATATTCATTGATTTTTGCCATTGAAAAACATCATGTTATTCATATACCAGAAATGTTTGAAGCTACTGACTGAATGAAAGGAGCTGGCATCTCACTCTCTTTGAATCTTCTTTATCATGCTAGGATTAGCAGGAAAAAGCAAAAATTTCAGAATTGCACCTTGCAATGCGGAGAAATTACTGTTTGTGCATTTACAATATTCATTGATTTTTGCCATTGAAAAACATCGTTATTCATATACCAGAAATGTTTGAAGCTACTGACTGAATGAAAAGAGCTGGCATCTCACTCTCTTTGAATCTTCTTTATCATGCTAGGATTAGCAGGAAAAAGCAAAAAATTTCAGAATTGCACCTTGCAATGCGGAGAAATTACTGTGTGTGCATTTACAATATTCATTGATTTTTGCCATTGAAAAACATCATGGTTATTCATATACCAGAAATGTTTGAAGCTACTGACTGAATGAAAGGAGCTGGCATCTCACTCTCTTTGAATCTTCTTTATCATGCTAGGATTAGCAGGAAAAAGCAAAAAATTTCAGAATTGCACCTTGCAATGCGGAGAAATTACTGTTTGTGCATTTACAATATTCATTGATTTTTGCCATTGAAAAACATCATGTTATTCATATACCAGAAATGTTTGAAGCTACTGACTGAATGAAAGGAGCTGGCATCTCACTCTCTTTGAATCTTCTTTATCATGCCAGGATTAGCAGGAAAAAGCAAAAAATTTCAGAATTGCACCTTGCAATGCGGAGAAATTACTGTTTGTGCATTTACAATATTCATTGATTTTTGCCATTGAAAACGTCCAGCAATGTTTGAAGCTACTGACTGAATGAAAAGAGCTGGCATCTCACTCTCTTTGAATCTTCTTTATCATGCCAGGATTAGCAGGAAAAAGCAAAAAATTTCAGAATTGCACCTTGCAATGCGGAGAAATTACTGTGTGTGCATTTACAATATTCATTGATTTTTGCCGTTGAAAAACATCGTTATTCATATACCAGAAATGTTTGAAGCTACTGACTGAATGAAAGGAGCTGGCATCTCACTATCTTTGAATCTTCTTTATCATGCTAGGATTAGCAGGAAAAAGCAAAAAATTTCAGAATTGCACCTTGCAATGCGGAGAAATTACTGTGTGTGCATTTACAATATTCATTGATTTTTGCCATTGAAAAACATCGTTATTCATATACCAGAAATGTTTGAAGCTACTGACTGAATGAAAAGAGCTGGCATCTCACTCTCTTTGAATCTTCTTTATCATGCTAGGATTAGCAGGAAAAAGCAAAAAATTTCAGAATTGCACCTTGCAATGCGGAGAAATTACTGTGTGTGCATTTACAATATTCATTGATTTTTGCCATTGAAAAACATCATGTTATTCATATACCAGAAATGTTTGAAGCTACTGACTGAATGAAAGGAGCTGGCATCTCACTCTCTTTGAATCTTCTTTATCATGCTAGGATTAGCAGGAAAAAGCAAAAAATTTCAGAATTGCACCTTGCAATGCGGAGAAATTACTGTTTGTGCATTTACAATATTCATTGATTTTTGCCATTGAAAAACATCATGTTATTCATATACCAGAAATGTTTGAAGCTACTGACTGAATGAAAGGAGCTGGCATCTCACTCTCTTTGAATCTTCTTTATCATGCTAGGATTAGCAGGAAAAAGCAAAAAATTTCAGAATTGCACCTTGCAATGCGGAGAAATTACTGTTTGTGCATTTACAATATTCATTGATTTTTGCCATTGAAAAACATGTTATTCATATACCAGAAATGTTTGAAGCTACTGACTGAATGAAAAGAGCTGGCATCTCACTCTCTTTGAATCTTCTTTATCATGCCAGGATTAGCAGGAAAAGCAAAAAATTTCAGAATTGCACCTTGCAATGTGGAGATATTACTGTTTGTGCATTTACAATATTCATTGATTTTTGCCATTGAAAAACGTCCAGAAATGTTTGAAGCTACTGACTGAATGAAAGGAGCTGGCATCTCACTCTCTTTGAATCTTCTTTATCATGCTAGGATTAGCAGGAAAAAGCAAAAAATTTCAGAATTGCACCTTGCAATGCGGAGAAATTACTGTTTGTGCATTTACAATATTCATTGATTTTTGCCATTGAAAAACATGTTATTCATATACCAGAAATGTTTGAAGCTACTGACTGAATGAAAAGAGCTGGCATCTCACTCTCTTTGAATCTTCTTTATCATGCCAGGATTAGCAGGAAAAAGCAAAAAATTTCAGAATTGCACGTTGCAATGTGGAGATATTACTGTTTGTGCATTTACAATATTCATTGATTTTTGCCATTGAAAAACGTCCAGAAATGTTTGAAGCTACTGACTGAATGAAAGGAGCTGGCATCTCACTCTCTTTGAATCTTCTTTATCATGCTAGGATTAGCAGGAAAAAGCAAAAAATTTCAGAATTGCACCTTGCAATGCGGAGAAATTACTGTGTGTGCATTTACAATATTCATTGATTTTTGCCATTGAAAAACATGTTTATTCATATACCAGAAATGTTTGAAGCTACTGACTGAATGAAAAGAGCTGGCATCTCACTCTCTTTGAATCTTCTTTATCATGCCAGGATTAGCAGGAAAAAGCAAAAAATTTCAGAATTGCACCTTGCAATGTGGAGATATTACTGTTTGTGCATTTAACAATATTCATTGATTTTTGCCATTGAAAAACGTCCAGAAATGTTTGAAGCTACTGACTGAATGAAAGGAGCTGGCATCTCACTCTCTTTGAATCTTCTTTATCATGCTAGGATTAGCAGGAAAAAGCAAAAAATTTCAGAATTGCACCTTGCAATGCGGAGAAATTACTGTTTGTGCATTTACAATATTCATTGATTTTGCCATTGAAAAACATGTTATTCATATACCAGAAATGTTTGAAGCTACTGACTGAATGAAAAGAGCTGGCATCTCACTCTCTTTGAATCTTCTTTATCATGCCAGGATTAGCAGGAAAAAGCAAAAAATTTCAGAATTGCACCTTGCAATGTGGAGATATTACTGTTTGTGCATTTACAATATTCATTGATTTTGCCATTGAAAAACGTCCAGAAATGTTTGAAGCTACTGACTGAATGAAAAGGAGCTGGCATCTCACTCTCTTTGAATCTTCTTTATCATGCCAGGATTAGCAGGAAAAAGCAAAAAATTTCAGAATTGCACCTTGCAATGCGGAGAAATTACTGTTTGTGCATTTACAATATTCATTGATTTTTGCCATTGAAAAACATCGTTATTCATATACCAGAAATGTTTGAAGCTACTGACTGAATGAAAGGAGCTGGCATCTCACTCTATTTGAATCTTCTTTATCATGCTAGGATTAGCAGGAAAAAGCAAAAAATTTCAGAATTGCACCTTGCAATGCGGAGAAATTACTGTGTGTGCATTTACAATATTCATTGATTTTTGCCGTTGAAAAACATCGTTATTCATATACCAGAAATGTTTGAAGCTACTGACTGAATGAAAGGAGCTGGCATCTCACTATCTTTGAATCTTCTTTATCATGCTAGGATTAGCAGGAAAAAGCAAAAAATTTCAGAATTGCACCTTGCAATGCGGAGAAATTACTGTGTGTGCATTTACAATTATTCATTGATTTTTGCCATTGAAAAACATCGTTATTCATATACCAGAAATGTTTGAAGCTACTGACTGAATGAAAAGAGCTGGCATCTCACTCTCTTTGAATCTTCTTTATCATGCAGGATTAGCAGGAAAAAGCAAAAAATTTCAGAATTGCACCTTGCAATGTGGAGATATTACTGTTTGTGCATTTACAATATTCATTGATTTTTGCCATTGAAAAACGTCCAGAAATGTTTGAAGCTACTGACTGAATGAAAGGAGCTGGCATCTCACTCTCTTGAATCTTCTTTATCATGCTAGGATTAGCAGGAAAAAGCAAAAAATTTCAGAATTGCACCTTGCAATGCGGAGAAATTACTGTTTGTGCATTTACAATATTCATTGATTTTTGCCATTGAAAAACATCTTGTTATTCATATACCAGAAATGTTTGAAGCTACTGACTGAATGAAAGGAGCTGGCATCTCACTCTCTTTGAATCTTCTTTATCATGCTAGGATTAGCAGGAAAAAGCAAAAAATTTCAGAATTGCACCTTGCAATGCGGAGAAATTACTGTTTGTGCATTTACAATATTCATTGATTTTTGCCATTGAAAAACATGTTATTCATATACCAGAAATGTTTGAAGCTACTGACTGAATTGAAAAGAGCTGGCATCTCACTCTCTTTGAATCTTCTTTATCATGCCAGGATTAGCAGGAAAAAGCAAAAAATTTCAGAATTGCACTTGCAATGTGGAGATATTACTGTTTGTGCATTTACAATATTCATTGATTTTTGCCATTGAAAACTCGTTATTCATACCAGAAATGTTTGAAGCTACTGACTGAATGAAAGGAGCTGGCATCTCACTCTCTTTGAATCTTCTTTATCATGCTAGGATTAGCAGGAAAAAGCAAAAAATTTCAGAATTGCACCTTGTAATGCGGAGAAATTACTGTTTGTGCATTTAACAATATTCATTGATTTTTGCCATTGAAAAACATGTTATTCATATACCAGAAATGTTTGAAGCTACTGACTGAATGAAAAGAGCTGGCATCTCACTCTCTTTGAATCTTCTTTATCATGCCAGGATTAGCAGGAAAAAGCAAAAAATTTCAGAATTGCACGTTGCAATGTGGAGATATTACTGTTTGTGCATTTACAATATTCATTGATTTTTGCCATTGAAAAACGTCCAGAAATGTTTGAAGCTACTGACTGAATGAAAGGAGCTGGCATCTCACTCTCTTTGAATCTTCTTTATCATGCTAGGATTAGCAGGAAAAAGCAAAAAATTTCAGAATTGCGCCTTGCAATGCGGAGAAATTACTGTGTGTGCATTTACAATATTCATTGATTTTTGCCATTGAAAAACTATGTTATTCATATACCAGAAATGTTTGAAGCTACTGACTGAATGAAAGGAGCTGGCATCTCACTCTCTTTGAATCTTCTTTATCATGCTAGGATTAGCAGGAAAAAGCAAAAAATTTCAGAATTGCGCCTTGCAATGCGGAGAAATTACTGTGTGTGCATTTACAATATTCATTGATTTTTGCCATTGAAAAACATCGTTATTCATATACCAGAAATGTTTGAAGCTACTGACTGAATGAAAGGAGCTGGCATCTCACTCTCTTTGAATCTTCTTTATCATGCTAGGATTAGCAGGAAAAAGCAAAAAATTTCAGAATTGCACCTTGCAATGCGGAGAAATTACTGTTTGTGCATTTACAATATTCATTGATTTTTGCCATTGAAAAACATGTTATTCATATACCAGAAATGTTTGAAGCTACTGACTGAATGAAAAGAGCTGGCATCTCACTCTCTTTGAATCTTCTTTATCATGCCAGGATTAGCAGGAAAAAGCAAAAAATTTCAGAATTGCACCTTGCAATGTGGAGATATTACTGTTTGTGCATTTACAATATTCATTGATTTTTGCCATTGAAAAACGTCCAGAAATGTTTGAAGCTACTGACTGAATGAAAGGAGCTGGCATCTCACTCTCTTTGAATCTTCTTTATCATGCTAGGATTAGCAGGAAAAAGCAAAAAATTTCAGAATTGCACCTTGTAATGCGGAGAAATTACTGTTTGTGCATTTACAATATTCATTGATTTTTGCCATTGAAAAACATGTTATTCATATACCAGAAATGTTTGAAGCTACTGACTGAATGAAAAGAGCTGGCATCTCACTCTCTTGAATCTTCTTTATCATGCCAGGATTAGCAGGAAAAAGCAAAAAATTTCAGAATTGCACGTTGCAATGTGGAGATATTACTGTTTGTGCATTTACAATATTCATTGATTTTTGCCATTGAAAAACGTCCAGAAATGTTTGAAGCTACTGACTGAATGAAAGGAGCTGGCATCTCACTCTCTTTGAATCTTCTTTATCATGCTAGGATTAGCAGGAAAAAGCAAAAAATTTCAGAATTGCGCCTTGCAATGCGGAGAAATTACTGTGTGTGCATTTACAATATTCATTGATTTTTCCATTGAAAAATACGTTATTCATATACCAGAAATGTTTGAAGCTACTGACTGAATGAAAGGAGCTGGCATCTCACTCTCTTTGAATCTTCTTTATCATGCTAGGATTAGCAGGAAAAAGCAAAAAATTTCAGAATTGCGCCTTGCAATGCGGAGAAATTACTGTGTGTGCATTTACAATATTCATTGATTTTTGCCATTGAAAAACATCGTTATTCATATACCAGAAATGTTTGAAGCTACTGACTGAATGAAAGGAGCTGGCATCTCACTCTCTTTGAATCTTCTTTATCATGCTAGGATTAGCAGGAAAAAGCAAAAAATTTCAGAATTGCACCTTGCAATGCGGAGAAATTACTGTTTGTGCATTTACAATATTCATTGATTTTTGCCATTGAAAAACATGTTATTCATATACCAGAAATGTTTGAAGCTACTGACTGAATGAAAAAGAGCTGGCATCTCACTCTCTTTGAATCTTCTTTATCATGCCAGGATTAGCAGGAAAAAGCAAAAAAATTTCAGAATTGCACCTTGCAATGTGGAGATATTACTGTTTGTGCATTTACAATATTCATTGATTTTTGCCATTGAAAAACGTCCAGAAATGTTTGAAGCTACTGACTGAATGAAAGGAGCTGGCATCTCACTCTCTTTGAATCTTCTTTATCATGCTAGGATTAGCAGGTAAAAGCAAAAAATTTCAGAATTGCACCTTGTAATGCAGAGAAATTACTGTTTGTGCATTTACAATATTCATTGATTTTTGCCATTGAAAAATCATGTTATTCATATTACCAGAAATGTTTGAAGCTACTGACTGAATGAAAGGAGCTGGCATCTCACTCTCTTTGAATCTTCTTTATCATGCTAGGATTAGCAGGAAAAGCAAAAAATTTCAGAATTGCACCTTGCAATGCGGAGAAATTACTGTGTGTGCATTTACAATATTCATTGATTTTTGCCATTGAAAAACATCATGTTATTCATATACCAGAAATGTTTGAAGCTACTGACTGAATGAAAGGAGCTGGCATCCCACTCTCTTTGAATCTTCTTTATCATGCTAGGATTAGCAGGAAAAAGCAAAAAATTTCAGAATTGCACCTTGCAATGCGGAGAAATTACTGTTTGTGCATTTACAATATTCATTGATTTTTGCCATTGAAAAACATGTTATTCATATACCAGAAATGTTTGAAGCTACTGACTGAATGAAAATAGCTGGCATCTCACTCTCTTTGAATCTTCTTTATCATGCCAGGATTAGCAGGAAAAAGCAAAAAATTTCAGAATTGCACCTTGCAATGTGGAGATATTACTGTTTGTGCATTTACAATATTCATTGATTTTTGCCATTGAAAAACGTCCAGAAATGTTTGAAGCTACTGACTGAATGAAAGGAGCTGGCATCTCACTCTCTTTGAATCTTCTTTATCATGCTAGGATTAGCAGGTAAAAGCAAAAAATTTCAGAATTGCACCTTGTAATGCGGAGAAATTACTGTTTGTGCATTTACAATATTCATTGATTTTTGCCATTGAAAAACATGTTATTCATATACCAGAAATGTTTGAAGCTACTGACTGAATGAAAAGGAGCTGGCATCTCACTCTCTTTGAATCTTCTTTATCATGCCAGGATTAGCAGGAAAAAGCAAAAAATTTCAGAATTGCACCTTGCAATGTGGAGATATTACTGTTTGTGCATTTACAATATTCATTGATTTTTGCCATTGAAAAACGTCCAGAAATGTTTGAAGCTACTGACTGAATGAAAGGAGCTGGGCATCTCACTCTCTTTGAATCTTCTTTATCATGCTAGGATTAGCAGGAAAAAGCAAAAAATTTCAGAATTGCACCTTGCAATGCGGAGAAATTACTGTGTGTGCATTTACAATATTCATTGATTTTTGCCATTGAAAAACATCGTTATTCATATACCAGAAATGTTTGAAGCTACTGACTGAATGAAAAGAGCTGGCATCTCACTCTCTTTGAATCTTCTTTATCATGCCAGGATTAGCAGGAAAAAGCAAAAATTTCAGAATTGCACCTTGCAATGTGGAGATATTACTGTTTGTGCATTTACAATATTCATTGATTTTTGCCATTGAAAAACGTCCAGAAATGTTTGAAGCTACTGACTGAATGAAAGGAGCTGGCATCTCACTCTCTTTGAATCTTCTTTATTCATGCTAGGATTAGCAGGAAAAAGCAAAAAATTTCAGAATTGCACCTTGCAATGCGGAGAAATTACTGTTTGTGCATTTACAATATTCATTGATTTTTGCCATTGAAAAACATGTTATTCATATACCAGAAATGTTTGAAGCTACTGACTGAATGAAAAGAGCTGGCATCTCACTCTCTTTGAATCTTCTTTATCATGCCAGGATTAGCAAGGAAAAAGCAAAAAATTTCAGAATAGCACCTTGCAATGTGGAGATATTACTGTTTGTGCATTTACAATATTCATTGATTTTTGCCATTGAAAACGTCCAGAAATGTTTGAAGCTACTGACTGAATGAAAAGAGCTGGCATCTCACTCTCTTTGAATCTTCTTTATCATGCCAGGATTAGCAGGAAAAAGCAAAAAATTTCAGAATTGCACCTTGCAATGCAGAGAAATTACTGTTTGTGCATTACAATATTCATTGATTTTTCCATTGAAAAATATCGTTATTCATATACCAGAAATGTTTGAAGCTACTGACTGAATGAAAGGAGCTGGCATCTCACTCTCTTTGAATCTTCTTTATCATGCTAGGATTAGCAGGAAAAAGCAAAAAATTTCAGAATTGCGCCTTGCAATGCGGAGAAATTACTGTGTGTGCATTTACAATATTCATTGATTTTTGCCATTGAAAAACATCGTTATTCATATACCAGAAATGTTTGAAGCTACTGACTGAATGAAAGGAGCTGGCATCTCACTCTCTTTGAATCTTCTTTATCATGCTAGGATTAGCAGGAAAAAGCAAAAATTTCAGAATTGCACCTTGCAATGCGGAGAAATTACTGTTTGTGCATTTACAATATTCATTGATTTTTGCCATTGAAAAACATGTTATTCATATACCAGAAATGTTTGAAGCTACTGACTGAATGAAAAGAGCTGGCATCTCACTCTCTTTGAATCTTCTTTATCATGCCAGGATTAGCAGGAAAAAGCAAAAAATTTCAGAATTGCACCTTGCAATGTGGAGATATTACTGTTTGTGCATTTACAATATTCATTGATTTTTGCCATTGAAAAACGTATTCTATACCAGCAATGTTTGAAGCTACTGACTGAATGAAAAGAGCTGGCATCTCACTCTCTTTGAATCTTCTTTATCATGCCAGGATTAGCAGGAAAAAGCAAAAAATTTCAGAATTGCACCTTGCAATGCGGAGAAATTACTGTTTGTGCATTTACAATATTCATTGATTTTTGCCATTGAAAAACATCGTTATTCATATACCAGAAATGTTTGAAGCTACTGACTGAATGAAAGGAGCTGGCATCTCACTCTATTTGAATCTTCTTTATCATGCTAGGATTAGCAGGAAAAAGCAAAAAATTTCAGAATTGCACCTTGCAATGCGGAGAAATTACTGTGTGTGCATTTACAATATTCATTGATTTTTGCCGTTGAAAAACATCGTTATTCATATACCAGAAATGTTTGAAGCTACTGACTGAATGAAAGGAGCTGGCATCTCACTCTCTTTGAATCTTCTTTATCATGCTAGGATTAGCAGGAAAAAGCAAAAAATTTCAGAATTGCACCTTGCAATGCGGAGAAATTACTGTTTGTGCATTTACAATATTCATTGATTTTTGCCATTGAAAAACATCGTTATTCATATACCAGAAATGTTTGAAGCTACTGACTGAATGAAAAGAGCTGGCATCTCACTCTCTTTGAATCTTCTTTATCATGCCAGGATTAGCAGGAAAAAGCAAAAAATTTCAGAATTGCACCTTGCAATGTGGAGATATTACTGTTTGTGCATTTACAATATTCATTGATTTTTTGCCATTGAAAAACGTCCAGAAATGTTTGAAGCTACTGACTGAATGAAAGGAGCTGGCATCTCACTCTCCTTTGAATCTTCTTTATCATGCTAGGATTAGCAGGAAAAAGCAAAAAATTTCAGAATTGCACCTTGCAATGCGGAGAAATTACTGTTTGTGCATTTACAATATTCATTGATTTTTGCCATTGAAAAACTCATGTTATTCATATACCAGAAATGTTTGAAGCTACTGACTGAATGAAAGGAGCTGGCATCTCACTCTCTTTGAATCTTCTTTATCATGCTAGGATTAGCAGGAAAAGCAAAAAATTTCAGAATTGCACCTTGCAATGCGGAGAAATTACTGTTTGTGCATTTACAATATTCATTGATTTTTGCCATTGAAAAACATGTTATTCATATACCAGAAATGTTTGAAGCTAACTGACTGAATGAAAAGAGCTGGCATCTCACTCTCTTTGAATCTTCTTTATCATGCCAGGATTAGCAGGAAAAAGCAAAAAATTTCAGAATTGCACGTTGCAATGTGGAGATATTACTGTTTGTGCATTTACAATATTCATTGATTTTTGCCATTGAAAACGTCCAGAAATGTTTGAAGCTACTGACTGAATGAAAGGAGCTGGCATCTCACTCTCTTTGAATCTTCTTTATCATGCTAGGATTAGCAGGAAAAAAGCAAAAAATTTCAGAATTGCACCTTGCAATGCGGAGAAATTACTGTTTGTGCATTTACAATATTCATTGATTTTTGCCATTGAAAAACATGTTATTCATATACCAGAAATGTTTGAAGCTACTGACTGAATGAAAAGAGCTGGCATCTCACTCTCTTTGAATCTTCTTTATCATGCCAGGATTAGCAGGAAAAAGCAAAAAATTTCAGAATTGCACCTTGCAATGTGGAGATATTACTGTTTGTGCATTTACAATATTCATTGATTTTTGCCATTGAAAAACGTCCAGCAATGTTTGAAGCTACTGACTGAATGAAAAGAGCTGGCATCTCACTCTCTTTGAATCTTCTTTATCATGCCAGGATTAGCAGGAAAAAGCAAAAAATTTCAGAATTGCACCTTGCAATGCGGAGAAATTACTGTTTGTGCATTTACAATATTCATTGATTTTTGCCATTGAAAAACATCGTTATTCATATACCAGAAATGTTTGAAGCTACTGACTGAATGAAAGGAGCTGGCATCTCACTCTATTTGAATCTTCTTTATCATGCTAGGATTAGCAGGAAAAAGCAAAAAATTTCAGAATTGCACCTTGCAATGCGGAGAAATTACTGTGTGTGCATTTACAATATTCATTGATTTTTGCCGTTGAAAAACATCGTTATTCATATACCAGAAATGTTTGAAGCTACTGACTGAATGAAAGGAGCTGGCATCTCACTATCTTTGAATCTTCTTTATCATGCTAGGATTAGCAGGAAAAAGCAAAAAATTTCAGAATTGCACCTTGCAATGCGGAGAAATTACTGTGTGTGCATTTACAATATTCATTGATTTTTGCCATTGAAAAACATCGTTATTCATATACCAGAAATGTTTGAAGCTACTGACTGAATGAAAAGAGCTGGCATCTCACTCTCTTTGAATCTTCTTTATCATGCCAGGATTAGCAGGAAAAAGCAAAAAATTTCAGAATTGCACCTTGCAATGTGGAGATATTACTGTTTGTGCATTTACAATATTCATTGATTTTTGCCATTGAAAAACGTCCAGAAATGTTTGAAGCTACTGACTGAATGAAAGGAGCTGGCATCTCACTCTCTTTGAATCTTCTTTATCATGCTAGGATAAGCAGGAAAAAGCAAAAAATTTCAGAATTGCACCTTGCAATGCGGAGAAATTACTGTTTGTGCATTTACAATATTCATTGATTTTTGCCATTGAAAAACATCATGTTATTCATATACCAGAAATGTTTGAAGCTACTGACTGAATGAAAGGAGCTGGCATCTCACTCTCTTTGAATCTTCTTTATCATGCTAGGATTAGCAGGAAAAAGCAAAAAATTTCAGAATTGCACCTTGCAATGCGGAGAAATTACTGTTTGTGCATTTACAATATTCATTGATTTTTGCCATTGAAAAACATGTTATTCATATACCAGAAATGTTTGAAGCTACTGACTGAATGAAAATAGCTGGCATCTCACTCTCTTTGAATCTTCTTTATCATGCCAGGATTAGCAGGAAAAAGCAAAAAATTTCAGAATTGCACCTTGCAATGTGGATATATTACTGTTTGTGCATTTACAATATTCATTGATTTTTGCCATTGAAAAACGTCCAGAAATGTTTGAAGCTACTGACTGAATGAAAGGAGCTGGCATCTCACTCTCTTTGAATCTTCTTTATCATGCTAGGATTAGCAGGAAAAAGCAAAAAATTTCAGAATTGCACCTTGTAATGCGGAGAAATTACTGTTTGTGCATTTACAATATTCATTGATTTTTGCCATTGAAAAACATGTTATTCATATACCAGAAATGTTTGAAGCTACTGACTGAATGAAAAGAGCTGGCATCTCACTCTCTTTGAATCTTCTTTATCATGCCAGGATTAGCAGGAAAAAGCAAAAAATTTCAGAATTGCACGTTGCAATGTGGAGATATTACTGTTTGTGCATTTACAATATTCATTGATTTTTGCCATTGAAAAACGTCCAGAAATGTTTGAAGCTACTGACTGAATGAAAGGAGCTGGCATCTCACTCTCTTTGAATCTTCTTTATCATGCTAGGATTAGCAGGAAAAAGCAAAAAATTTCAGAATTGCACCTTGCAATGCGGAGAAATTACTGTTTGTGCATTTACAATATTCATTGATTTTTGCCATTGAAAAACATGTTATTCATATACCAGAAATGTTTGAAGCTACTGACTGAATGAAAAGAGCTGGCATCTCACTCTCTTTGAATCTTCTTTATCATGCCAGGATTAGCAGGAAAAAGCAAAAAATTTCAGAATTGCACGTTGCAATGTGGAGATATTACTGTTTGTGCATTTACAATATTCATTGATTTTTGCCATTGAAAAACGTCCAGAAATGTTTGAAGCTACTGACTGAATGAAAGGAGCTGGCATCTCACTCTCTTTGAATCTTCTTTATCATGCTAGGATTAGCAGGAAAAAGCAAAAAATTTCAGAATTGCACCTTGCAATGCGGAGAAATTACTGTTTGTGCATTTACAATATTCATTGATTTTTGCCATTGAAAAACATGTTATTCATATACCAGAAATGTTTGAAGCTACTGACTGAATGAAAAGAGCTGGCATCTCACTCTCTTTGAATCTTCTTTATCATGCCAGGATTAGCAGGAAAAAGCAAAAAATTTCAGAATTGCACCTTGCAATGTGGAGATATTACTGTTTGTGCATTTACAATATTCATTGATTTTTGCCATTGAAAAACGTCCAGAAATGTTTGAAGCTACTGACTGAATGAAAGGAGCTGGCATCTCACTCTCTTTGAATCTTCTTTATCATGCTAGGATTAGCAGGAAAAAGCAAAAAATTTCAGAATTGCACCTTGCAATGCGGAGAAATTACTGTTTGTGCATTTACAATATTCATTGATTTTTGCCATTGAAAAACATGTTATTCATATACCAGAAATGTTTGAAGCTACTGACTGAATGAAAAGAGCTGGCATCTCACTCTCTTTGAATCTTCTTTATCATGCCAGGATTAGCAGGAAAAAGCAAAAAATTTCAGAATTGCACCTTGCAATGTGGAGATATTACTGTTTGTGCATTTACAATATTCATTGATTTTTGCCATTGAAAAACGTCCAGCAATGTTTGAAGCTACTGACTGAATGAAAAGAGCTGGCATCTCACTCTCTTTGAATCTTCTTTATCATGCCAGGATTAGCAGGAAAAAGCAAAAAATTTCAGAATTGCACCTTGCAATGCGGAGAAATTACTGTTTGTGCATTTACAATATTCATTGATTTTTGCCATTGAAAAACATCGTTATTCATATACCAGAAATGTTTGAAGCTACTGACTGAATGAAAGGAGCTGGCATCTCACTCTATTTGAATCTTCTTTATCATGCTAGGATTAGCAGGAAAAAGCAAAAAATTTCAGAATTGCACCTTGCAATGCGGAGAAATTACTGTGTGTGCATTTACAATATTCATTGATTTTTGCCGTTGAAAAACATCGTTATTCATATACCAGAAATGTTTGAAGCTACTGACTGAATGAAAGGAGCTGGCATCTCACTATCTTTGAATCTTCTTTATCATGCTAGGATTAGCAGGAAAAAGCAAAAAATTTCAGAATTGCACCTTGCAATGCGGAGAAATTACTGTGTGTGCATTTACAATATTCATTGATTTTTGCCATTGAAAAACATCGTTATTCATATACCAGAAATGTTTGAAGCTACTGACTGAATGAAAAGAGCTGGCATCTCACTCTCTTTGAATCTTCTTTATCATGCCAGGATTAGCAGGAAAAAGCAAAAAATTTCAGAATTGCACCTTGCAATGTGGAGATATTACTGTTTGTGCATTTACAATATTCATTGATTTTTGCCATTGAAAAACGTCCAGAAATGTTTGAAGCTACTGACTGAATGAAAGGAGCTGGCATCTCACTCTCTTTGAATCTTCTTTATCATGCTAGGATTAGCAGGAAAAAGCAAAAAATTTCAGAATTGCACCTTGCAATGCGGAGAAATTACTGTTTGTGCATTTACAATATTCATTGATTTTTGCCATTGAAAAACATCATGTTATTCATATACCAGAAATGTTTGAAGCTACTGACTGAATGAAAGGAGCTGGCATCCCACTCTCTTTGAATCTTCTTTATCATGCTAGGATTAGCAGGAAAAAGCAAAAAATTTCAGAATTGCACCTTGCAATGCGGAGAAATTACTGTTTGTGCATTTAAAATATTCATTGATTTTTGCCATTGAAAAACATGTTATTCATATACCAGAAATGTTTGAAGCTACTGACTGAATGAAAATAGCTGGCATCTCACTCTCTTTGAATCTTCTTTATCATGCCAGGATTAGCAGGAAAAAGCAAAAAATTTCAGAATTGCACCTTGCAATGTGGAGATATTACTGTTTGTGCATTTACAATATTCATTGATTTTTGCCATTGAAAAACGTCCAGAAATGTTTGAAGCTACTGACTGAATGAAAGGAGCTGGCATCTCACTCTCTTTGAATCTTCTTTATCATGCTAGGATTAGCAGGTAAAAGCAAAAAATTTCAGAATTGCACCTTGTAATGCGGAGAAATTACTGTTTGTGCATTTACAATATTCATTGATTTTTGCCATTGAAAAACATGTTATTCATATACCAGAAATGTTTGAAGCTACTGACTGAATGAAAAGAGCTGGCATCTCACTCTCTTTGAATCTTCTTTATCATGCCAGGATTAGCAGGAAAAAGCAAAAAATTTCAGAATTGCACGTTGCAATGTGGAGATATTACTGTTTGTGCATTTACAATATTCATTGATTTTTGCCATTGAAAAACGTCCAGAAATGTTTGAAGCTACTGACTGAATGAAAGGAGCTGGCATCTCACTCTCTTTGAATCTTCTTTATCATGCTAGGATTAGCAGGAAAAAGCAAAAAATTTCAGAATTGCACCTTGCAATGCGGAGAAATTACTGTGTGTGCATTTACAATATTCATTGATTTTTGCCATTGAAAAACATCGTTATTCATATACCAGAAATGTTTGAAGCTACTGACTGAATGAAAAGAGCTGGCATCTCACTCTCTTTGAATCTTCTTTATCATGCCAGGATTAGCAGGAAAAAGCAAAAAATTTCAGAATTGCACCTTGCAATGTGGAGATATTACTGTTTGTGCATTTACAATATTCATTGATTTTTGCCATTGAAAAACGTCCAGAAATGTTTGAAGCTACTGACTGAATGAAAGGAGCTGGCATCTCACTCTCTTTGAATCTTCTTTATCATGCTAGGATTAGCAGGAAAAAGCAAAAAATTTCAGAATTGCACCTTGCAATGCGGAGAAATTACTGTTTGTGCATTTACAATATTCATTGATTTTTGCCATTGAAAAACATGTTATTCATATACCAGAAATCTTTGAAGCTACTGACTGAATGAAAAGAGCTGGCATCTCACTCTCTTTGAATCTTCTTTATCATGCCAGGATTAGCAAGAAAAAGCAAAAAATTTCAGAATAGCACCTTGCAATGTGGAGATATTACTGTTTGTGCATTTACAATATTCATTGATTTTTGCCATTGAAAAACGTCCAGAAATGTTTGAAGCTACTGACTGAATGAAAAGAGCTGGCATCTCACTCTCTTTGAATCTTCTTTATCATGCCAGGATTAGCAGGAAAAAGCAAAAAATTTCAGAATTGCACCTTGCAATGCAGAGAAATTACTGTTTGTGCATTTACAATATTCATTGATTTTTCCATTGAAAAATATCGTTATTCATATACCAGAAATGTTTGAAGCTACTGACTGAATGAAAGGAGCTGGCATCTCACTCTCTTTGAATCTTCTTTATCATGCTAGGATTAGCAGGAAAAAGCAAAAAATTTCAGAATTGCGCCTTGCAATGCGGAGAAATTACTGTGTGTGCATTTACAATATTCATTGATTTTTGCCATTGAAAAACATCGTTATTCATATACCAGAAATGTTTGAAGCTACTGACTGAATGAAAGGAGCTGGCATCTCACTCTCTTTGAATCTTCTTTATCATGCTAGGATTAGCAGGAAAAAGCAAAAAATTTCAGAATTGCACCTTGCAATGCGGAGAAATTACTGTTTGTGCATTTACAATATTCATTGATTTTTGCCATTGAAAAACATGTTATTCATATACCAGAAATGTTTGAAGCTACTGACTGAATGAAAAGAGCTGGCATCTCACTCTCTTTGAATCTTCTTTATCATGCCAGGATTAGCAGGAAAAAGCAAAAAATTTCAGAATTGCACCTTGCAATGTGGAGATATTACTGTTTGTGCATTTACAATATTCATTGATTTTTGCCATTGAAAAACGTCCAGCAATGTTTGAAGCTACTGACTGAATGAAAAGAGCTGGCATCTCACTCTCTTTGAATCTTCTTTATCATGCCAGGATTAGCAGGAAAAAGCAAAAAATTTCAGAATTGCACCTTGCAATGCGGAGAAATTACTGTTTGTGCATTTACAATATTCATTGATTTTTGCCATTGAAAAACATCGTTATTCATATACCAGAAATGTTTGAAGCTACTGACTGAATGAAAGGAGCTGGCATCTCACTCTATTTGAATCTTCTTTATCATGCTAGGATTAGCAGGAAAAAGCAAAAAATTTCAGAATTGCACCTTGCAATGCGGAGAAATTACTGTGTGTGCATTTACAATATTCATTGATTTTTGCCGTTGAAAAACATCGTTATTCATATACCAGAAATGTTTGAAGCTACTGACTGAATGAAAGGAGCTGGCATCTCACTCTCTTTGAATCTTCTTTATCATGCTAGGATTAGCAGGAAAAAGCAAAAAATTTCAGAATTGCACCTTGCAATGCGGAGAAATTACTGTGTGTGCATTTACAATATTCATTGATTTTTGCCATTGAAAAACATCGTTATTCATATACCAGAAATGTTTGAAGCTACTGACTGAATGAAAAGAGCTGGCATCTCACTCTCTTTGAATCTTCTTTATCATGCCAGGATTAGCAGGAAAAAGCAAAAAATTTCAGAATTGCACCTTGCAATGTGGAGATATTACTGTTTGTGCATTTACAATATTCATTGATTTTTGCCATTGAAAAACGTCCAGAAATGTTTGAAGCTACTGACTGAATGAAAGGAGCTGGCATCTCACTCTCTTTGAATCTTCTTTATCATGCTAGGATTAGCAGGAAAAAGCAAAAAATTTCAGAATTGCACCTTGCAATGCGGAGAAATTACTGTTTGTGCATTTACAATATTCATTGATTTTTGCCATTGAAAAACATCATGTTATTCATATACCAGAAATGTTTGAAGCTACTGACTGAATGAAAGGAGCTGGCATCTCACTCTCTTTGAATCTTCTTTATCATGCTAGGATTAGCAGGAAAAAGCAAAAAATTTCAGAATTGCACCTTGCAATGCGGAGAAATTACTGTTTGTGCATTTACAATATTCATTGATTTTTGCCATTGAAAAACATGTTATTCATATACCAGAAATGTTTGAAGCTACTGACTGAATGAAAAGAGCTGGCATCTCACTCTCTTTGAATCTTCTTTATCATGCCAGGATTAGCAGGAAAAAGCAAAAAATTTCAGAATTGCACCTTGCAATGTGGAGATATTACTGTTTGTGCATTTACAATATTCATTGATTTTTGCCATTGAAAAACGTCCAGCAATGTTTGAAGCTACTGACTGAATGAAAAGAGCTGGCATCTCACTCTCTTTGAATCTTCTTTATCATGCCAGGATTAGCAGGAAAAAGCAAAAAATTTCAGAATTGCACCTTGCAATGCGGAGAAATTACTGTTTGTGCATTTACAATATTCATTGATTTTTGCCATTGAAAAACATCGTTATTCATATACCAGAAATGTTTGAAGCTACTGACTGAATGAAAGGAGCTGGCATCTCACTCTATTTGAATCTTCTTTATCATGCTAGGATTAGCAGGAAAAAGCAAAAAATTTCAGAATTGCACCTTGCAATGCGGAGAAATTACTGTGTGTGCATTTACAATATTCATTGATTTTTGCCGTTGAAAAACATCGTTATTCATATACCAGAAATGTTTGAAGCTACTGACTGAATGAAAGGAGCTGGCATCTCACTATCTTTGAATCTTCTTTATCATGCTAGGATTAGCAGGAAAAAGCAAAAAATTTCAGAATTGCACCTTGCAATGCGGAGAAATTACTGTGTGTGCATTTACAATATTCATTGATTTTTGCCATTGAAAAACATCGTTATTCATATACCAGAAATGTTTGAAGCTACTGACTGAATGAAAAGAGCTGGCATCTCACTCTCTTTGAATCTTCTTTATCATGCCAGGATTAGCAGGAAAAAGCAAAAAATTTCAGAATTGCACCTTGCAATGTGGAGATATTACTGTTTGTGCATTTACAATATTCATTGATTTTTGCCATTGAAAAACGTCCAGAAATGTTTGAAGCTACTGACTGAATGAAAGGAGCTGGCATCTCACTCTCTTTGAATCTTCTTTATCATGCTATGATAAGCAGGAAAAAGCAAAAAATTTCAGAATTGCACCTTGCAATGCGGAGAAATTACTGTTTGTGCATTTACAATATTCATTGATTTTTGCCATTGAAAAACATCATGTTATTCATATACCAGAAATGTTTGAAGCTACTGACTGAATGAAAGGAGCTGGCATCTCACTCTCTTTGAATCTTCTTTATCATGCTAGGATTAGCAGGAAAAAGCAAAAAATTTCAGAATTGCACCTTGCAATGCGGAGAAATTACTGTTTGTGCATTTACAATATTCATTGATTTTTGCCATTGAAAAACATGTTATTCATATACCAGAAATGTTTGAAGCTACTGACTGAATGAAAATAGCTGGCATCTCACTCTCTTTGAATCTTCTTTATCATGCCAGGATTAGCAGGAAAAAGCAAAAAATTTCAGAATTGCACCTTGCAATGTGGATATATTACTGTTTGTGCATTTACAATATTCATTGATTTTTGCCATTGAAAAACGTCCAGAAATGTTTGAAGCTACTGACTGAATGAAAGGAGCTGGCATCTCACTCTCTTTGAATCTTCTTTATCATGCTAGGATTAGCAGGAAAAAGCAAAAAATTTCAGAATTGCACCTTGTAATGCGGAGAAATTACTGTTTGTGCATTTACAATATTCATTGATTTTTGCCATTGAAAAACATGTTATTCATATACCAGAAATGTTTGAAGCTACTGACTGAATGAAAAGAGCTGGCATCTCACTCTCTTTGAATCTTCTTTATCATGCCAGGATTAGCAGGAAAAAGCAAAAAATTTCAGAATTGCACGTTGCAATGTGGAGATATTACTGTTTGTGCATTTACAATATTCATTGATTTTTGCCATTGAAAAACGTCCAGAAATGTTTGAAGCTACTGACTGAATGAAAGGAGCTGGCATCTCACTCTCTTTGAATCTTCTTTATCATGCTAGGATTAGCAGGAAAAAGCAAAAAATTTCAGAATTGCACCTTGCAATGCGGAGAAATTACTGTTTGTGCATTTACAATATTCATTGATTTTTGCCATTGAAAAACATGTTATTCATATACCAGAAATGTTTGAAGCTACTGACTGAATGAAAAGAGCTGGCATCTCACTCTCTTTGAATCTTCTTTATCATGCCAGGATTAGCAGGAAAAAGCAAAAAATTTCAGAATTGCACGTTGCAATGTGGAGATATTACTGTTTGTGCATTTACAATATTCATTGATTTTTGCCATTGAAAAACGTCCAGAAATGTTTGAAGCTACTGACTGAATGAAAGGAGCTGGCATCTCACTCTCTTTGAATCTTCTTTATCATGCTAGGATTAGCAGGAAAAAGCAAAAAATTTCAGAATTGCACCTTGCAATGCGGAGAAATTACTGTTTGTGCATTTACAATATTCATTGATTTTTGCCATTGAAAAACATGTTATTCATATACCAGAAATGTTTGAAGCTACTGACTGAATGAAAAGAGCTGGCATCTCACTCTCTTTGAATCTTCTTTATCATGCCAGGATTAGCAGGAAAAAGCAAAAAATTTCAGAATTGCACCTTGCAATGTGGAGATATTACTGTTTGTGCATTTACAATATTCATTGATTTTTGCCATTGAAAAACGTCCAGAAATGTTTGAAGGTACTGACTGAATGAAAGGAGCTGGCATCTCACTCTCTTTGAATCTTCTTTATCATGCTAGGATTAGCAGGAAAAAGCAAAAAATTTCAGAATTGCACCTTGCAATGCGGAGAAATTACTGTTTGTGCATTTACAATATTCATTGATTTTTGCCATTGAAAAACATGTTATTCATATACCAGAAATGTTTGAAGCTACTGACTGAATGAAAAGAGCTGGCATCTCACTCTCTTTGAATCTTCTTTATCATGCCAGGATTAGCAGGAAAAAGCAAAAAATTTCAGAATTGCACCTTGCAATGTGGAGATATTACTGTTTGTGCATTTACAATATTCATTGATTTTTGCCATTGAAAAACGTCCAGCAATGTTTGAAGCTACTGACTGAATGAAAAGAGCTGGCATCTCACTCTCTTTGAATCTTCTTTATCATGCCAGGATTAGCAGGAAAAAGCAAAAAATTTCAGAATTGCACCTTGCAATGCGGAGAAATTACTGTTTGTGCATTTACAATATTCATTGATTTTTGCCATTGAAAAACATCGTTATTCATATACCAGAAATGTTTGAAGCTACTGACTGAATGAAAGGAGCTGGCATCTCACTCTATTTGAATCTTCTTTATCATGCTAGGATTAGCAGGAAAAAGCAAAAAATTTCAGAATTGCACCTTGCAATGCGGAGAAATTACTGTGTGTGCATTTACAATATTCATTGATTTTTGCCGTTGAAAAACATCGTTATTCATATACCAGAAATGTTTGAAGCTACTGACTGAATGAAAGGAGCTGGCATCTCACTATCTTTGAATCTTCTTTATCATGCTAGGATTAGCAGGAAAAAGCAAAAAATTTCAGAATTGCACCTTGCAATGCGGAGAAATTACTGTGTGTGCATTTACAATATTCATTGATTTTTGCCATTGAAAAACATCGTTATTCATATACCAGAAATGTTTGAAGCTACTGACTGAATGAAAAGAGCTGGCATCTCACTCTCTTTGAATCTTCTTTATCATGCCAGGATTAGCAGGAAAAAGCAAAAAATTTCAGAATTGCACCTTGCAATGTGGAGATATTACTGTTTGTGCATTTACAATATTCATTGATTTTTGCCATTGAAAAACGTCCAGAAATGTTTGAAGCTACTGACTGAATGAAAGGAGCTGGCATCTCACTCTCTTTGAATCTTCTTTATCATGCTAGGATTAGCAGGAAAAAGCAAAAAATTTCAGAATTGCACCTTGCAATGCGGAGAAATTACTGTTTGTGCATTTACAATATTCATTGATTTTTGCCATTGAAAAACATCATGTTATTCATATACCAGAAATGTTTGAAGCTACTGACTGAATGAAAGGAGCTGGCATCCCACTCTCTTTGAATCTTCTTTATCATGCTAGGATTAGCAGGAAAAAGCAAAAAATTTCAGAATTGCACCTTGCAATGCGGAGAAATTACTGTTTGTGCATTTAAAATATTCATTGATTTTTGCCATTGAAAAACATGTTATTCATATACCAGAAATGTTTGAAGCTACTGACTGAATGAAAATAGCTGGCATCTCACTCTCTTTGAATCTTCTTTATCATGCCAGGATTAGCAGGAAAAAGCAAAAAATTTCAGAATTGCACCTTGCAATGTGGAGATATTACTGTTTGTGCATTTACAATATTCATTGATTTTTGCCATTGAAAAACGTCCAGAAATGTTTGAAGCTACTGACTGAATGAAAGGAGCTGGCATCTCACTCTCTTTGAATCTTCTTTATCATGCTAGGATTAGCAGGTAAAAGCAAAAAATTTCAGAATTGCACCTTGTAATGCGGAGAAATTACTGTTTGTGCATTTACAATATTCATTGATTTTTGCCATTGAAAAACATGTTATTCATATACCAGAAATGTTTGAAGCTACTGACTGAATGAAAAGAGCTGGCATCTCACTCTCTTTGAATCTTCTTTATCATGCCAGGATTAGCAGGAAAAAGCAAAAAATTTCAGAATTGCACGTTGCAATGTGGAGATATTACTGTTTGTGCATTTACAATATTCATTGATTTTTGCCATTGAAAAACGTCCAGAAATGTTTGAAGCTACTGACTGAATGAAAGGAGCTGGCATCTCACTCTCTTTGAATCTTCTTTATCATGCTAGGATTAGCAGGAAAAAGCAAAAAATTTCAGAATTGCACCTTGCAATGCGGAGAAATTACTGTGTGTGCATTTACAATATTCATTGATTTTTGCCATTGAAAAACATCGTTATTCATATACCAGAAATGTTTGAAGCTACTGACTGAATGAAAAGAGCTGGCATCTCACTCTCTTTGAATCTTCTTTATCATGCCAGGATTAGCAGGAAAAAGCAAAAAATTTCAGAATTGCACCTTGCAATGTGGAGATATTACTGTTTGTGCATTTACAATATTCATTGATTTTTGCCATTGAAAAACGTCCAGAAATGTTTGAAGCTACTGACTGAATGAAAGGAGCTGGCATCTCACTCTCTTTGAATCTTCTTTATCATGCTAGGATTAGCAGGAAAAAGCAAAAAATTTCAGAATTGCACCTTGCAATGCGGAGAAATTACTGTTTGTGCATTTACAATATTCATTGATTTTTGCCATTGAAAAACATGTTATTCATATACCAGAAATCTTTGAAGCTACTGACTGAATGAAAAGAGCTGGCATCTCACTCTCTTTGAATCTTCTTTATCATGCCAGGATTAGCAAGAAAAAGCAAAAAATTTCAGAATAGCACCTTGCAATGTGGAGATATTACTGTTTGTGCATTTACAATATTCATTGATTTTTGCCATTGAAAAACGTCCAGAAATGTTTGAAGCTACTGACTGAATGAAAAGAGCTGGCATCTCACTCTCTTTGAATCTTCTTTATCATGCCAGGATTAGCAGGAAAAAGCAAAAAATTTCAGAATTGCACCTTGCAATGCAGAGAAATTACTGTTTGTGCATTTACAATATTCATTGATTTTTCCATTGAAAAATATCGTTATTCATATACCAGAAATGTTTGAAGCTACTGACTGAATGAAAGGAGCTGGCATCTCACTCTCTTTGAATCTTCTTTATCATGCTAGGATTAGCAGGAAAAAGCAAAAAATTTCAGAATTGCGCCTTGCAATGCGGAGAAATTACTGTGTGTGCATTTACAATATTCATTGATTTTTGCCATTGAAAAACATCGTTATTCATATACCAGAAATGTTTGAAGCTACTGACTGAATGAAAGGAGCTGGCATCTCACTCTCTTTGAATCTTCTTTATCATGCTAGGATTAGCAGGAAAAAGCAAAAAATTTCAGAATTGCACCTTGCAATGCGGAGAAATTACTGTTTGTGCATTTACAATATTCATTGATTTTTGCCATTGAAAAACATGTTATTCATATACCAGAAATGTTTGAAGCTACTGACTGAATGAAAAGAGCTGGCATCTCACTCTCTTTGAATCTTCTTTATCATGCCAGGATTAGCAGGAAAAAGCAAAAAATTTCAGAATTGCACCTTGCAATGTGGAGATATTACTGTTTGTGCATTTACAATATTCATTGATTTTTGCCATTGAAAAACGTCCAGCAATGTTTGAAGCTACTGACTGAATGAAAAGAGCTGGCATCTCACTCTCTTTGAATCTTCTTTATCATGCCAGGATTAGCAGGAAAAAGCAAAAAATTTCAGAATTGCACCTTGCAATGCGGAGAAATTACTGTTTGTGCATTTACAATATTCATTGATTTTTGCCATTGAAAAACATCGTTATTCATATACCAGAAATGTTTGAAGCTACTGACTGAATGAAAGGAGCTGGCATCTCACTCTATTTGAATCTTCTTTATCATGCTAGGATTAGCAGGAAAAAGCAAAAAATTTCAGAATTGCACCTTGCAATGCGGAGAAATTACTGTGTGTGCATTTACAATATTCATTGATTTTTGCCGTTGAAAAACATCGTTATTCATATACCAGAAATGTTTGAAGCTACTGACTGAATGAAAGGAGCTGGCATCTCACTCTCTTTGAATCTTCTTTATCATGCTAGGATTAGCAGGAAAAAGCAAAAAATTTCAGAATTGCACCTTGCAATGCGGAGAAATTACTGTGTGTGCATTTACAATATTCATTGATTTTTGCCATTGAAAAACATCGTTATTCATATACCAGAAATGTTTGAAGCTACTGACTGAATGAAAAGAGCTGGCATCTCACTCTCTTTGAATCTTCTTTATCATGCCAGGATTAGCAGGAAAAAGCAAAAAATTTCAGAATTGCACCTTGCAATGTGGAGATATTACTGTTTGTGCATTTACAATATTCATTGATTTTTGCCATTGAAAAACGTCCAGAAATGTTTGAAGCTACTGACTGAATGAAAGGAGCTGGCATCTCACTCTCTTTGAATCTTCTTTATCATGCTAGGATTAGCAGGAAAAAGCAAAAAATTTCAGAATTGCACCTTGCAATGCGGAGAAATTACTGTTTGTGCATTTACAATATTCATTGATTTTTGCCATTGAAAAACATCATGTTATTCATATACCAGAAATGTTTGAAGCTACTGACTGAATGAAAGGAGCTGGCATCTCACTCTCTTTGAATCTTCTTTATCATGCTAGGATTAGCAGGAAAAAGCAAAAAATTTCAGAATTGCACCTTGCAATGCGGAGAAATTACTGTTTGTGCATTTACAATATTCATTGATTTTTGCCATTGAAAAACATGTTATTCATATACCAGAAATGTTTGAAGCTACTGACTGAATGAAAAGAGCTGGCATCTCACTCTCTTTGAATCTTCTTTATCATGCCAGGATTAGCAGGAAAAAGCAAAAAATTTCAGAATTGCACGTTGCAATGTGGAGATATTACTGTTTGTGCATTTACAATATTCATTGATTTTTGCCATTGAAAAACGTCCAGAAATGTTTGAAGCTACTGACTGAATGAAAGGAGCTGGCATCTCACTCTCTTTGAATCTTCTTTATCATGCTAGGATTAGCAGGAAAAAGCAAAAAATTTCAGAATTGCACCTTGCAATGCGGAGAAATTACTGTTTGTGCATTTACAATATTCATTGATTTTTGCCATTGAAAAACATGTTATTCATATACCAGAAATGTTTGAAGCTACTGACTGAATGAAAAGAGCTGGCATCTCACTCTCTTTGAATCTTCTTTATCATGCCAGGATTAGCAGGAAAAAGCAAAAAATTTCAGAATTGCACCTTGCAATGTGGAGATATTACTGTTTGTGCATTTACAATATTCATTGATTTTTGCCATTGAAAAACGTCCAGCAATGTTTGAAGCTACTGACTGAATGAAAAGAGCTGGCATCTCACTCTCTTTGAATCTTCTTTATCATGCCAGGATTAGCAGGAAAAAGCAAAAAATTTCAGAATTGCACCTTGCAATGCGGAGAAATTACTGTTTGTGCATTTACAATATTCATTGATTTTTGCCATTGAAAAACATCGTTATTCATATACCAGAAATGTTTGAAGCTACTGACTGAATGAAAGGAGCTGGCATCTCACTCTATTTGAATCTTCTTTATCATGCTAGGATTAGCAGGAAAAAGCAAAAAATTTCAGAATTGCACCTTGCAATGCGGAGAAATTACTGTGTGTGCATTTACAATATTCATTGATTTTTGCCGTTGAAAAACATCGTTATTCATATACCAGAAATGTTTGAAGCTACTGACTGAATGAAAGGAGCTGGCATCTCACTATCTTTGAATCTTCTTTATCATGCTAGGATTAGCAGGAAAAAGCAAAAAATTTCAGAATTGCACCTTGCAATGCGGAGAAATTACTGTGTGTGCATTTACAATATTCATTGATTTTTGCCATTGAAAAACATCGTTATTCATATACCAGAAATGTTTGAAGCTACTGACTGAATGAAAAGAGCTGGCATCTCACTCTCTTTGAATCTTCTTTATCATGCCAGGATTAGCAGGAAAAAGCAAAAAATTTCAGAATTGCACCTTGCAATGTGGAGATATTACTGTTTGTGCATTTACAATATTCATTGATTTTTGCCATTGAAAAACGTCCAGAAATGTTTGAAGCTACTGACTGAATGAAAGGAGCTGGCATCTCACTCTCTTTGAATCTTCTTTATCATGCTAGGATTAGCAGGAAAAAGCAAAAAATTTCAGAATTGCACCTTGCAATGCGGAGAAATTACTGTTTGTGCATTTACAATATTCATTGATTTTTGCCATTGAAAAACATCATGTTATTCATATACCAGAAATGTTTGAAGCTACTGACTGAATGAAAGGAGCTGGCATCTCACTCTCTTTGAATCTTCTTTATCATGCTAGGATTAGCAGGAAAAAGCAAAAAATTTCAGAATTGCACCTTGCAATGCGGAGAAATTACTGTTTGTGCATTTACAATATTCATTGATTTTTGCCATTGAAAAACATGTTATTCATATACCAGAAATGTTTGAAGCTACTGACTGAATGAAAATAGCTGGCATCTCACTCTCTTTGAATCTTCTTTATCATGCCAGGATTAGCAGGAAAAAGCAAAAAATTTCAGAATTGCACCTTGCAATGTGGATATATTACTGTTTGTGCATTTACAATATTCATTGATTTTTGCCATTGAAAAACGTCCAGAAATGTTTGAAGCTACTGACTGAATGAAAGGAGCTGGCATCTCACTCTCTTTGAATCTTCTTTATCATGCTAGGATTAGCAGGAAAAAGCAAAAAATTTCAGAATTGCACCTTGTAATGCGGAGAAATTACTGTTTGTGCATTTACAATATTCATTGATTTTTGCCATTGAAAAACATGTTATTCATATACCAGAAATGTTTGAAGCTACTGACTGAATGAAAAGAGCTGGCATCTCACTCTCTTTGAATCTTCTTTATCATGCCAGGATTAGCAGGAAAAAGCAAAAAATTTCAGAATTGCACGTTGCAATGTGGAGATATTACTGTTTGTGCATTTACAATATTCATTGATTTTTGCCATTGAAAAACGTCCAGAAATGTTTGAAGCTACTGACTGAATGAAAGGAGCTGGCATCTCACTCTCTTTGAATCTTCTTTATCATGCTAGGATTAGCAGGAAAAAGCAAAAAATTTCAGAATTGCACCTTGCAATGCGGAGAAATTACTGTTTGTGCATTTACAATATTCATTGATTTTTGCCATTGAAAAACATGTTATTCATATACCAGAACGGTTTGAAGCTACTGACTGAATGAAAAGAGCTGGCATCTCACTCTCTTTGAATCTTCTTTATCATGCCAGGATTAGCAGGAAAAAGCAAAAAATTTCAGAATTGCACGTTGCAATGTGGAGATATTACTGTTTGTGCATTTACAATATTCATTGATTTTTGCCATTGAAAAACGTCCAGAAATGTTTGAAGCTACTGACTGAATGAAAGGAGCTGGCATCTCACTCTCTTTGAATCTTCTTTATCATGCTAGGATTAGCAGGAAAAAGCAAAAAATTTCAGAATTGCACCTTGCAATGCGGAGAAATTACTGTTTGTGCATTTACAATATTCATTGATTTTTGCCATTGAAAAACATGTTATTCATATACCAGAAATGTTTGAAGCTACTGACTGAATGAAAAGAGCTGGCATCTCACTCTCTTTGAATCTTCTTTATCATGCCAGGATTAGCAGGAAAAAGCAAAAAATTTCAGAATTGCACCTTGCAATGCGGAGATATTACTGTTTGTGCATTTACAATATTCATTGATTTTTGCCATTGAAAAACGTCCAGCAATGTTTGAAGCTACTGACTGAATGAAAAGAGCTGGCATCTCACTCTCTTTGAATCTTCTTTATCATGCCAGGATTAGCAGGAAAAAGCAAAAAATTTCAGAATTGCACCTTGCAATGCGGAGAAATTACTGTTTGTGCATTTACAATATTCATTGATTTTTGCCATTGAAAAACATCGTTATTCATATACCAGAAATGTTTGAAGCTACTGACTGAATGAAAGGAGCTGGCATCTCACTCTATTTGAATCTTCTTTATCATGCTAGGATTAGCAGGAAAAAGCAAAAAATTTCAGAATTGCACCTTGCAATGCGGAGAAATTACTGTGTGTGCATTTACAATATTCATTGATTTTTGCCGTTGAAAAACATCGTTATTCATATACCAGAAATGTTTGAAGCTACTGACTGAATGAAAGGAGCTGGCATCTCACTATCTTTGAATCTTCTTTATCATGCTAGGATTAGCAGGAAAAAGCAAAAAATTTCAGAATTGCACCTTGCAATGCGGAGAAATTACTGTGTGTGCATTTACAATATTCATTGATTTTTGCCATTGAAAAACATCGTTATTCATATACCAGAAATGTTTGAAGCTACTGACTGAATGAAAAGAGCTGGCATCTCACTCTCTTTGAATCTTCTTTATCATGCCAGGATTAGCAGGAAAAAGCAAAAAATTTCAGAATTGCACCTTGCAATGTGGAGATATTACTGTTTGTGCATTTACAATATTCATTGATTTTTGCCATTGAAAAACGTCCAGAAATGTTTGAAGCTACTGACTGAATGAAAGGAGCTGGCATCTCACTCTCTTTGAATCTTCTTTATCATGCTAGGATAAGCAGGAAAAAGCAAAAAATTTCAGAATTGCACCTTGCAATGCGGAGAAATTACTGTTTGTGCATTTACAATATTCATTGATTTTTGCCATTGAAAAACATCATGTTATTCATATACCAGAAATGTTTGAAGCTACTGACTGAATGAAAGGAGCTGGCATCTCACTCTCTTTGAATCTTCTTTATCATGCTAGGATTAGCAGGAAAAAGCAAAAAATTTCAGAATTGCACCTTGCAATGCGGAGAAATTACTGTTTGTGCATTTACAATATTCATTGATTTTTGCCATTGAAAAACATGTTATTCATATACCAGAAATGTTTGAAGCTACTGACTGAATGAAAATAGCTGGCATCTCACTCTCTTTGAATCTTCTTTATCATGCCAGGATTAGCAGGAAAAAGCAAAAAATTTCAGAATTGCACCTTGCAATGTGGATATATTACTGTTTGTGCATTTACAATATTCATTGATTTTTGCCATTGAAAAACGTCCAGAAATGTTTGAAGCTACTGACTGAATGAAAGGAGCTGGCATCTCACTCTCTTTGAATCTTCTTTATCATGCTAGGATTAGCAGGAAAAAGCAAAAAATTTCAGAATTGCACCTTGTAATGCGGAGAAATTACTGTTTGTGCATTTACAATATTCATTGATTTTTGCCATTGAAAAACATGTTATTCATATACCAGAAATGTTTGAAGCTACTGACTGAATGAAAAGAGCTGGCATCTCACTCTCTTTGAATCTTCTTTATCATGCCAGGATTAGCAGGAAAAAGCAAAAAATTTCAGAATTGCACGTTGCAATGTGGAGATATTACTGTTTGTGCATTTACAATATTCATTGATTTTTGCCATTGAAAAACGTCCAGAAATGTTTGAAGCTACTGACTGAATGAAAGGAGCTGGCATCTCACTCTCTTTGAATCTTCTTTATCATGCTAGGATTAGCAGGAAAAAGCAAAAAATTTCAGAATTGCACCTTGCAATGCGGAGAAATTACTGTTTGTGCATTTACAATATTCATTGATTTTTGCCATTGAAAAACATGTTATTCATATACCAGAAATGTTTGAAGCTACTGACTGAATGAAAAGAGCTGGCATCTCACTCTCTTTGAATCTTCTTTATCATGCCAGGATTAGCAGGAAAAAGCAAAAAATTTCAGAATTGCACGTTGCAATGTGGAGATATTACTGTTTGTGCATTTACAATATTCATTGATTTTTGCCATTGAAAAACGTCCAGAAATGTTTGAAGCTACTGACTGAATGAAAGGAGCTGGCATCTCACTCTCTTTGAATCTTCTTTATCATGCTAGGATTAGCAGGAAAAAGCAAAAAATTTCAGAATTGCACCTTGCAATGCGGAGAAATTACTGTTTGTGCATTTACAATATTCATTGATTTTTGCCATTGAAAAACATGTTATTCATATACCAGAAATGTTTGAAGCTACTGACTGAATGAAAAGAGCTGGCATCTCACTCTCTTTGAATCTTCTTTATCATGCCAGGATTAGCAGGAAAAAGCAAAAAATTTCAGAATTGCACCTTGCAATGCGGAGATATTACTGTTTGTGCATTTACAATATTCATTGATTTTTGCCATTGAAAAACGTCCAGCAATGTTTGAAGCTACTGACTGAATGAAAAGAGCTGGCATCTCACTCTCTTTGAATCTTCTTTATCATGCCAGGATTAGCAGGAAAAAGCAAAAAATTTCAGAATTGCACCTTGCAATGCGGAGAAATTACTGTTTGTGCATTTACAATATTCATTGATTTTTGCCATTGAAAAACATCGTTATTCATATACCAGAAATGTTTGAAGCTACTGACTGAATGAAAGGAGCTGGCATCTCACTCTATTTGAATCTTCTTTATCATGCTAGGATTAGCAGGAAAAAGCAAAAAATTTCAGAATTGCACCTTGCAATGCGGAGAAATTACTGTGTGTGCATTTACAATATTCATTGATTTTTGCCGTTGAAAAACATCGTTATTCATATACCAGAAATGTTTGAAGCTACTGACTGAATGAAAGGAGCTGGCATCTCACTATCTTTGAATCTTCTTTATCATGCTAGGATTAGCAGGAAAAAGCAAAAAATTTCAGAATTGCACCTTGCAATGCGGAGAAATTACTGTGTGTGCATTTACAATATTCATTGATTTTTGCCATTGAAAAACATCGTTATTCATATACCAGAAATGTTTGAAGCTACTGACTGAATGAAAAGAGCTGGCATCTCACTCTCTTTGAATCTTCTTTATCATGCCAGGATTAGCAGGAAAAAGCAAAAAATTTCAGAATTGCACCTTGCAATGTGGAGATATTACTGTTTGTGCATTTACAATATTCATTGATTTTTGCCATTGAAAAACGTCCAGAAATGTTTGAAGCTACTGACTGAATGAAAGGAGCTGGCATCTCACTCTCTTTGAATCTTCTTTATCATGCTAGGATTAGCAGGAAAAAGCAAAAAATTTCAGAATTGCACCTTGTAATGCGGAGAAATTACTGTTTGTGCATTTACAATATTCATTGATTTTTGCCATTGAAAAACATGTTATTCATATACCAGAAATGTTTGAAGCTACTGACTGAATGAAAAGAGCTGGCATCTCACTCTCTTTGAATCTTCTTTATCATGCCAGGATTAGCAGGAAAAAGCAAAAAATTTCAGAATTGCACGTTGCAATGTGGAGATATTACTGTTTGTGCATTTACAATATTCATTGATTTTTGCCATTGAAAAACGTCCAGAAATGTTTGAAGCTACTGACTGAATGAAAGGAGCTGGCATCTCACTCTCTTTGAATCTTCTTTATCATGCTAGGATTAGCAGGAAAAAGCAAAAAATTTCAGAATTGCACCTTGCAATGCGGAGAAATTACTGTTTGTGCATTTACAATATTCATTGATTTTTGCCATTGAAAAACATGTTATTCATATACCAGAAATGTTTGAAGCTACTGACTGAATGAAAAGAGCTGGCATCTCACTCTCTTTGAATCTTCTTTATCATGCCAGGATTAGCAGGAAAAAGCAAAAAATTTCAGAATTGCACGTTGCAATGTGGAGATATTACTGTTTGTGCATTTACAATATTCATTGATTTTTGCCATTGAAAAACGTCCAGAAATGTTTGAAGCTACTGACTGAATGAAAGGAGCTGGCATCTCACTCTCTTTGAATCTTCTTTATCATGCTAGGATTAGCAGGAAAAAGCAAAAAATTTCAGAATTGCACCTTGCAATGCGGAGAAATTACTGTGTGTGCATTTACAATATTCATTGATTTTTGCCATTGAAAAACATGTTATTCATATACCAGAAATGTTTGAAGCTACTGACTGAATGAAAAGAGCTGGCATCTCACTCTCTTTGAATCTTCTTTATCATGCCAGGATTAGCAGGAAAAAGCAAAAAATTTCAGAATTGCACCTTGCAATGTGGAGATATTACTGTTTGTGCATTTACAATATTCATTGATTTTTGCCATTGAAAAACGTCCAGAAATGTTTGAAGCTACTGACTGAATGAAAGGAGCTGGCATCTCACTCTCTTTGAATCTTCTTTATCATGCTAGGATTAGCAGGAAAAAGCAAAAAATTTCAGAATTGCACCTTGCAATGCGGAGAAATTACTGTTTGTGCATTTACAATATTCATTGATTTTTGCCATTGAAAAACATGTTATTCATATACCAGAAATGTTTGAAGCTACTGACTGAATGAAAAGAGCTGGCATCTCACTCTCTTTGAATCTTCTTTATCATGCCAGGATTAGCAAGAAAAAGCAAAAAATTTCAGAATTGCACCTTGCAATGTGGAGATATTACTGTTTGTGCATTTACAATATTCATTGATTTTTGCCATTGAAAAACGTCCAGCAATGTTTGAAGCTACTGACTGAATGAAAAGAGCTGGCATCTCACTCTCTTTGAATCTTCTTTATCATGCCAGGATTAGCAGGAAAAAGCAAAAAATTTCAGAATTGCACATTGCAATGCGGAGAAATTACTGTTTGTGCATTTACAATATTCATTGATTTTTGCCATTGAAAAACATCGTTATTCATATACCAGAAATGTTTGAAGCTACTGACTGAATGAAAGGAGCTGGCATCTCACTCTATTTGAATCTTCTTTATCATGCTAGGATTAGCAGGAAAAAGCAAAAAATTTCAGAATTGCACCTTGCAATGCGGAGAAATTACTGTGTGTGCATTTACAATATTCATTGATTTTTGCCGTTGAAAAACATCGTTATTCATATACCAGAAATGTTTGAAGCTACTGACTGAATGAAAGGAGCTGGCATCTCACTATCTTTGAATCTTCTTTATCATGCTAGGATTAGCAGGAAAAAGCAAAAAATTTCAGAATTGCACCTTGCAATGCGGAGAAATTACTGTGTGTGCATTTACAATATTCATTGATTTTTGCCATTGAAAAACATCGTTATTCATATACCAGAAATGTTTGAAGCTACTGACTGAATGAAAGGAGCTGGCATCTCACTCTCTTTGAATCTTCTTTATCATGCTAGGATTAGCAGGAAAAAGCAAAAAATTTCAGAATTGCACCTTGCAATGCGGAGAAATTACTGTTTGTGCATTTACAATATTCATTGATTTTTGCCATTGAAAAACGTCCAGAAATGTTTGAAGCTACTGACTGAATGAAAGGAGCTGGCATCTCACTCTCTTTGAATCTTCTTTATCATGCTAGGATTAGCAGGAAAAAGCAAAAAATTTCAGAATTGCACCTTGCAATGCGGAGAAATTACTGTTTGTGCATTTACAATATTCATTGATTTTTGCCATTGAAAAACGTCCAGAAATGTTTGAAGCTACTGACTGAATGAAAGGAGCTGGCATCTCACTCTCTTTGAATCTTCTTTATCATGCTAGGATTAGCAGGAAAAAGCAAAAAATTTCTGAATTGCACCTTGTAATGCGGAGAAATTACTGTTTGTGCATTTACAATATTCATTGATTTTTGCCATTGAAAAACATGTTATTCATATACCAGAAATGTTTGAAGCTACTGACTGAATGAAAAGAGCTGGCATCTCACTCTCTTTGAATCTTCTTTATCATGCCAGGATTAGCAGGAAAAAGCAAAAAATTTCAGAATTGCACGTTGCAATGTGGAGATATTACTGTTTGTGCATTTACAATATTCATTGATTTTTGCCATTGAAAAACGTCCAGAAATGTTTGAAGCTACTGACTGAATGAAAGGAGCTGGCATCTCACTCTCTTTGAATCTTCTTTATCATGCTAGGATTAGCAGGAAAAAGCAAAAAATTTCAGAATTGCACCTTGCAATGCGGAGAAATTACTGTGTGTGCATTTACAATATTCATTGATTTTTGCCATTGAAAAACATCGTTATTCATATACCAGAAATGTTTGAAGCTACTGACTGAATGAAAAGAGCTGGCATCTCACTCTCTTTGAATCTTCTTTATCATGCCAGGATTAGCAGGAAAAAGCAAAAAATTTCAGAATTGCACCTTGCAATGTGGAGATATTACTGTTTGTGCATTTACAATATTCATTGATTTTTGCCATTGAAAAACGTTCAGAAATGTTTGAAGCTACTGACTGAATGAAAGGAGCTGGCATCTCACTCTCTTTGAATCTTCTTTATCATGCTAGGATTAGCAGGAAAAAGCAAAAAATTTCAGAATTGCACCTTGCAATGCGGAGAAATTACTGTTTGTGCATTTACAATATTCATTGATTTTTGCCATTGAAAAACATGTTATTCATATACCAGAAATGTTTGAAGCTACTGACTGAATGAAAAGAGCTGGCATCTCACTCTCTTTGAATCTTCTTTATCATGCCAGGATTAGCAGGAAAAAGCAAAAAATTTCAGAATTGCACCTTGCAATGTGGAGATATTACTGTTTGTGCATTTACAATATTCATTGATTTTTGCCATTGAAAAACGTCCAGAAATGTTTGAAGCTACTGACTGAATGAAAGGAGCTGGCATCTCACTCTCTTTGAATCTTCTTTATCATGCTAGGATTAGCAGGAAAAAGCAAAAAATTTCAGAATTGCACCTTGCAATGCGGAGAAATTACTGTTTGTGCATTTACAATATTCATTGATTTTTGCCATTGAAAAACATGTTATTCATATACCAGAAATGTTTGAAGCTACTGACTGAATGAAAAGAGCTGGCATCTCACTCTCTTTGAATCTTCTTTATCATGCCAGGATTAGCAAGAAAAAGCAAAAAATTTCAGAATTGCACCTTGCAATGTGGAGATATTACTGTTTGTGCATTTACAATATTCATTGATTTTTGCCATTGAAAAACGTCCAGAAATGTTTGAAGCTACTGACTGAATGAAAAGAGCTGGCATCTCACTCTCTTTGAATCTTCTTTATCATGCCAGGATTAGCAGGAAAAAGCAAAAAATTTCAGAATTGCACCTTGCAATGCAGATAAATTACTGTTTGTGCATTTACAATATTCATTGATTTTTCCATTGAAAAATATCGTTATTCATATACCAGAAATGTTTGAAGCTACTGACTGAATGAAAGGAGCTGGCATCTCACTCTCTTTGAATCTTCTTTATCATGCTAGGATTAGCAGGAAAAAGCAAAATATTTCAGAATTGCGCCTTGCAATGCGGAGAAATTACTGTGTGTGCATTTACAATATTCATTGATTTTTGCCATTGAAAAACATCGTTATTCATATACCAGAAATGTTTGAAGCTACTGACTGAATGAAAGGAGCTGGCATCTCACTCTCTTTGAATCTTCTTTATCATGCTAGGATTAGCAGGAAAAAGCAAAAAATTTCAGAATTGCACCTTGCAATGCGGAGAAATTACTGTGTGTGCATTTACAATATTCATTGATTTTTGCCATTGAAAAACATCGTTATTCATATACCAGAAATGTTTGAAGCTACTGACTGAATGAAAAGAGCTGGCATCTCACTCTCTTTGAATCTTCTTTATCATGCCAGGATTAGCAGGAAAAAGCAAAAAATTTCAGAATTGCACCTTGCAATGTGGAGATATTACTGTTTGTGCATTTACAATATTCATTGATTTTTGCCATTGAAAAACGTCCAGAAATGTTTGAAGCTACTGACTGAATGAAAGGAGCTGGCATCTCACTCTCTTTGAATCTTCTTTATCATGCTAGGATTAGCAGGAAAAAGCAAAAAATTTCAGAATTGCACCTTGCAATGCGGAGAAATTACTGTTTGTGCATTTACAATATTCATTGATTTTTGCCTCTGAAAAACATGTTATTCATATACCAGAAATGTTTGAAGCTACTGACTGAATGAAAAGAGCTGGCATCTCACTCTCTTTGAATCTTCTTTATCATGCCAGGATTAGCAGGAAAAAGCAAAAAATTTCAGAATTGCACCTTGCAATGTGGAGATATTACTGTTTGTGCATTTACAATATTCATTGATTTTTGCCATTGAAAAACGTCCAGAAATGTTTGAAGCTACTGACTGAATGAAAAGAGCTGGCATCTCACTCTCTTTGAATCCTCTTTATCATGCCAGGATTAGCAGGAAAAAGCAAAAAATTTAAGAATTGCACCTTGCAATGCGGAGAAATTACTGTTTGTGCATTTACAATATTCATTGATTTTTGCCATTGAAAAACATCGTTATTCATATACCAGAAATGTTTGAAGCTACTGACTGAATGAAAGGAGCTGGCATCTCACTCTATTTGAATCTTCTTTATCATGCTAGGATTAGCAGGAAAAAGCAAAAAATTTCAGAATTGCACCTTGCAATGCGGAGAAATTACTGTGTGTGCATTTACAATATTCATTGATTTTTGCCATTGAAAAACATCGTTATTCATATACCAGAAATGTTTGAAGCTACTGACTGAATGAAAGGAGCTGGCATCTCACTCTCTTTGAATCTTCTTTATCATGCTAGGATTAGCAGGAAAAAGCAAAAAATTTCAGAATTGCACCTTGCAATGCGGAGAAATTACTGTGTGTGCATTTACAATATTCATTGATTTTTGCCATTGAAAAACATCGTTATTCATATACCAGAAATGTTTGAAGCTACTGACTGAATGAAAAGAGCTGGCATCTCACTCTCTTTGAATCTTCTTTATCATGCCAGGATTAGCAGGAAAAAGCAAAAAATTTCAGAATTGCACCTTGCAATGTGGAGATATTACTGTTTGTGCATTTACAATATTCATTGATTTTTGCCATTGAAAAACGTCCAGAAATGTTTGAAGCTACTGACTGAATGAAAGGAGCTGGCATCTCACTCTCTTTGAATCTTCTTTATCATGCTAGGATTAGCAGGAAAAAGCAAAAAATTTCAGAATTGCACCTTGCAATGCGGAGAAATTACTGTTTGTGCATTTACAATATTCATTGATTTTTGCCATTGAAAAACATCATGTTATTCATATACCAGAAATGTTTGAATCTACTGACTGAATGAAAGGAGCTGGCATCTCACTCTCTTTGAATCTTCTTTATCATGCTAGGATTAGCAGGAAAAAGCAAAAAATTTCAGAATTGCACCTTGCAATGCGGAGAAATTACTGTTTGTGCATTTACAATATTCATTGATTTTTGCCATTGAAAAACATGTTATTCATATACCAGAAATGTTTGAAGCTACTGACTGAATGAAAAGAGCTGGCATCTCACTCTCTTTGAATCTTCTTTATCATGCCAGGATTAGCAGGAAAAAGCAAAAAATTTCAGAATTGCACCTTGCAATGTGGAGATATTACTGTTTGTGCATTTACAATATTCATTGATTTTTGCCATTGAAAAACGTCCAGAAATGTTTGAAGCTACTGACTGAATGAAAGGAGCTGGCATCTCACTCTCTTTGAATCTTCTTTATCATGCTAGGATTAGCAGGAAAAAGCAAAAAATTTCAGAATTGCACCTTGCAATGCGGAGAAATTACTGTGTGTGCATTTACAATATTCATTGATTTTTGCCATTGAAAAACATCGTTATTCATATACCAGAAATGTTTGAAGCTACTGACTGAATGAAAAGAGCTGGCATCTCACTCTCTTTGAATCTTCTTTATCATGCCAGGATTAGCAGGAAAAAGCAAAAAATTTCAGAATTGCACCTTGCAATGTGGAGATATTACTGTTTGTGCATTTACAATATTCATTGATTTTTGCCATTGAAAAACGTCCAGAAATGTTTGAAGCTACTGACTGAATGAAAGGAGCTGGCATCTCACTCTCTTTGAATCTTCTTTATCATGCTAGGATTAGCAGGAAAAAGCAAAAAATTTCAGAATTGCACCTTGCAATGCGGAGAAATTACTGTGTGTGCATTTACAATATTCATTGATTTTTGCCATTGAAAAACATCGTTATTCATATACCAGAAATGTTTGAAGCTACTGACTGAATGAAAAGAGCTGGCATCTCACTCTCTTTGAATCTTCTTTATCATGCCAGGATTAGCAGGAAAAAGCAAAAAATTTCAGAATTGCACCTTGCAATGTGGAGATATTACTGTTTGTGCATTTACAATATTCATTGATTTTTGCCATTGAAAAACGTCCAGAAATGTTTGAAGCTACTGACTGAATGAAAGGAGCTGGCATCTCACTCTCTTTGAATCTTCTTTATCATGCTAGGATTAGCAGGAAAAAGCAAAAAATTTCAGAATTGCACCTTGCAATGCGGAGAAATTACTGTTTGTGCATTTACAATATTCATTGATTTTTGCCATTGAAAAACATCATGTTATTCATATACCAGAAATGTTTGAATCTACTGACTGAATGAAAGGAGCTGGCATCTCACTCTCTTTGAATCTTCTTTATCATGCTAGGATTAGCAGGAAAAAGCAAAAAATTTCAGAATTGCACCTTGCAATGCGGAGAAATTACTGTTTGTGCATTTACAATATTCATTGATTTTTGCCATTGAAAAACATGTTATTCATATACCAGAAATGTTTGAAGCTACTGACTGAATGAAAAGAGCTGGCATCTCACTCTCTTTGAATCTTCTTTATCATGCCAGGATTAGCAGGAAAAAGCAAAAAATTTCAGAATTGCACTTTGCAATGTGGAGATATTACTGTTTGTGCATTTACAATATTCATTGATTTTTGCCATTGAAAAACGTCCAGAAATGTTTGAAGCTACTGACTGAATGAAAGGAGCTGGCATCTCACTCTCTTTGAATCTTCTTTATCATGCTAGGATTAGCAGGAAAAAGCAAAAAATTTCAGAATTGCACCTTGCAATGCGGAGAAATTACTGTGTGTGCATTTACAATATTCATTGATTTTTGCCATTGAAAAACATCGTTATTCATATACCAGAAATGTTTGAAGCTACTGACTGAATGAAAAGAGCTGGCATCTCACTCTCTTTGAATCTTCTTTATCATGCCAGGATTAGCAGGAAAAAGCAAAAAATTTCAGAATTGTACCTTGCAATGTGGAGATATTACTGTTTGTGCATTTACAATATTCATTGATTTTTGCCATTGAAAAACGTCCAGAAATGTTTGAAGCTACTGACTGAATGAAAGGAGCTGGCATCTCACTCTCTTTGAATCTTCTTTATCATGCTAGGATTAGCAGGAAAAAGCAAAAAATTTCAGAATTGCACCTTGCAATGCGGAGAAATTACTGTTTGTGCATTTACAATATTCATTGATTTTTGCCATTGAAAAACATGTTATTCATATACCAGAAATGTTTGAAGCTACTGACTGAATGAAAAGAGCTGGCATCTCACTCTCTTTGAATCTTCTTTATCATGCCAGGATTAGCAGGAAAAAGCAAAAAATTTCAGAATTGCACCTTGCAATGTGGAGATATTACTGTTTGTGCATTTACAATATTCATTGATTTTTGCCATTGAAAAACGTCCAGAAATGTTTGAAGCTACTGACTGAATGAAAGGAGCTGGCATCTCACTCTCTTTGAATCTTCTTTATCATGCTAGGATTAGCAGGAAAAAGCAAAAAATTTCAGAATTGCACCTTGCAATGCGGAGAAATTACTGTTTGTGCATTTACAATATTCATTGATTTTTGCCATTGAAAAACATGTTATTCATATACCAGAAATGTTTGAAGCTACTGACTGAATGAAAAGAGCTGGCATCTCACTCTCTTTGAATCTTCTTTATCATGCCAGGATTAGCAAGAAAAAGCAAAAAATTTCAGAATTGCACCTTGCAATGTGGAGATATTACTGTTTGTGCATTTACAATATTCATTGATTTTTGCCATTGAAAAACGTCCAGAAATGTTTGAAGCTACTGACTGAATGAAAAGAGCTGGCATCTCACTCTCTTTGAATCTTCTTTATCATGCCAGGATTAGCAGGAAAAAGCAAAAAATTTCAGAATTGCACCTTGCAATGCAGAGAAATTACTGTTTGTGCATTTACAATATTCATTGATTTTTCCATTGAAAAATATCGTTATTCATATACCAGAAATGTTTGAAGCTACTGACTGAATGAAAGGAGCTGGCATCTCACTCTCTTTGAATCTTCTTTATCATGCTAGGATTAGCAGGAAAAACAAAAAATTTCAGAATTGCGCCTTGCAATGCGGAGAAATTACTGTGTGTGCATTTACAATATTCATTGATTTTTGCCATTGAAAAACATCGTTATTCATATACCAGAAATGTTTGAAGCTACTGACTGAATGAAAGGAGCTGGCATCTCACTCTCTTTGAATCTTCTTTATCATGCTAGGATTAGCAGGAAAAAGCAAAAAATTTCAGAATTGCACCTTGCAATGCGGAGAAATTACTGTGTGTGCATTTACAATATTCATTGATTTTTGCCATTGAAAAACATCGTTATTCATATACCAGAAATGTTTGAAGCTACTGACTGAATGAAAAGAGCTGGCATCTCACTCTCTTTGAATCTTCTTTATCATGCCAGGATTAGCAGGAAAAAGCAAAAAATTTCAGAATTGCACCTTGCAATGTGGAGATATTACTGTTTGTGCATTTACAATATTCATTGATTTTTGCCATTGAAAAACGTCCAGAAATGTTTGAAGCTACTGACTGAATGAAAGGAGCTGGCATCTCACTCTCTTTGAATCTTCTTTATCATGCTAGGATTAGCAGGAAAAAGCAAAAAATTTCAGAATTGCACCTTGCAATGCGGAGAAATTACTGTTTGTGCATTTAAAATATTCATTGATTTTTGCCATTGAAAAACATCATGTTATTCATATACCAGAAATGTTTGAAGCTACTGACTGAATGAAAGGAGCTGGCATCTCACTCTCTTTGAATCTTCTTTATCATGCTAGGATTAGCAGGAAAAAGCAAAAAATTTCAGAATTGCACCTTGCAATGCGGAGAAATTACTGTTTGTGCATTTACAATATTCATTGATTTTTGCCATTGAAAAACATGTTATTCATATACCAGAAATGTTTGAAGCTACTGACTGAATGAAAAGAGCTGGCATCTCACTCTCTTTGAATCTTCTTTATCATGCCAGGATTAGCAGGAAAAAGCAAAAAATTTCAGAATTGCACCTTGCAATGTGGAGATATTACTGTTTGTGCATTTACAATATTCATTGATTTTTGCCATTGAAAAACATGTTATTCATATACCAGAAATGTTTGAAGCTACTGACTGAATGAAAAGAGCTGGCATCTCACTCTCTTTGAATCTTCTTTATCATGCCAGGATTAGCAGGAAAAAGCAAAAAATTTCAGAATTGCACCTTGCAATGTGGAGATATTACTGTTTGTGCATTTACAATATTCATTGATTTTTGCCATTGAAAAACGTCCAGAAATGTTTGAAGCTACTGACTGAATGAAAGGAGCTGGCATCTCACTCTCTTTGAATCTTCTTTATCATGCTAGGATTAGCAGGAAAAAGCAAAAAATTTCAGAATTGCACCTTGCAATGCGGAGAAATTACTGTGTGTGCATTTACAATATTCATTGATTTTTGCCATTGAAAAACATGTTATTCATATACCAGAAATGTTTGAAGCTACTGACTGAATGAAAAGAGCTGGCATCTCACTCTCTTTGAATCTTCTTTATCATGCCAGGATTAGCAGGAAAAAGCAAAAAATTTCAGAATTGCACCTTGCAATGTGGTGATATTACTGTTTGTGCATTTACAATATTTATTGATTTTTGCCATTGAAAAACGTCCAGAAATGTTTGAAGCTACTGACTGAATGAAAGGAGCTGGCATCTCACTCTCTTTGAATCTTCTTTATCATGCTAGGATTAGCAGGAAAAAGCAAAAAATTTCAGAATTGCACCTTGCAATGCGGAGAAATTACTGTTTGTGCATTTACAATATTCATTGATTTTTGCCATTGAAAAACATGTTATTCATATACCAGAAATGTTTGAAGCTACTGACTGAATGAAAAGAGCTGGCATCTCACTCTCTTTGAATCTTCTTTATCATGCCAGGATTAGCAGGAAAAAGCAAAAAATTTCAGAATTGCACCTTGCAATGTGGAGATATTACTGTTTGTGCATTTACAATATTCATTGATTTTTGCCATTGAAAAACGTCCAGAAATGTTTGAAGCTACTGACTGAATGAAAAGAGCTGGCAACTCACTCTCTTTGAATCCTCTTTATCATGCCAGGATTAGCAGGAAAAAGCAAAAAATTTCAGAATTGCACCTTGCAATGCGGAGAAATTACTGTTTGTGCATTTACAATATTCATTGATTTTTGCCATTGAAAAACATCGTTATTCATATACCAGAAATGTTTGAAGCTACTGACTGAATGAAAGGAGCTGGCATCTCACTCTATTTGAATCTTCTTTATCATGCTAGGATTAGCAGGAAAAAGCAAAAAATTTCAGAATTGCACCTTGCAATGCGGAGAAATTACTGTGTGTGCATTTACAATATTCATTGATTTTTGCCATTGAAAAACATCGTTATTCATATACCAGAAATGTTTGAAGCTACTGACTGAATGAAAGGAGCTGGCATCTCACTCTCTTTGAATCTTCTTTATCATGCTAGGATTAGCAGGAAAAAGCAAAAAATTTCAGAATTGCACCTTGCAATGCGGAGAAATTACTGTGTGTGCATTTACAATATTCATTGATTTTTGCCATTGAAAAACATCATTATTCATATACCAGAAATGTTTGAAGCTACTGACTGAATGAAAAGAGCTGGCATCTCACTCTCTTTGAATCTTCTTTATCATGCCAGGATTAGCAGGAAAAAGCAAAAAATTTCAGAATTGCACCTTGCAATGTGGAGATATTACTGTTTGTGCATTTACAATATTCATTGATTTTTGCCATTGAAAAACGTCCAGAAATGTTTGAAGCTACTGACTGAATGAAAGGAGCTGGCATCTCACTCTCTTTGAATCTTCTTTATCATGCTAGGATTAGCAGGAAAAAGCAAAAAATTTCAGAATTGCACCTTGCAATGCGGAGAAATTACTGTTTGTGCATTTACAATATTCATTGATTTTTGCCATTGAAAAACATCATGTTATTCATATACCAGAAATGTTTGAAGCTACTGACTGAATGAAAGGAGCTGGCATCTCACTCTCTTTGAATCTTCTTTATCATGCTAGGATTAGCAGGAAAAAGCAAAAAATTTCAGAATTGCACCTTGCAATGCGGAGAAATTACTGTTTGTGCATTTACAATATTCATTGATTTTTGCCATTGAAAAACATGTTATTCATATACCAGAAATGTTTGAAGCTACTGACTGAATGAAAAGAGCTGGCATCTCACTCTCTTTGAATCTTCTTTATCATGCCAGGATTAGCAGGAAAAAGCAAAAAATTTCAGAATTGCACCTTGCAATGTGGAGATATTACTGTTTGTGCATTTACAATATTCATTGATTTTTGCCATTGAAAAACGTCCAGAAATGTTTGAAGCTACTGACTGAATGAAAGGAGCTGGCATCTCACTCTCTTTGAATCTTCTTTATCATGCTAGGATTAGCAGGAAAAAGCAAAAAATTTCAGAATTGCACCTTGCAATGCGGAGAAATTACTGTTTGTGCATTTACAATATTCATTGATTTTTGCCATTGAAAAACATGTTATTCATATACCAGAAATGTTTGAAGCTACTGACTGAATGAAAAGAGCTGGCATCTCACTCTCTTTGAATCTTCTTTATCATGCCAGGATTAGCAGGAAAAAGCAAAAAATTTCAGAATTGCACCTTGCAATGTGGAGATATTACTGTTTGTGCATTTACAATATTCATTGATTTTTGCCATTGAAAAACGTCCAGAAACGTTTGAAGCTACTGACTGAATGAAAGGAGCTGGCATCTCACTCTCTTTGAATCTTCTTTATCATGCTAGGATTAGCAGGAAAAAGCAAAAAATTTCAGAATTGCACCTTGCAATGCGGAGAAATTACTGTGTGTGCATTTACAATATTCATTGATTTTTGCCATTGAAAAACATGTTATTCATATACCAGAAATGTTTGAAGCTACTGACTGAATGAAAAGAGCTGGCATCTCACTCTCTTTGAATCTTCTTTATCATGCCAGGATTAGCAGGAAAAAGCAAAAAATTTCAGAATTGCACCTTGCAATGCGGAGAAATTATTGTTTGTGCATTTACAATATTCATTGATTTTTGCCATTGAAAAACATGTTATTCATATACCAGAAATGTTTGAAGCTACTGACTGAATGAAAAGAGCTGGCATCTCACTCTCTTTGAATCTTCTTTATCATGCCAGGATTAGCAAGAAAAAGCAAAAAATTTCAGAATTGCACCTTGCAATGTGGAGATATTACTGTTTGTGCATTTACAATATTTATTGATTTTTGCCATTGAAAAACGTCCAGAAATGTTTGAAGCTACTGACTGAATGAAAAGAGCTGGCATCTCACTCTCTTTGAATCTTCTTTATCATGCCAGGATTAGCAGGAAAAAGCAAAAAATTTCAGAATTGCACCTTGCAATGCAGAGAAATTACTGTTTGTGCATTTACAATATTCATTGATTTTTCCATTGAAAAATATCGTTATTCATATACCAGAAATGTTTGAAGCTACTGACTGAATGAAAGGAGCTGGCATCTCACTCTCTTTGAATCTTCTTTATCATGCTAGGATTAGCAGGAAAAACAAAAAATTTCAGAATTGCGCCTTGCAATGCGGAGAAATTACTGTGTGTGCATTTACAATATTCATTGATTTTTGCCATTGAAACACATCGTTATTCATATACCAGAAATGTTTGAAGATACTGACTGAATGAAAGGAGCTGGCATCTCACTCTCTTTGAATCTTCTTTATCATGCTAGGATTAGCAGGAAAAAGCAAAAAATTTCAGAATTGCACCTTGCAATGCGGAGAAATTACTGTGTGTGCATTTACAATATTCATTGATTTTTGCCATTGAAAAACATCGTTATTCATATACCAGAAATGTTTGAAGCTACTGACTGAATGAAAAGAGCTGGCATCTCACTCTCTTTGAATCTTCTTTATCATGCCAGGATTAGCAGGAAAAAGCAAAAAATTTCAGAATTGCACCTTGCAATGTGGAGATATTACTGTTTGTGCATTTACAATATTCATTGATTTTTGCCATTGAAAAACGTCCAGAAATGTTTGAAGCTACTGACTGAATGAAAGGAGCTGGCATCTCACTCTCTTTGAATCTTCTTTATCATGCTAGGATTAGCAGGAAAAAGCAAAAAATTTCAGAATTGCACCTTGCAATGCGGAGAAATTACTGTTTGTGCATTTACAATATTCATTGATTTTTGCCATTGAAAAACATGTTATTCATATACCAGAAATGTTTGAAGCTACTGACTGAATGAAAAGAGCTGGCATCTCACTCTCTTTGAATCTTCTTTATCATGCCAGGATTAGCAGGAAAAAGCAAAAAATTTCAGAATTGCACCTTGCAATGTGGAGATATTACTGTTTGTGCATTTACAATATTCATTGATTTTTGCCATTGAAAAACATGTTATTCATATACCAGAAATGTTTGAAGCTACTGACTGAATGAAAAGAGCTGGCATCTCACTCTCTTTGAATCTTCTTTATCATGCCAGGATTAGCAGGAAAAAGCAAAAAATTTCAGAATTGCACCTTGCAATGTGGAGATATTACTGTTTGTGCATTTACAATATTCATTGATTTTTGCCATTGAAAAACGTCCAGAAATGTTTGAAGCTACTGACTGAATGAAAGGAGCTGGCATCTCACTCTCTTTGAATCTTCTTTATCATGCTAGGATTAGCAGGAAAAAGCAAAAAATTTCAGAATTGCACCTTGCAATGCGGAGAAATTACTGTGTGTGCATTTACAATATTCATTGATTTTTGCCATTGAAAAACATGTTATTCATATACCAGAAATGTTTGAAGCTACTGACTGAATGAAAAGAGCTGGCATCTCACTCTCTTTGAATCTTCTTTATCATGCCAGGATTAGCAGGAAAAAGCAAAAAATTTCAGAATTGCACCTTGCAATGTGGTGATATTACTGTTTGTGCATTTACAATATTTATTGATTTTTGCCATTGAAAAACGTCCAGAAATGTTTGAAGCTACTGACTGAATGAAAGGAGCTGGCATCTCACTCTCTTTGAATCTTCTTTATCATGCTAGGATTAGCAGGAAAAAGCAAAAAATTTCAGAATTGCACCTTGCAATGCGGAGAAATTACTGTTTGTGCATTTACAATATTCATTGATTTTTGCCATTGAAAAACATGTTATTCATATACCAGAAATGTTTGAAGCTACTGACTGAATGAAAAGAGCTGGCATCTCACTCTCTTTGAATCTTCTTTATCATGCCAGGATTAGCAGGAAAAAGCAAAAAATTTCAGAATTGCACCTTGCAATGTGGAGATATTACTGTTTGTGCATTTACAATATTCATTGATTTTTGCCATTGAAAAACGTCCAGAAATGTTTGAAGCTACTGACTGAATGAAAAGAGCTGGCAACTCACTCTCTTTGAATCCTCTTTATCATGCCAGGATTAGCAGGAAAAAGCAAAAAATTTCAGAATTGCACCTTGCAATGCGGAGAAATTACTGTTTGTGCATTTACAATATTCATTGATTTTTGCCATTGAAAAACATCGTTATTCATATACCAGAAATGTTTGAAGCTACTGACTGAATGAAAGGAGCTGGCATCTCACTCTATTTGAATCTTCTTTATCATGCTAGGATTAGCAGGAAAAAGCAAAAAATTTCAGAATTGCACCTTGCAATGCGGAGAAATTACTGTGTGTGCATGTACAATATTCATTGATTTTTGCCATTGAAAAACATCGTTATTCATATACCAGAAATGTTTGAAGCTACTGACTGAATGAAAGGAGCTGGCATCTCACTCTCTTTGAATCTTCTTTATCATGCTAGGATTAGCAGGAAAAAGCAAAAAATTTCAGAATTGCACCTTGCAATGCGGAGAAATTACTGTGTGTGCATTTACAATATTCATTGATTTTTGCCATTGAAAAACATCATTATTCATATACCAGAAATGTTTGAAGCTACTGACTGAATGAAAAGAGCTGGCATCTCACTCTCTTTGAATCTTCTTTATCATGCCAGGATTAGCAGGAAAAAGCAAAAAATTTCAGAATTGCACCTTGCAATGTGGAGATATTACTGTTTGTGCATTTACAATATTCATTGATTTTTGCCATTGAAAAACGTCCAGAAATGTTTGAAGCTACTGACTGAATGAAAGGAGCTGGCATCTCACTCTCTTTGAATCTTCTTTATCATGCTAGGATTAGCAGGAAAAAGCAAAAAATTTCAGAATTGCACCTTGCAATGCGGAGAAATTACTGTTTGTGCATTTACAATATTCATTGATTTTTGCCATTGAAAAACATCATGTTATTCATATACCAGAAATGTTTGAAGCTACTGACTGAATGAAAGTAGCTGGCATCTCACTCTCTTTGAATCTTCTTTATCATGCTAGGATTAGCAGGAAAAAGCAAAAAATTTCAGAATTGCACCTTGCAATGCGGAGAAATTACTGTTTGTGCATTTACAATATTCATTGATTTTTGCCATTGAAAAACATGTTATTCATATACCAGAAATGTTTGAAGCTACTGACTGAATGAAAAGAGCTGGCATCTCACTCTCTTTGAATCTTCTTTATCATGCCAGGATTAGCAGGAAAAAGCAAAAAATTTCAGAATTGCACCTTGCAATGTGGAGATATTACTGTTTGTGCATTTACAATATTCATTGATTTTTGCCATTGAAAAACGTCCAGAAATGTTTGAAGCTACTGACTGAATGAAAGGAGCTGGCATCTCACTCTCTTTGAATCTTCTTTATCATGCTAGGATTAGCAGGAAAAAGCAAAAAATTTCAGAATTGCACCTTGCAATGCGGAGAAATTACTGTTTGTGCATTTACAATATTCATTGATTTTTGCCATTGAAAAACATGTTATTCATATACCAGAAATGTTTGAAGCTACTGACTGAATGAAAAGAGCTGGCATCTCACTCTCTTTGAATCTTCTTTATCATGCCAGGATTAGCAGGAAAAAGCAAAAAATTTCAGAATTGCACCTTGCAATGTGGAGATATTACTGTTTGTGCATTTACAATATTCATTGATTTTTGCCATTGAAAAACGTCCAGAAACGTTTGAAGCTACTGACTGAATGAAAGGAGCTGGCATCTCACTCTCTTTGAATCTTCTTTATCATGCTAGGATTAGCAGGAAAAAGCAAAAAATTTCAGAATTGCACCTTGCAATGCGGAGAAATTACTGTGTGTGCATTTACAATATTCATTGATTTTTGCCATTGAAAAACATGTTATTCATATACCAGAAATGTTTGAAGCTACTGACTGAATGAAAAGAGCTGGCATCTCACTCTCTTTGAATCTTCTTTATCATGCCAGGATTAGCAGGAAAAAGCAAAAAATTTCAGAATTGCACCTTGCAATGTGGTGATATTACTGTTTGTGCATTTACAATATTCATTGATTTTTGCCATTGAAAAACGTCCAGAAATGTTTGAAGCTACTGACTGAATGAAAGGAGCTGGCATCTCACTCTCTTTGAATCTTCTTTATCATGCTAGGATTAGCAGGAAAAAGCAAAAAATTTCAGAATTGCACCTTGCAATGCGGAGAAATTACTGTTTGTGCATTTACAATATTCATTGATTTTTGCCATTGAAAAACATGTTATTCATATACCAGAAATGTTTGAAGCTACTGACTGAATGAAAAGAGCTGGCATCTCACTCTCTTTGAATCTTCTTTATCATGCCAGGATTAGCAGGAAAAAGCAAATAATTTCAGAATTGCACCTTGCAATGTGGAGATATTACTGTTTGTGCATTTACAATATTCATTGATTTTTGCCATTGAAAAACGTCCAGAAATGTTTGAAGCTACTGACTGAATGAAAAGAGCTGGCATCTCACTCTCTTTGAATCCTCTTTATCATGCCAGGATTAGCAGGAAAAAGCAAAAAATTTCAGAATTGCACCTTGCAATGCGGAGAAATTACTGTTTGTGCATTTACAATATTCATTGATTTTTGCCATTGAAAAACATCGTTATTCATATACCAGAAATGTTTGAAGCTACTGACTGAATGAAAGGAGCTGGCATCTCACTCTATTTGAATCTTCTTTATCATGCTAGGATTAGCAGGAAAAAGCAAAAAATTTCAGAATTGCACCTTGCAATGCGGAGAAATTACTGTGTGTGCATTTACAATATTCATTGATTTTTGCCATTGAAAAACATCGTTATTCATATACCAGAAATGTTTGAAGCTACTGACTGAATGAAAGGAGCTGGCATCTCACTCTCTTTGAATCTTCTTTATCATGCTAGGATTAGCAGGAAAAAGCAAAAAATTTCAGAATTGCACCTTGCAATGCGGAGAAATTACTGTTTTTGCATTTACAATATTCATTGATTTTTGCCATTGAAAAACATGTTATTCATATACCAGAAATGTTTGAAGCTACTGACTGAATGAAAAGAGCTGGCATCTCACTCTCTTTGAATCTTCTTTATCATGCCAGGATTAGCAGGAAAAAGCAAAAAATTTCAGAATTGCACCTTGCAATGTGGAGATATTACTGTTTGTGCATTTACAATATTCATTGATTTTTGCCATTGAAAAATGTCCAGAAATGTTTGAAGCTACTGACTGAATGAAAAGAGATGGCATCTCACTCTCTTTGAATCTTCTTTATCATGCCAGGATTAGCAGGAAAAAGCAAAAAATTTCAGAATTGCACCTTGCAATGCGGAGAAATTACTGTTTGTGCATTTACAATATTCATTGATTTTTGCCATTGAAAAACATCGTTATTCATATACCAGAAATGTTTGAAGCTACTGACTGAATGAAAGGAGCTGGCATCTCACTCTATTTGAATCTTCTTTATCATGCTAGGATTAGCAGGAAAAAGCAAAAAATTTCAGAATTGCACCTTGCAATGCGGAGAAATTACTGTTTTTGCATTTACAATATTCATTGATTTTTGCCATTGAAAAACATGTTATTCATATACCAGAAATGTTTGAAGCTACTGACTGAATGAAAAGAGCTGGCATCTCACTCTCTTTGAATCTTCTTTATCATGCCAGGATTAGCAGGAAAAAGCAAAAAATTTCAGAATTGCACCTTGCAATGTGGAGATATTACTGTTTGTGCATTTACAATATTCATTGATTTTTGCCATTGAAAAATGTCCAGAAATGTTTGAAGCTACTGACTGAATGAAAAGAGCTGGCATCTCACTCTCTTTGAATCTTCTTTATCATGCCAGGATTAGCAGGAAAAAGCAAAAAATTTCAGAATTGCACCTTGCAATGCGGAGAAATTACTGTTTGTGCATTTACAATATTCATTGATTTTTGCCATTGAAAAACATCGTTATTCATATACCAGAAATGTTTGAAGCTACTGACTGAATGAAAGGAGCTGGCATCTCACTCTATTTGAATCTTCTTTATCATGCTAGGATTAGCAGGAAAAAGCAAAAAATTTCAGAATTGCACCTTGCAATGCGGAGAAATTACTGTGTGTGCATTTACAATATTCATTGATTTTTGCCATTGAAAAACATCGTTATTCATATACCAGAAATGTTTGAAGCTACTGACTGAATGAAAGGAGCTGGCATCTCACTCTCTTTGAATCTTCTTTATCATGCTAGGATTAGCAGGAAAAAGCAAAAAATTTCAGAATTGCACCTTGCAATGCGGAGAAATTACTGTGTGTGCATTTACAATATTCATTGATTTTTGCCATTGAAAAACATCGTTATTCATATACCAGAAATGTTTGAAGCTACTGACTGAATGAAAAGAGCTGGCATCTCACTCTCTTTGAATCTTCTTTATCATGCCAGGATTAGCAGGAAAAAGCAAAAAATTTCAGAATTGCACCTTGCAATGTGGAGATATTACTGTTTGTGCATTTACAATATTCATTGATTTTTGCCATTGAAAAACGTCCAGAAATGTTTGAAGCTACTGACTGAATGAAAGGAGCTGGCATCTCACTCTCTTTGAATCTTCTTTATCATGCTAGGATTAGCAGGAAAAAGCAAAAAATTTCAGAATTGCACCTTGCAATGCGGAGAAATTACTGTGTGTGCATTTACAATATTCATTGATTTTTGCCATTGAAAAACATGTTATTCATATACCAGAAATGTTTGAAGCTACTGACTGAATGAAAAGAGCTGGCATCTCACTCTCTTTGAATCTTCTTTATCATGCCAGGATTAGCAGGAAAAAGCAAAAAATTTCAGAATTGCACCTTGCAATGTGGTGATATTACTGTTTGTGCATTTACAATATTTATTGATTTTTGCCATTGAAAAACGTCCAGAAATGTTTGAAGCTACTGACTGAATGAAAGGAGCTGGCATCTCACTCTCTTTGAATCTTCTTTATCATGCTAGGATTAGCAGGAAAAAGCAAAAAATTTCAGAATTGCACCTTGCAATGCGGAGAAATTACTGTTTGTGCATTTACAATATTCATTGATTTTTGCCATTGAAAAACATGTTATTCATATACCAGAAATGTTTGAAGCTACTGACTGAATGAAAAGAGCTGGCATCTCACTCTCTTTGAATCTTCTTTATCATGCCAGGATTAGCAGGAAAAAGCAAAAAATTTCAGAATTGCACCTTGCAATGTGGAGATATTACTGTTTGTGCATTTACAATATTCATTGATTTTTGCCATTGAAAAACGTCCAGAAATGTTTGAAGCTACTGACTGAATGAAAAGAGCTGGCAACTCACTCTCTTTGAATCCTCTTTATCATGCCAGGATTAGCAGGAAAAAGCAAAAAATTTCAGAATTGCACCTTGCAATGCGGAGAAATTACTGTTTGTGCATTTACAATATTCATTGATTTTTGCCATTGAAAAACATCGTTATTCATATACCAGAAATGTTTGAAGCTACTGACTGAATGAAAGGAGCTGGCATCTCACTCTATTTGAATCTTCTTTATCATGCTAGGATTAGCAGGAAAAAGCAAAAAATTTCAGAATTGCACCTTGCAATGCGGAGAAATTACTGTGTGTGCATTTACAATATTCATTGATTTTTGCCATTGAAAAACATCGTTATTCATATACCAGAAATGTTTGAAGCTACTGACTGAATGAAAGGAGCTGGCATCTCACTCTCTTTGAATCTTCTTTATCATGCTAGGATTAGCAGGAAAAAGCAAAAAATTTCAGAATTGCACCTTGCAATGCGGAGAAATTACTGTGTGTGCATTTACAATATTCATTGATTTTTGCCATTGAAAAACATCATTATTCATATACCAGAAATGTTTGAAGCTACTGACTGAATGAAAAGAGCTGGCATCTCACTCTCTTTGAATCTTCTTTATCATGCCAGGATTAGCAGGAAAAAGCAAAAAATTTCAGAATTGCACCTTGCAATGTGGAGATATTACTGTTTGTGCATTTACAATATTCATTGATTTTTGCCATTGAAAAACGTCCAGAAATGTTTGAAGCTACTGACTGAATGAAAGGAGCTGGCATCTCACTCTCTTTGAATCTTCTTTATCATGCTAGGATTAGCAGGAAAAAGCAAAAAATTTCAGAATTGCACCTTGCAATGCGGAGAAATTACTGTTTGTGCATTTACAATATTCATTGATTTTTGCCATTGAAAAACATCATGTTATTCATATACCAGAAATGTTTGAAGCTACTGACTGAATGAAAGGAGCTGGCATCTCACTCTCTTTGAATCTTCTTTATCATGCTAGGATTAGCAGGAAAAAGCAAAAAATTTCAGAATTGCACCTTGCAATGCGGAGAAATTACTGTTTGTGCATTTACAATATTCATTGATTTTTGCCATTGAAAAACATGTTATTCATATACCAGAAATGTTTGAAGCTACTGACTGAATGAAAAGAGCTGGCATCTCACTCTCTTTGAATCTTCTTTATCATGCCAGGATTAGCAGGAAAAAGCAAAAAATTTCAGAATTGCACCTTGCAATGTGGAGATATTACTGTTTGTGCATTTACAATATTCATTGATTTTTGCCATTGAAAAACGTCCAGAAATGTTTGAAGCTACTGACTGAATGAAAGGAGCTGGCATCTCACTCTCTTTGAATCTTCTTTATCATGCTAGGATTAGCAGGAAAAAGCAAAAAATTTCAGAATTGCACATTGCAATGCGGAGAAATTACTGTTTGTGCATTTACAATATTCATTGATTTTTGCCATTGAAAAACATGTTATTCATATACCAGAAATGTTTGAAGCTACTGACTGAATGAAAAGAGCTGGCATCTCACTCTCTTTGAATCTTCTTTATCATGCCAGGATTAGCAGGAAAAAGCAAAAAATTTCAGAATTGCACCTTGCAATGTGGAGATATTACTGTTTGTGCATTTACAATATTCATTGATTTTTGCCATTGAAAAACGTCCAGAAACGTTTGAAGCTACTGACTGAATGAAAGGAGCTGGCATCTCACTCTCTTTGAATCTTCTTTATCATGCTAGGATTAGCAGGAAAAAGCAAAAAATTTCAGAATTGCACCTTGCAATGCGGAGAAATTACTGTGTGTGCATTTACAATATTCATTGATTTTTGCCATTGAAAAACATGTTATTCATATACCAGAAATGTTTGAAGCTACTGACTGAATGAAAAGAGCTGGCATCTCACTCTCTTTGAATCTTCTTTATCATGCCAGGATTAGCAGGAAAAAGCAAAAAATTTCAGAATTGCACCTTGCAATGTGGTGATATTACTGTTTGTGCATTTACAATATTCATTGATTTTTGCCATTGAAAAACGTCCAGAAATGTTTGAAGCTACTGACTGAATGAAAGGAGCTGGCATCTCACTCTCTTTGAATCTTCTTTATCATGCTAGGATTAGCAGGAAAAAGCAAAAAATTTCAGAATTGCACCTTGCAATGCGGAGAAATTACTGTTTGTGCATTTACAATATTCATTGATTTTTGCCATTGAAAAACATGTTATTCATATACCAGAAATGTTTGAAGCTACTGACTGAATGAAAAGAGCTGGCATCTCACTCTCTTTGAATCTTCTTTATCATGCCAGGATTAGCAGGAAAAAGCAAATAATTTCAGAATTGCACCTTGCAATGTGGAGATATTACTGTTTGTGCATTTACAATATTCATTGATTTTTGCCATTGAAAAACGTCCAGAAATGTTTGAAGCTACTGACTGAATGAAAAGAGCTGGCATCTCACTCTCTTTGAATCCTCTTTATCATGCCAGGATTAGCAGGAAAAAGCAAAAAATTTCAGAATTGCACCTTGCAATGCGGAGAAATTACTGTTTGTGCATTTACAATATTCATTGATTTTTGCCATTGAAAAACATCGTTATTCATATACCAGAAATGTTTGAAGCTACTGACTGAATGAAAGGAGCTGGCATCTCACTCTATTTGAATCTTCTTTATCATGCTAGGATTAGCAGGAAAAAGCAAAAAATTTCAGAATTGCACCTTGCAATGCGGAGAAATTACTGTGTGTGCATTTACAATATTCATTGATTTTTGCCATTGAAAAACATCGTTATTCATATACCAGAAATGTTTGAAGCTACTGACTGAATGAAAGGAGCTGGCATCTCACTCTCTTTGAATCTTCTTTATCATGCTAGGATTAGCAGGAAAAAGCAAAAAATTTCAGAATTGCACCTTGCAATGCGGAGAAATTACTGTTTTTGCATTTACAATATTCATTGATTTTTGCCATTGAAAAACATGTTATTCATATACCAGAAATGTTTGAAGCTACTGACTGAATGAAAAGAGCTGGCATCTCACTCTCTTTGAATCTTCTTTATCATGCCAGGATTAGCAGGAAAAAGCAAAAAATTTCAGAATTGCACCTTGCAATGTGGAGATATTACTGTTTGTGCATTTACAATATTCATTGATTTTTGCCATTGAAAAACGTCCAGAAATGTTTGAAGCTACTGACTGAATGAAAAGAGATGGCATCTCACTCTCTTTGAATCCTCTTTATCATGCCAGGATTAGCAGGAAAAAGCAAAAAATTTCAGAATTGCACCTTGCAATGCGGAGAAATTACTGTTTGTGCATTTACAATATTCATTGATTTTTGCCATTGAAAAACATCGTTATTCATATACCAGAAATGTTTGAAGCTACTGACTGAATGAAAGGAGCTGGCATCTCACTCTATTTGAATCTTCTTTATCATGCTAGGATTAGCAGGAAAAAGCAAAAAATTTCAGAATTGCACCTTGCAATGCGGAGAAATTACTGTGTGTGCATTTACAATATTCATTGATTTTTGCCATTGAAAAACATCGTTATTCATATACCAGAAATGTTTGAAGCTACTGACTGAATGAAAGGAGCTGGCATCTCACTCTCTTTGAATCTTCTTTATCATGCTAGGATTAGCAGGAAAAAGCAAAAAATTTCAGAATTGCACCTTGCAATGCGGAGAAATTACTGTGTGTGCATTTACAATATTCATTGATTTTTGCCATTGAAAAACATCGTTATTCATATACCAGAAATGTTTGAAGCTACTGACTGAATGAAAAGAGCTGGCATCTCACTCTCTTTGAATCTTCTTTATCATGCCAGGATTAGCAGGAAAAAGCAAAAAATTTCAGAATTGCACCTTGCAATGTGGAGATATTACTGTTTGTGCATTTACAATATTCATTGATTTTTGCCATTGAAAAACGTCCAGAAATGTTTGAAGCTACTGACTGAATGAAAGGAGCTGGCATCTCACTCTCTTTGAATCTTCTTTATCATGCTAGGATTAGCAGGAAAAAGCAAAAAATTTCAGAATTGCACCTTGCAATGCGGAGAAATTACTGTGTGTGCATTTACAATATTCATTGATTTTTGCCATTGAAAAACATCATGTTATTCATATACCAGAAATGTTTGAAGCTACTGACTGAATGAAAGGAGCTGGCATCTCACTCTCTTTGAATCTTCTTTATCATGCTAGGATTAGCAGGAAAAAGCAAAAAATTTCAGAATTGCACCTTGCAATGCGGAGAAATTACTGTTTGTGCATTTACAATATTCATTGATTTTTGCCATTGAAAAACATCATGTTATTCATATACCAGAAATGTTTGAAGCTACTGACTGAATGAAAGGAGCTGGCATCTCACTCTCTTTGAATCTTCTTTATCATGCTAGGATTAGCAGGAAAAAGCAAAAAATTTCAGAATTGCACCTTGCAATGCTGAGAAATTACTGTTTGTGCATTTACAATATTCATTGATTTTTGCCATTGAAAAACATGTTATTCATATACCAGAAATGTTTGAAGCTACTGACTGAATGAAAAGAGCTGGCATCTCACTCTCTTTGAATCTTCTTTATCATGCCAGGATTAGCAGGAAAAAGCAAAAAATTTCAGAATTGCACGTTGCAATGTGGAGATATTACTGTTTGTGCATTTACAATATTCATTGATTTTTGCCATTGAAAAACGTCCAGAAATGTTTGAAGCTACTGACTGAATGAAAGGAGCTGGCATCTCACTCTCTTTGAATCTTCTTTATCATGGTAGGATTAGCAGGAAAAAGCAAAAAATTTCAGAATTGCACCTTGCAATGCGGAGAAATTACTGTGTGTGCATTTACAATATTCATTGATTTTTGCCATTGAAAAACATCGTTATTCATATACCAGAAATGCTTGAAGCTACTGACTGAATGAAAAGAGCTGGCATCTCACTCTCTTTGAATCTTCTTTATCATGCCAGGATTAGCAGGAAAAAGCAAAAAATTTCAGAATTGCACCTTGCAATGTGGAGATATTACTGTTTGTGCATTTACAATATTCATTGATTTTTGCCATTGAAAAACGTCCAGAAATGTTTGAAGCTACTGACTGAATGAAAAGAGCTGGCATCTCACTCTCTTTGAATCCTCTTTATCATGCCAGGATTAGCAGGAAAAAGCAAAAAATTTCAGAATTGCACCTTGCAATGCGGAGAAATTACTGTTTGTGCATTTACAATATTCATTGATTTTTGCCATTGAAAAACATCGTTATTCATATACCAGAAATGTTTGAAGCTACTGACTGAATGAAAGGAGCTGGCATCTCACTCTATTTGAATCTTCTTTATCATGCTAGGATTAGCAGGAAAAAGCAAAAAATTTCAGAATTGCACCTTGCAATGCGGAGAAATTACTGTGTGTGCATTTACAATATTCATTGATTTTTGCCATTGAAAAACATCGTTATTCATATACCAGAAATGTTTGAAGCTACTGACTGAATGAAAGGAGCTGGCATCTCACTCTCTTTGAATCTTCTTTATCATGCTAGGATTAGCAGGAAAAAGCAAAAAATTTCAGAATTGCACCTTGCAATGCGGAGAAATTACTGTGTGTGCATTTACAATATTCATTGATTTTTGCCATTGAAAAACATCGTTATTCATATACCAGAAATGTTTGAAGCTACTGACTGAATGAAAAGAGCTGGCATCTCACTCTCTTTGAATCTTCTTTATCATGCCAGGATTAGCAGGAAAAAGCAAAAAATTTCAGAATTGCACCTTGCAATGTGGAGATATTACTGTTTGTGCATTTACAATATTCATTGATTTTTGCCATTGAAAAACGTCCAGAAATGTTTGAAGCTACTGACTGAATGAAAGGAGCTGGCATCTCACTCTCTTTGAATCTTCTTTATCATGCTAGGATTAGCAGGAAAAAGCAAAAAATTTCAGAATTGCACCTTGCAATGCGGAGAAATTACTGTGTGTGCATTTACAATATTCATTGATTTTTGCCATTGAAAAACATCATGTTATTCATATACCAGAAATGTTTGAAGCTACTGACTGAATGAAAAGAGCTGGCATCTCACTCTCTTTGAATCTTCTTTATCATGCTAGGATTAGCAGGAAAAAGCAAAAAATTTCAGAATTGCACCTTGCAATGCGGAGAAATTACTGTGTGTGCATTTACAATATTCATTGATTTTTGCCATTGAAAAACATCATGTTATTCATATACCAGAAATGTTTGAAGCTACTGACTGAATGAAAGGAGCTGGCATCTCACTCTCTTTGAATCTTCTTTATCATGCTAGGATTAGCAGGAAAAAGCAAAAAATTTCAGAATTGCACCTTGCAATGCGGAGAAATTACTGTTTGTGCATTTACAATATTCATTGATTTTTGCCATTGAAAAACATCATGTTATTCATATACCAGAAATGTTTGAAGCTACTGACTGAATGAAAGGAGCTGGCATCTCACTCTCTTTGAATCTTCTTTATCATGCTAGGATTAGCAGGAAAAAGCAAAAAATTTCAGAATTGCACCTTGCAATGCTGAGAAATTACTGTTTGTGCATTTACAATATTCATTGATTTTTGCCATTGAAAAACATGTTATTCATATATCAGAAATGTTTGAAGCTACTGACTGAATGAAAAGAGCTGGCATCTCACTCTCTTTGAATCTTCTTTATAATGCCAGGATTAGCAGGAAAAAGCAAAAAATTTCAGAATTGCACCTTGCAATGTGGAGATATTACTGTTTGTGCATTTACAATATTCATTGATTTTTGCCATTGAAAAACGTCCAGAAATGTTTGAAGCTACTGACTGAATGAAAGGAGCTGGCATCTCACTCTCTTTGAATCTTCTTTATCATGCTAGGATTAGCAGGAAAAAGCAAAAAATTTCAGAATTGCACCTTGCAATGCGGAGAAATTACTGTTTGTGCATTTACAATATTCATTGATTTTTGCCATTGAAAAACATGTTATTCATATACCAGAAATGTTTGAAGCTACTGACTGAATGAAAAGAGCTGGCATCTCACTCTCTTTGAATCTTCTTTATCATGCCAGGATTAGCAGGAAAAAGCAAAAAATTTCAGAATTGCACGTTGCAATGTGGAGATATTACTGTTTGTGCATTTACAATATTCATTGATTTTTGCCATTGAAAAACGTCCAGAAATGTTTGAAGCTACTGACTGAATGAAAGGAGCTGGCATCTCACTCTCTTTGAATCTTCTTTATCATGCTAGGATTAGCAGGAAAAAGCAAAAAATTTCAGAATTGCACCTTGCAATGCGGAGAAATTACTGTTTGTGCATTTACAATATTCATTGATTTTTGCCATTGAAAAACATGTTATTCATATACCAGAAATGTTTGAAGCTACTGACTGAATGAAAAGAGCTGGCATCTCACTCTCTTTGAATCTTCTTTATCATGCCAGGATTAGCAGGAAAAAGCAAAAAATTTCAGAATTGCACCTTGCAATGTGGAGATATTACTGTTTGTGCATTTACAATATTCATTGATTTTTGCCATTGAAAAACGTCCAGAAATGTTTGAAGCTACTGACTGAATGAAAAGAGCTGGCATCTCACTCTCTTTGAATCTTCTTTATCATGCCAGGATTAGCAGGAAAAAGCAAAAAATTTCAGAATTGCACCTTGCAATGCAGAGAAATTACTGTTTGTGCATTTAAAATATTCATTGATTTTTCCATTGAAAAACATCGTTATTCATATACCAGAAATGTTTGAAGCTACTGACTGAATGAAAGGAGCTGGCATCTCACTCTCTTTGAATCTTCTTTATCATGCTAGGATTAGCAGGAAAAAGCAAAAAATTTCAGAATTGCACCTTGCAATGCGGAGAAATTACTGTGTGTGCATTTACAATATTCATTGATTTTTGCCATTGAAAAACATCATGTTATTCATATACCAGAAATGTTTGAAGCTACTGACTGAATGAAAGGAGCTGGCATCTCACTCTCTTTGAATCTTCTTTATCATGCTAGGATTAGCAGGAAAAAGCAAAAAATTTCAGAATTGCACCTTGCAATGCGGAGAAATTACTGTTTGTGCATTTACAATATTCATTGATTTTTGCCATTGAAAAACATCATGTTATTCATATACCAGAAATGTTTGAAGCTACTGACTGAATGAAAGGAGCTGGCATCTCACTCTCTTTGAATCTTCTTTATCATGCTAGGATTAGCAGGAAAAAGCAAAAAATTTCAGAATTGCACCTTGCAATGCTGAGAAATTACTGTTTGTGCATTTACAATATTCATTGATTTTTGCCATTGAAAAACATGTTATTCATATACCAGAAATGTTTGAAGCTACTGACTGAATGAAAAGAGCTGGCATCTCACTCTCTTTGAATCTTCTTTATCATGCCAGGATTAGCAGGAAAAAGCAAAAAATTTCAGAATTGCACCTTGCAATGTGGAGATATTACTGTTTGTGCATTTACAATATTCATTGATTTTTGCCATTGAAAAACGTCCAGAAATGTTTGAAGCTACTGACTGAATGAAAGGAGCTGGCATCTCACTCTCTTTGAATCTTCTTTATCATGCTAGGATTAGCAGGAAAAAGCAAAAAATTTCAGAATTGCACCTTGCAATGCGGAGAAATTACTGTTTGTGCATTTACAATATTCATTGATTTTTGCCATTGAAAAACATGTTATTCATATACCAGAAATGTTTGAAGCTACTGACTGAATGAAAAGACCTGGCATCTCACTCTCTTTGAATCTTCTTTATCATGCCAGGATTAGCAGGAAAAAGCAAAAAATTTCAGAATTGCACGTTGCAATGTGGAGATATTACTGTTTGTGCATTTACAATATTCATTGATTTTTGCCATTGAAAAACGTCCAGAAATGTTTGAAGCTACTGACTGAATGAAAGGAGCTGGCATCTCACTCTCTTTGAATCTTCTTTATCATGGTAGGATTAGCAGGAAAAAGCAAAAAATTTCAGAATTGCACCTTGCAATGCGGAGAAATTACTGTGTGTGCATTTACAATATTCATTGATTTTTGCCATTGAAAAACATCGTTATTCATATACCAGAAATGCTTGAAGCTACTGACTGAATGAAAAGAGCTGGCATCTCACTCTCTTTGAATCTTCTTTATCATGCCAGGATTAGCAGGAAAAAGCAAAAAATTTCAGAATTGCACCTTGCAATGTGGAGATATTACTGTTTGTGCATTTACAATATTCATTGATTTTTGCCATTGAAAAACGTCCAGAAATGTTTGAAGCTACTGACTGAATGAAAAGAGCTGGCATCTCACTCTCTTTGAATCCTCTTTATCATGCCAGGATTAGCAGGAAAAAGCAAAAAATTTCAGAATTGCACCTTGCAATGCGGAGAAATTACTGTTTGTGCATTTACAATATTCATTGATTTTTGCCATTGAAAAACATCGTTATTCATATACCAGAAATGTTTGAAGCTACTGACTGAATGAAAGGAGCTGGCATCTCACTCTATTTGAATCTTCTTTATCATGCTAGGATTAGCAGGAAAAAGCAAAAAATTTCAGAATTGCACCTTGCAATGCGGAGAAATTACTGTGTGTGCATTTACAATATTCATTGATTTTTGCCATTGAAAAACATCGTTATTCATATACCAGAAATGTTTGAAGCTACTGACTGAATGAAAGGAGCTGGCATCTCACTCTCTTTGAATCTTCTTTATCATGCTAGGATTAGCAGGAAAAAGCAAAAAATTTCAGAATTGCACCTTGCAATGCGGAGAAATTACTGTGTGTGCATTTACAATATTCATTGATTTTTGCCATTGAAAAACATCGTTATTCATATACCAGAAATGTTTGAAGCTACTGACTGAATGAAAAGAGCTGGCATCTCACTCTCTTTGAATCTTCTTTATCATGCCAGGATTAGCAGGAAAAAGCAAAAAATTTCAGAATTGCACCTTGCAATGTGGAGATATTACTGTTTGTGCATTTACAATATTCATTGATTTTTGCCATTGAAAAACGTCCAGAAATGTTTGAAGCTACTGACTGAATGAAAGGAGCTGGCATCTCACTCTCTTTGAATCTTCTTTATCATGCTAGGATTAGCAGGAAAAAGCAAAAAATTTCAGAATTGCACCTTGCAATGCGGAGAAATTACTGTGTGTGCATTTACAATATTCATTGATTTTTGCCATTGAAAAACATCATGTTATTCATATACCAGAAATGTTTGAAGCTACTGACTGAATGAAAAGAGCTGGCATCTCACTCTCTTTGAATCTTCTTTATCATGCTAGGATTAGCAGGAAAAAGCAAAAAAATTCAGAATTGCACCTTGCAATGCGGAGAAATTACTGTGTGTGCATTTACAATATTCATTGATTTTTGCCATTGAAAAACATCATGTTATTCATATACCAGAAATGTTTGAAGCTACTGACTGAATGAAAGGAGCTGGCATCTCACTCTCTTTGAATCTTCTTTATCATGCTAGGATTAGCAGGAAAAAGCAAAAAATTTCAGAATTGCACCTTGCAATGCGGAGAAATTACTGTTTGTGCATTTACAATATTCATTGATTTTTGCCATTGAAAAACATCATGTTATTCATATACCAGAAATGTTTGAAGCTACTGACTGAATGAAAGGAGCTGGCATCTCACTCTCTTTGAATCTTCTTTATCATGCTAGGATTAGCAGGAAAAAGCAAAAAATTTCAGAATTGCACCTTGCAATGCTGAGAAATTACTGTTTGTGCATTTACAATATTCATTGATTTTTGCCATTGAAAAACATGTTATTCATATATCAGAAATGTTTGAAGCTACTGACTGAATGAAAAGAGCTGGCATCTCACTCTCTTTGAATCTTCTTTATAATGCCAGGATTAGCAGGAAAAAGCAAAAAATTTCAGAATTGCACCTTGCAATGTGGAGATATTACTGTTTGTGCATTTACAATATTCATTGATTTTTGCCATTGAAAAACGTCCAGAAATGTTTGAAGCTACTGACTGAATGAAAGGAGCTGGCATCTCACTCTCTTTGAATCTTCTTTATCATGCTAGGATTAGCAGGAAAAAGCAAAAAATTTCAGAATTGCACCTTGCAATGCGGAGAAATTACTGTTTGTGCATTTACAATATTCATTGATTTTTGCCATTGAAAAACATGTTATTCATATACCAGAAATGTTTGAAGCTACTGACTGAATGAAAAGAGCTGGCATCTCACTCTCTTTGAATCTTCTTTATCATGCCAGGATTAGCAGGAAAAAGCAAAAAATTTCAGAATTGCACGTTGCAATGTGGAGATATTACTGTTTGTGCATTTACAATATTCATTGATTTTTGCCATTGAAAAACGTCCAGAAATGTTTGAAGCTACTGACTGAATGAAAGGAGCTGGCATCTCACTCTCTTTGAATCTTCTTTATCATGCTAGGATTAGCAGGAAAAAGCAAAAAATTTCAGAATTGCACCTTGCAATGCGGAGAAATTACTGTTTGTGCATTTACAATATTCATTGATTTTTGCCATTGAAAAACATGTTATTCATATACCAGAAATGTTTGAAGCTACTGACTGAATGAAAAGAGCTGGCATCTCACTCTCTTTGAATCTTCTTTATCATGCCAGGATTAGCAGGAAAAAGCAAAAAATTTCAGAATTGCACCTTGCAATGTGGAGATATTACTGTTTGTGCATTTACAATATTCATTGATTTTTGCCATTGAAAAACGTCCAGAAATGTTTGAAGCTACTGACTGAATGAAAAGAGCTGGCATCTCACTCTCTTTGAATCTTCTTTATCATGCCAGGATTAGCAGGAAAAAGCAAAAAATTTCAGAATTGCACCTTGCAATGCAGAGAAATTACTGTTTGTGCATTTAAAATATTCATTGATTTTTCCATTGAAAAACATCGTTATTCATATACCAGAAATGTTTGAAGCTACTGACTGAATGAAAGGAGCTGGCATCTCACTCTCTTTGAATCTTCTTTATCATGCTAGGATTAGCAGGAAAAAGCAAAAAATTTCAGAATTGCACCTTGCAATGCGGAGAAATTACTGTGTGTGCATTTACAATATTCATTGATTTTTGCCATTGAAAAACATCGTTATTCATATACCAGAAATGTTTGAAGCTACTGACTGAATGAAAGGAGCTGGCATCTCACTCTCTTTGAATCTTCTTTATCATGCTAGGATTAGCAGGAAAAAGCAAAAAATTTCAGAATTGCACCTTGCAATGCGGAGAAATTACTGTGTGTGCATTTACAATATTCATTGATTTTTGCCATTGAAAAACATCGTTATTCATATACCAGAAATGTTTGAAGCTACTGACTGAATGAAAAGAGCTGGCATCTCACTCTCTTTGAATCTTCTTTATCATGCCAGGATTAGCAGGAAAAAGCAAAAAATTTCAGAATTGCACCTTGCAATGTGGAGATATTACTGTTTGTGCATTTACAATATTCATTGATTTTTGCCATTGAAAAACGTCCAGAAATGTTTGAAGCTACTGACTGAATGAAAGGAGCTGGCATCTCACTCTCTTTGAATCTTCTTTATCATGCTAGGATTAGCAGGAAAAAGCAAAAAATTTCAGAATTGCACCTTGCAATGCGGAGAAATTACTGTGTGTGCATTTACAATATTCATTGATTTTTGCCATTGAAAAACATCATGTTATTCATATACCAGAAATGTTTGAAGCTACTGACTGAATGAAAGGAGCTGGCATCTCACTCTCTTTGAATCTTCTTTATCATGCTAGGATTAGCAGGAAAAAGCATAAAATTTCAGAATTGCACCTTGCAATGCGGAGAAATTACTGTTTGTGCATTTACAATATTCATTGATTTTTGCCATTGAAAAACATCATGTTATTCATATACCAGAAATGTTTGAAGCTACTGACTGAATGAAAGGAGCTGGCATCTCACTCTCTTTGAATCTTCTTTATCATGCTAGGATTAGCAGGAAAAAGCAAAAAATTTCAGAATTGCACCTTGCAATGCGGAGAAATTACTGTTTGTGCATTTACAATATTCATTGATTTTTGCCATTGAAAAACATGTTATTCATATACCAGAAATGTTTGAAGCTACTGACTGAATGAAAAGAGCTGGCATCTCACTCTCTTTGAATCTTCTTTATCATGCCAGGATTAGCAGGAAAAAGCAAAAAATTTCAGAATTGCACCTTGCAATGTGGAGATATTACTGTTTGTGCATTTACAATATTCATTGATTTTTGCCATTGAAAAACGTCCAGAAATGTTTGAAGCTACTGACTGAATTAAAGGAGCTGGCATCTCACTCTCTTTGAATCTTCTTTATCATGCTAGGATTAGCAGGAAAAAGCAAAAAATTTCAGAATTGCACCTTGCAATGCGGAGAAATTACTGTGTGTGCATTTACAATATTCATTGATTTTTGCCATTGAAAAACATGTTATTCATATAACAGAAATGTTTGAAGCTACTGACTGAATGAAAAGAGCTGGCATCTCACTCTCTTTGAATCATCTTTATCATGCCAGGATTAGCAGGAAAAAGCAAAAAATTTCAGAATTGCACCTTGCAATGTGGAGATATTACTGTTTGTGCATTTACAATATTCATTGATTTTTGCCATTGAAAAACGTCCAGAAATGTTTGAAGCTACTGACTGAATGAAAGGAGCTGGCATCTCACTCTCTTTGAATCTTCTTTATCATGCTAGGATTAGCAGGAAAAAGCAAAAAATTTCAGAATTGCACCTTGCAATGCGGAGAAATTACTGTTTGTGCATTTACAATATTCATTGATTTTTGCCATTGAAAAACATGTTATTCATATACCAGAAATGTTTGAAGCTACTGACTGAATGAAAAGAGCTGGCATCTCACTCTCTTTGAATCTTCTTTATCATGCCAGGATTAGCAGGAAAAAGCAAAAAATTTCAGAATTGCACGTTGCAATGTGGAGATATTACTGTTTGTGCATTTACAATATTCATTGATTTTTGCCATTGAAAAACGTCCAGAAATGTTTGAAGCTACTGACTGAATGAAAGGAGCTGGCATCTCACTCTCTTTGAATCTTCTTTATCATGCTAGGATTAGCAGGAAAAAGCAAAAAATTTCAGAATTGCACCTTGCAATGCGGAGAAATTACTGTGTGTGCATTTACAATATTCATTGATTTTTGCCATTGAAAAACATGTTATTCATATACCAGAAATGTTTGAAGCTACTGACTGAATGAAAAGAGCTGGCATCTCACTCTCTTTGAATCTTCTTTATCATGCCAGGATTAGCAGGAAAAAGCAAAAAACTTCAGAATTGCACCTTGCAATGTGGAGATATTACTGTTTGTGCATTTACAATATTCATTGATTTTTGCCATTGAAAAACGTCCAGAAATGTTTGAAGCTACTGACTGAATGAAAGGAGCTGGCATCTCACTCTCTTTGAATCTTCTTTATCATGCTAGGATTAGCAGGAAAAAGCAAAAAATTTCAGAATTGCACCTTGCAATGCGGAGAAATTACTGTTTGTGCATTTACAATATTCATTGATTTTTGCCATTGAAAAACATGTTATTCATATACCAGAAATGTTTGAAGCTACTGACTGAATGAAAAGAGCTGGCATCTCACTCTCTTTGAATCTTCTTTATCATGCCAGGATTAGCAGGAAAAAGCAAAAAATTTCAGAATTGCACCTTGCAATGTGGAGATATTACTGTTTGTGCATTTACAATATTCATTGATTTTTGCCATTGAAAAACATCGTTATTCATATACCAGAAATGTTTGAAGCTACTGACTGAATGAAAGGAGCTGGCATCTCACTCTATTTGAATCTTCTTTATCATGCTAGGATTAGCAGGAAAAAGCAAAAAATTTCAGAATTGCACCTTGCAATGCGGAGAAATTACTGTGTGTGCATTTACAATATTCATTGATTTTTGCCATTGAAAAACATCGTTATTCATATACCAGAAATGTTTGAAGCTACTGACTGAATGAAAGGAGCTGGCATCTCACTCTCTTTGAATCTTTATCATGCTAGGATTAGCAGGAAAAAGCAAAGAATTTCAGAATTGCACCTTGCAATGCGGAGAAATTACTGTGTGTGCATTTACAATATTCATTGATTTTTGCCACTGAAAAACATCGTTATTCATATACCAGAAATGTTTGAAGCTACTGACTGAATGAAAAGAGCTGGCATCTCACTCTCTTTGAATCTTCTTTATCATGCCAGGATTAGCAGGAAAAAGCAAAAAATTTCAGAATTGCACCTTGCAATGTGGAGATATTACTGTTTGTGCATTTACAATATTCATTGATTTTTGCCATTGAAAAACGTCCAGAAATGTTTGAAGCTACTGACTGAATGAAAGGAGCTGGCATCTCACTCTCTTTGAATCTTCTTTATCATGCTAGGATTAGCAGGAAAAAGCAAAAAATTTCAGAATTGCACCTTGCAATGCGGAGAAATTACTGTGTGTGCATTTACAATATTCATTGATTTTTGCCATTGAAAAACATCATGTTATTCATATACCAGAAATGTTTGAAGCTACTGACTGAATGAAAAGAGCTGGCATCTCACTCTCTTTGAATCTTCTTTATCATGCTAGGATTAGCAGGAAAAAGCAAAAAATTTCAGAATTGCACCTTGCAATGCGGAGAAATTACTGTTTGTGCATTTACAATATTCATTGATTTTTGCCATTGAAAAACATCATGTTATTCATATACCAGAAATGTTTGAAGCTACTGACTGAATGAAAGGAGCTGGCATCTCACTCTCTTTGAATCTTCTTTATCATGCTAGGATTAGCAGGAAAAAGCAAAAAATTTCAGAATTGCACCTTGCAATGCTGAGAAATTACTGTTTGTGCATTTACAATATTCATTGATTTTTGCCATTGAAAAACATGTTATTCATATACCAGAAATGTTTGAAGCTACTGACTGAATGAAAAGAGCTGGCATCTCACTCTCTTTGAATCTTCTTTATCATGCCAGGATTAGCAGGAAAAAGCAAAAAATTTCAGAATTGCACCTTGCAATGTGGAGATATTACTGTTTGTGCATTTACAATATTCATTGATTTTTGCCATTGAAAAACGTCCAGAAATGTTTGAAGCTACTGACTGAATGAAAGGAGCTGGCATCTCACTCTCTTCGAATCTTCTTTATCATGCTAGGATTAGCAGGAAAAAGCAAAAAATTTCAGAATTGCACCTTGCAATGCGGAGAAATTACTGTTTGTGCATTTACAATATTCATTGATTTTTGCCATTGAAAAACATGTTATTCATATACCAGAAATGTTTGAAGCTACTGACTGAATGAAAAGAGCTGGCATCTCACTCTCTTTGAATCTTCTTTATCATGCCAGGATTAGCAGGAAAAAGCAAAAAATTTCAGAATTGCACGTTGCAATGTGGAGATATTACTGTTTGTGCATTTACAATATTCATTGATTTTTGCCATTGAAAAACGTCCAGAAATGTTTGAAGCTACTGACTGAATGAAAGGAGCTGGCATCTCACTCTCTTTGAATCTTCTTTATCATGCTAGGATTAGCAGGAAAAAGCAAAAAATTTCAGAATTGCACCTTGCAATGCGGAGAAATTACTGTGTGTGCATTTACAATATTCATTGATTTTTGCCATTGAAAAACATCGTTATTCATATACCAGAAATGTTTGAAGCTACTGACTGAATGAAAAGAGCTGGCATCTCACTCTCTTTGAATCTTCTTTATCATGCCAGGATTAGCAGGAAAAAGCAAAAAATTTCAGAATTGCACCTTGCAATGTGGAGATATTACTGTTTGTGCATTTACAATATTCATTGATTTTTGCCATTGAAAAACATGTTATTCATATACCAGAAATGTTTGAAGCTACTGACTGAATGAAAAGAGCTGGCATCTCACTCTCTTTGAATCTTCTTTATCATGCCAGGATTAGCAGGAAAAAGCAAAAAATTTCAGAATTGCACCTTGCAATGTGGAGATATTACTGTTTGTGCATTTACAATATTCATTGATTTTTGCCATTGAAAAACGTCCAGAAATGTTTGAAGCTACTGACTGAATGAAAGGAGCTGGCATCTCACTCTCTTTGAATCTTCTTTATCATGCTAGGATTACCAGGAAAAAGCAAAAAATTTCAGAATTGCACCTTGCAATGCGGAGAAATTACTGTGTGTGCATTTACAATATTCATTGATTTTTGCCATTGAAAAACATCGTTATTCATATACCAGAAATGTTTGAAGCTACTGACTGAATGAAAAGAGCTGGCATCTCACTCTCTTTGAATCTTCTTTATCATGCCAGAATTAGCAGGAAAAAGCAAAAAATTTCAGAATTGCACTTTGCAATGTGGAGATATTACTGTTTGTGCATTTACAATATTCATTGATTTTTGCCATTGAAAAACATGTTATTCATATACCAGAAATGTTTGAAGCTACTGACTGAATGAAAAGAGCTGGCATCTCACTCTCTTTGAATCTTCTTTATCATGCCAGGATTAGCAGGAAAAAGCAAAAAATTTCAGAATTGCACGTTGCAATGTGGAGATATTACTGTTTGTGCATTTACAATATTCATTGATTTTTGCCATTGAAAAACGTCCAGAAATGTTTGAAGCTACTGACTGAATGAAAGGAGCTGGCATCTCACTCTCTTTGAATCTTCTTTATCATGCTAGGATTAGCAGGAAAAAGCAAAAAATTTCAGAATTGCACTTTGCAATGCGGAGAAATTACTGTGTGTGCATTTACAATATTCATTGATTTTTGCCATTGAAAAACATCGTTATTCATATACCAGAAATGTTTGAAGCTACTGACTGAATGAAAAGAGCTGGCATCTCACTCTCTTTGAATCTTCTTTATCATGCCAGGATTAGCAGGAAAAAGCAAAAAATTTCAGAATTGCACCTTGCAATGTGGAGATATTACTGTTTGTGCATTTACAATATTCATTGATTTTTGCCATTGAAAAACGTCCAGAAATGTTTGAAGCTACTGACTGAATGAAAGGAGCTGGCATCTCACTCTCTTTGAATCTTCTTTATCATGCTAGGATTAGCAGGAAAAAGCAAAAAATTTCAGAATTGCACCTTGCAATGCGGAGAAATTACTGTTTGTGCATTTACAATATTCATTGATTTTTGCCATTGAAAAACATGTTATTCATATACCAGAAATGTTTGAAGCTACTGACTGAATGAAAGGAGCTGGCATCTCACTCTCTTTGAATCTTCTTTATCATGCCAGGATTAGCAGGAAAAAGCAAAAAATTTCAGAATTGCACCTTGCAATGTGGAGATATTACTGTTTGTGCATTTACAATATTCATTGATTTTTGCCATTGAAAAACGTCCAGAAATGTTTGAAGCTACTGACTGAATGAAAGGAGCTGGCATCTCACTCTCTTTGAATCTTCTTTATCATGCTAGGATTAGCAGGAAAAAGCAAAAAATTTCAGAATTGCACCTTGCAATGCGGAGAAATTACTGTGTGTGCATTTACAATATTCATTGATTTTTGCCATTGAAAAACATGTTATTCATATACCAGAAATGTTTGAAGCTACTGACTGAATGAAAAGAGCTGGCATCTCACTCTCTTTGAATCTTCTTTATCATGCCAGGATTAGCAGGAAAAAGCAAAAAATTTCAGAATTGCACCTTGCAATGTGGAGATATTACTGTTTGTGCATTTACAATATTCATTGATTTTTGCCATTGAAAAACGTCCAGAAATGTTTGAAGCTACTGACTGAATGAAAGGAGCTGGCATCTCACTCTCTTTGAATCTTCTTTATCATGCTAGGATTAGCAGGAAAAAGCAAAAAATTTCAGAATTGCACCTTGCAATGCGGAGAAATTACTGTGTGTGCATTTACAATATTCATTGATTTTTGCCATTGAAAAACATGTTATTCATATAACAGAAATGTTTGAAGCTACTGACTGAATGAAAAGAGCTGGCATCTCACTCTCTTTGAATCGTCTTTATCATGCCAGGATTAGCAGGAAAAAGCAAAAAATTTCAGAATTGCACCTTGCAATGTGGAGATATTACTGTTTGTGCATTTACAATATTCATTGATTTTTGCCATTGAAAAACGTCCAGAAATGTTTGAAGCTACTGACTGAATGAAAGGAGCTGGCATCTCACTCTCTTTGAATCTTCTTTATCATGCTAGGATTAGCAGGAAAAAGCAAAAAATTTCAGAATTGCACCTTGCAATGCGGAGAAATTACTGTTTGTGCATTTACAATATTCATTGATTTTTGCCATTGAAAAACATGTTATTCATATACCAGAAATGTTTGAAGCTACTGACTGAATGAAAAGAGCTGGCATCTCACTCTCTTTGAATCTTCTTTATCATGCCAGGATTAGCAGGAAAAAGCAAAAAATTTCAGAATTGCACCTTGCAATGTGGAGATATTACTGTTTGTGCATTTACAATATTCATTGATTTTTGCCATTGAAAAACGTCCAGAAATGTTTGAAGCTACTGACTGAATGAAAGGAGCTGGCATCTCACTCTCTTTGAATCTTCTTTATCATGCTAGGATTAGCAGGAAAAAGCAAAAAATTTCAGAATTGCACCTTGCAATGCGGAGAAATTACTGTTTGTGCATTTACAATATTCATTGATTTTTGCCATTGAAAAACATGTTATTCATATACCAGAAATGTTTGAAGCTACTGACTGAATGAAAAGAGCTGGCATCTCACTCTCTTTGAATCTTCTTTATCATGCCAGGATTAGCAGGAAAAAGCAAAAAATTTCAGAATTGCACCTTGCAATGTGGAGATATTACTGTTTGTGCATTTACAATATTCATTGATTTTTGCCATTGAAAAACGTCCAGAAATGTTTGAAGCTACTGACTGAATGAAAAGAGCTGGCATCTCACTCTCTTTGAATCTTCTTTATCATGCCAGGATTAGCAGGAAAAAGCAAAAAATTTCAGAATTGCACCTTGCAATGCGGAGAAATTACTGTTTGTGCATTTACAATATTCATTGATTTTTGCCATTGAAAAACATCGTTATTCATATACCAGAAATGTTTGAAGCTACTGACTGAATGAAAGGAGCTGGCATCTCACTCTATTTGAATCTTCTTTATCATGCTAGGATTAGCAGGAAAAAGCAAAGAATTTCAGAATTGCACCTTGCAATGCGGAGAAATTACTGTGTGTGCATTTACAATATTCATTGATTTTTGCCACTGAAAAACATCGTTATTCATATACCAGAAATGTTTGAAGCTACTGACTGAATGAAAAGAGCTGGCATCTCACTCTCTTTGAATCTTCTTTATCATGCCAGGATTAGCAGGAAAAAGCAAAAAATTTCAGAATTGCACCTTGCAATGTGGAGATATTACTGTTTGTGCATTTACAATATTCATTGATTTTTGCCATTGAAAAACGTCCAGAAATGTTTGAAGCTACTGACTGAATGAAAGGAGCTGGCATCTCACTCTCTTTGAATCTTCTTTATCATGCTAGGATTAGCAGGAAAAAGCAAAAAATTTCAGAATTGCACCTTGCAATGCGGAGAAATTACTGTGTGTGCATTTACAATATTCATTGATTTTTGCCATTGAAAAACATCATGTTATTCATATACCAGAAATGTTTGAAGCTACTGACTGAATGAAAAGAGCTGGCATCTCACTCTCTTTGAATCTTCTTTATCATGCTAGGATTAGCAGGAAAAAGCAAAAAATTTCAGAATTGCACCTTGCAATGCGGAGAAATTACTGTTTGTGCATTTACAATATTCATTGATTTTTGCCATTGAGAAACATCATGTTATTCATATACCAGAAATGTTTGAAGCTACTGACTGAATGAAAGGAGCTGGCATCTCACTCTCTTTGAATCTTCTTTATCATGCTAGGATTAGCAGGAAAAAGCAAAAAATTTCAGAATTGCACCTTGCAATGCTGAGAAATTACTGTTTGTGCATTTACAATATTCATTGATTTTTGCCATTGAAAAACATGTTATTCATATACCAGAAATGTTTGAAGCTACTGACTGAATGAAAAGAGCTGGCATCTCACTCTCTTTGAATCTTCTTTATCATGCCAGGATTAGCAGGAAAAAGCAAAAAATTTCAGAATTGCACCTTGCAATGTGGAGATATTACTGTTTGTGCATTTACAATATTCATTGATTTTTGCCATTGAAAAACGTCCAGAAATGTTTGAAGCTACTGACTGAATGAAAGGAGCTGGCATCTCACTCTCTTTGAATCTTCTTTATCATGCTAGGATTAGCAGGAAAAAGCAAAAAATTTCAGAATTGCACCTTGCAATGTGGAGATATTACTGTTTGTGCATTTACAATATTCATTGATTTTTGCCATTGAAAAACGTCCAGAAATGTTTGAAGCTACTGACTGAATGAAAGGAGCTGGCATCTCACTCTCTTTGAATCTTCTTTATCATGCTAGGATTACCAGGAAAAAGCAAAAAATTTCAGAATTGCACCTTGCAATGCGGAGAAATTACTGTGTGTGCATTTACAATATTCATTGATTTTTGCCATTGAAAAACATCGTTATTCATATACCAGAAATGTTTGAAGCTACTGACTGAATGAAAAGAGCTGGCATCTCACTCTCTTTGAATCTTCTTTATCATGCCAGAATTAGCAGGAAAAAGCAAAAAATTTCAGAATTGCACGTTGCAATGTGGAGATATTACTGTTTGTGCATTTACAATATTCATTGATTTTTGCCATTGAAAAACATGTTATTCATATACTAGAAATGTTTGAAGCTACTGACTGAATGAAAAGAGCTGGCATCTCACTCTCTTTGAATCTTCTTTATCATGCCAGGATTAGCAGGAAAAAGCAAAAAATTTCAGAATTGCACGTTGCAATGTGGAGATATTACTGTTTGTGCATTTACAATATTCATTGATTTTTGCCATTGAAAAACGTCCAGAAATGTTTGAAGCTACTGACTGAATGAAAGGAGCTGGCATCTCACTCTCTTTGAATCTTCTTTATCATGCTAGGATTAGCAGGAAAAAGCAAAAAATTTCAGAATTGCACTTTGCAATGCGGAGAAATTACTGTGTGTGCATTTACAATATTCATTGATTTTTGCCATTGAAAAACATCGTTATTCATATACCAGAAATGTTTGAAGCTACTGACTGAATGAAAAGAGCTGGCATCTCACTCTCTTTGAATCTTCTTTATCATGCCAGGATTAGCAGGAAAAAGCAAAAAATTTCAGAATTGCACCTTGCAATGTGGAGATATTACTGTTTGTGCATTTACAATATTCATTGATTTTTGCCATTGAAAAACGTCCAGAAATGTTTGAAGCTACTGACTGAATGAAAGGAGCTGGCATCTCACTCTCTTTGAATCTTCTTTATCATGCTAGGATTAGCAGGAAAAAGCAAAAAATTTCAGAATTGCACCTTGCAATGCGGAGAAATTACTGTTTGTGCATTTACAATATTCATTGATTTTTGCCATTGAAAAACATGTTATTCATATACCAAAAATGTTTGAAGCTACTGACTGAATGAAAGGAGCTGGCATCTCACTCTCTTTGAATCTTCTTTATCATGCCAGGATTAGCAGGAAAAAGCAAAAAATTTCAGAATTGCACCTTGCAATGTGGAGATATTACTGTTTGTGCATTTACAATATTCATTGATTTTTGCCATTGAAAAACGTCCAGAAATGTTTGAAGCTACTGACTGAATGAAAGGAGCTGGCATCTCACTCTCTTTGAATCTTCTTTATCATGCTAGGATTAGCAGGAAAAAGCAAAAAATTTCAGAATTGCACCTTGCAATGCGGAGAAATTACTGTGTGTGCATTTACAATATTCATTGATTTTTGCCATTGAAAAACATGTTATTCATATACCAGAAATGTTTGAAGCTACTGACTGAATGAAAAGAGCTGGCATCTCACTCTCTTTGAATCTTCTTTATCATGCCAGGATTAGCAGGAAAAAGCAAAAAATTTCAGAATTGCACCTTGCAATGTGGAGATATTACTGTTTGTGCATTTACAATATTCATTGATTTTTGCCATTGAAAAACGTCCAGAAATGTTTGAAGCTACTGACTGAATGAAAGGAGCTGGCATCTCACTCTCTTTGAATCTTCTTTATCATGCTAGGATTAGCAGGAAAAAGCAAAAAATTTCAGAATTGCACCTTGCAATGCGGAGAAATTACTGTTTGTGCATTTACAATATTCATTGATTTTTGCCATTGAAAAACATGTTATTCATATACCAGAAATGTTTGAAGCTACTGACTGAATGAAAAGAGCTGGCATCTCACTCTCTTTGAATCTTCTTTATCATGCCAGGATTAGCAGGAAAAAGCAAAAAATTTCAGAATTGCACCTTGCAATGTGGAGATATTACTGTTTGTGCATTTACAATATTCATTGATTTTTGCCATTGAAAAACGTCCAGAAATGTTTGAAGCTACTGACTGAATGAAAAGAGCTGGCATCTCACTCTCTTTGAATCTTCTTTATCATGCCAGGATTAGCAGGAAAAAGCAAAAAATTTCAGAATTGCACCTTGCAATGCGGAGAAATTACTGTTTGTGCATTCACAATATTCATTGATTTTTGCCATTGAAAAACATCGTTATTCATATACCAGAAATGTTTGAAGCTACTGACTGAATGAAAGGAGCTGGCATCTCACTCTCTTTGAATCTTCTTTATCATGCTAGGATTAGCAGGAAAAAGCAAGAAATTTCAGAATTGCACCTTGCAATGCGGAGAAATTACTGTGTGTGCATTTACAATATTCATTGATTTTTGCCATTGAAAAACATCGTTATTCATATACCAGAAATGTTTGAAGCTACTGACTGAATGAAAGGAGCTGGCATCTCACTCTCTTTGAATCTTCTTTATCATGCTAGGATTAGCAGGAAAAAGCAAAAAATTTCAGAATTGCACCTTGCAATGCGGAGAAATTACTGTTTGTGCATTTACAATATTCATTGATTTTTGCCATTGAAAAACATCGTTATTCATATACCAGAAATGTTTGAAGCTACTGACTGAATGAAAAGAGCTGGCATCTCACTCTCTTTGAATCTTCTTTATCATGCCAGGATTAGCAGGAAAAAGCAAAAAATTTCAGAATTGCACCTTGCAATGTGGAGATATTACTGTTTGTGCATTTACAATATTCATTGATTTTTGCCATTGAAAAACGTCCAGAAATGTTTGAAGCTACTGACTGAATGAAAGGAGCTGGCATCTCACTCTCTTTGAATCTTCTTTATCATGCTAGGATTAGCAGGAAAAAGCAAAAAATTTCAGAATTGCACCTTGCAATGCGGAGAAATTACTGTGTGTGCATTTACAATATTCATTGATTTTTGCCATTGAAAAACATCATGTTATTCATATACCAGAAATGTTTGAAGCTACTGACTGAATGAAAGGAGCTGGCATCTCACTCTCTTTGAATCTTCTTTATCATGCTAGGATTAGCAGGAAAAAGCAAAAAATTTCAGAATTGCACCTTGCAATGCGGAGAAATTACTGTTTGTGCATTTACAATATTCATTGATTTTTGCCATTGAAAAACATCATGTTATTCATATACCAGAAATGTTTGAAGCTACTGACTGAATGAAAAGAGCTGGCATCTCACTCTCTTTGAATCTTCTTTATCATGCTAGGATTAGCAGGAAAAAGCAAAAAATTTCAGAATTGCACCTTGCAATGCGGAGAAATTACTGTTTGTGCATTTACAATATTCATTGATTTTTGCCATTGAAAAACATGTTATTCATATACCAGAAATGTTTGAAGCTACTGACTGAATGAAAATAGCTGGCATCTCACTCTCTTTGAATCTTCTTTATCATGCCAGGATTAGCAGGAAAAAGCAAAAAATTTCAGAATTGCACCTTGCAATGTGGAGATATTACTGTTTGTGCATTTACAATATTCATTGATTTTTGCCATTGAAAAACGTCCAGAAATGTTTGAAGCTACTGACTGAATGAAAGGAGCTGGCATCTCACTCTCTTTGAATCTTCTTTATCATGCTAGGATTAGCAGGAAAAAGCAAAAAATTTCAGAATTGCACCTTGCAATGCGGAGAAATTACTGTGTGTGCATTTACAATATTCATTGATTTTTGCCATTGAAAAACATCATGTTATTCATATACCAGAAATGTTTGAAGCTACTGACTGAATGAAAGGAGCTGGCATCTCACTCTCTTTGAATCTTCTTTATCATGCTAGGATTAGCAGGAAAAAGCAAAAAATTTCAGAATTGCACCTTGCAATGCGGAGAAATTACTGTTTGTGCATTTACAATATTCATTGATTTTTGCCATTGAAAAACATCGTTATTCATATACCAGAAATGTTTGAAGCTACTGACTGAATGAAAAGAGCTGGCATCTCACTCTCTTTGAATCTTCTTTATCATGCTAGGATTAGCAGGAAAAAGCAAAAAATTTCAGAATTGCACCTTGCAATGCGGAGAAATTACTGTGTGTGCATTTACAATATTAATTGATTTTTGCCATTGAAAAACATCATGTTATTCATATACCAGAAATGTTTGAAGCTACTGACTGAATGAAAGGAGCTGGCATCTCACTCTCTTTGAATCTTCTTTATCATGCTAGGATTAGCAGGAAAAAGCAAAAAATTTCAGAATTGCACCTTGCAATGCGGAGAAATTACTGTTTGTGCATTTACAATATTCATTGATTTTTGCCGTTGAAAAACATCATGTTATTCATATACCAGAAATGTTTGAAGCTACTGACTGAATGAAAAGAGCTGGCATCTCACTCTCTTTGAATCTTCTTTATCATGCTAGGATTAGCAGGAAAAAGCAAAAAATTTCAGAATTTCACCTTGCAATGCGGAGAAATTACTGTGTGTGCATTTACAATATTCATTGATTTTTGCCATTGAAAAACATCATGTTATTCATATACCAGAAATGTTTGAAGCTACTGACTGAATGAAAGGAGCTGGCATCTCACTCTCTTTGAATCTTCTTTATCATGCTAGGATTAGCAGGAAAAAGCAAAAAATTTCAGAATTGCACCTTGCAATGCGGAGAAATTACTGTTTGTGCATTTACAATATTCATTGATTTTTGCCATTGAAAAACATGTTATTCATATACCAGAAATGTTTGAAGCTACTGACTGAATGAAAATAGCTGGCATCTCACTCTCTTTGAATCTTCTTTATCATGCCAGGATTAGCAGGAAAAAGCAAAAAATTTCAGAATTGCACCTTGCAATGTGGAGATATTACTGTTTGTGCATTTACAATATTCATTGATTTTTGCCATTGAAAAACGTCCAGAAATGTTTGAAGCTACTGACTGAATGAAAGGAGCTGGCATCTCACTCTCTTTGAATCTTCTTTATCATGCTAGGATTAGCAGGAAAAAGCAAAAAATTTCAGAATTGCACCTTGCAATGCGGAGAAATTACTGTTTGTGCATTTACAATATTCATTGATTTTTGCCATTGAAAAACATCGTTATTCATATACCAGAAATGTTTGAAGCTACTGACTGAATGAAAAGAGCTGGCATCTCACTCTCTTTGAATCTTCTTTATCATGCTAGGATTAGCAGGAAAAAGCAAAAAATTTCAGAATTGCACCTTGCAATGCGGAGAAATTACTGTGTGTGCATTTACAATATTAATTGATTTTTGCCATTGAAAAACATCATGTTATTCATATACCAGAAATGTTTGAAGCTACTGACTGAATGAAAGGAGCTGGCATCTCACTCTCTTTGAATCTTCTTTATCATGCTAGGATTAGCAGGAAAAAGCAAAAAATTTCAGAATTGCACCTTGCAATGCGGAGAAATTACTGTTTGTGCATTTACAATATTCATTGATTTTTGCCGTTGAAAAACATCATGTTATTCATATACCAGAAATGTTTGAAGCTACTGACTGAATGAAAAGAGCTGGCATCTCACTCTCTTTGAATCTTCTTTATCATGCTAGGATTAGCAGGAAAAAGCAAAAAATTTCAGAATTTCACCTTGCAATGCGGAGAAATTACTGTGTGTGCATTTACAATATTCATTGATTTTTGCCATTGAAAAACATCATGTTATTCATATACCAGAAATGTTTGAAGCTACTGACTGAATGAAAGGAGCTGGCATCTCACTCTCTTTGAATCTTCTTTATCATGCTAGGATTAGCAGGAAAAAGCAAAAAATTTCAGAATTGCACCTTGCAATGCGGAGAAATTACTGTTTGTGCATTTACAATATTCATTGATTTTTGCCATTGAAAAACATGTTATTCATATACCAGAAATGTTTGAAGCTACTGACTGAATGAAAATAGCTGGCATCTCACTCTCTTTGAATCTTCTTTATCATGCCAGGATTAGCAGGAAAAAGCAAAAAATTTCAGAATTGCACCTTGCAATGTGGAGATATTACTGTTTGTGCATTTACAATATTCATTGATTTTTGCCATTGAAAAACGTCCAGAAATGTTTGAAGCTACTGACTGAATGAAAGGAGCTGGCATCTCACTCTCTTTGAATCTTCTTTATCATGCTAGGATTAGCAGGAAAAAGCAAAAAATTTCAGAATTGCACCTTGCAATGCGGAGAAATTACTGTGTGTGCATTTACAATATTCATTGATTTTTGCCATTGAAAAACATCATGTTATTCATATACCAGAAATGTTTGAAGCTACTGACTGAATGAAAGGAGCTGGCATCTCACTCTCTTTGAATCTTCTTTATCATGCTAGGATTAGCAGGAAAAAGCAAAAAATTTCAGAATTGCACCTTGCAATGCGGAGAAATTACTGTTTGTGCATTTACAATATTCATTGATTTTTGCCATTGAAAAACATCGTTATTCATATACCAGAAATGTTTGAAGCTACTGACTGAATGAAAAGAGCTGGCATCTCACTCTCTTTGAATCTTCTTTATCATGCTAGGATTAGCAGGAAAAAGCAAAAAATTTCAGAATTGCACCTTGCAATGCGGAGAAATTACTGTGTGTGCATTTACAATATTCATTGATTTTTGCCATTGAAAAACATCATGTTATTCATATACCAGAAATGTTTGAAGCTACTGACTGAATGAAAGGAGCTGGCATCTCACTCTCTTTGAATCTTCTTTATCATGCTAGGATTAGCAGGAAAAAGCAAAAAATTTCAGAATTGCACCTTGCAATGCGGAGAAATTACTGTTTGTGCATTTACAATATTCATTGATTTTTGCCATTGAAAAACATCATGTTATTCATATACCAGAAATGTTTGAAGCTACTGACTGAATGAAAGGAGCTGGCATCTCACTCTCTTTGAATCTTCTTTATCATGCTAGGATTAGCAGGAAAAAGCAAAAAATTTCAGAATTGCACCTTGCAATGTGGAGATATTACTGTTTGTGCATTTACAATATTCATTGATTTTTGCCATTGAAAAACGTCCAGAAATGTTTGAAGCTACTGACTGAATGAAAGGAGCTGGCATCTCACTCTCTTTGAATCTTCTTTATCATGCTAGGATTAGCAGGAAAAAGCAAAAAATTTCAGAATTGCACCTTGCAATGCGGAGAAATTACTGTTTGTGCATTTACAATATTCATTGATTTTTGCCATCGAAAAACATGTTATTCATATACCAGAAATGTTTGAAGCTACTGACTGAATGAAAAGAGCTGGCATCTCACTCTCTTGAATCTTCTTTATCATGCCAGGATTAGCAGGAAAAAGCAAAAAAATTCAGAATTGCACCTTGCAATGTGGAGATATTACTGTTTGTGCATTTACAATATTCATTGATTTTTGCCATTGAAATACGTCCAGAAATGTTTGAAGCTACTGACTGAATGAAAGGAGCTGGCATCTCACTCTCTTTGAATCTTCTTTATCATGCTAGGATTAGCAGGAAAAAGCAAAAAATTTCAGAATTGCACCTTGCAATGCGGAGAAATTACTGTTTGTGCATTTACAATATTCATTGATTTTTGCCATTGAAAAACATCGTTATTCATATACCAGAAATGTTTGAAGCTACTGACTGAATGAAAGGAGCTGGCATCTCACTGTCTTTGAATCTTCTTTATCATGCTAGGATTAGCAGGAAAAAGCAAAAAATTTCAGAATTGCACCTTGCAATGCGGAGAAATTACTGTGTGTGCATTTACAATATTCATTGATTTTTGCCATTGAAAAACATCGTTATTCATATACCAGAAATGTTTGAAGCTACTGACTGAATGAAAAGAGCTGGCATCTCACTCTCTTTGAATCTTCTTTATCATGCCAGGATTAGCAGGAAAAAGCAAAAAATTTCAGAATTGCACCTTGCAATGTGGAGATATTACTGTTTGTGCATTTACAATATTCATTGATTTTTGCCATTGAAAAACGTCCAGAAATGTTTGAAGCTACTGACTGAATGAAAGGAGCTGGCATCTCACTCTCTTTGAATCTTCTTTATCATGCTAGGATTAGCAGGAAAAAGCAAAAAATTTCAGAATTGCACATTGCAATGCGGAGAAATTACTGTTTGTGCATTTACAATATTCATTGATTTTTGCCATTGAAAAACATCATGTTATTCATATACAAGAAATGTTTGAAGCTACTGACTGAATGAAAGGAGCTGGCATCTCACTCTCTTTGAATCTTCTTTATCATGCCAGGATTAGCAGGAAAAAGCAAAAAATTTCAGAATTGCACCTTGCAATGTGGAGATTTTACTGTTTGTGCATTTACAATATTCATTGATTTTTGCCATTGAAAAACGTCCAGAAATGTTTGAAGCTACTGACTGAATGAAAGGAGCTGGCATCTCACTCTCTTTGAATCTTCTTTATCATGCTAGGATTAGCAGGAAAAAGCAAAAAATTTCAGAATTGCACCTTGCAATGCGGAGAAATTACTGTGTGTGCATTTACAATATTCATTGATTTTTGCCATTGAAAAACATCGTTATTCATATACCAGAAATGTTTGAAGCTACTGACTGAATGAAAAGAGCTGGCATCTCACTCTCTTTGAATCTTCTTTATCATGCCAGGATTAGCAGGAAAAAGCAAAAAATGTCAGAATTGCACCTTGCAATGTGGAGATATTACTGTTTGTGCATTTACAATATTCATTGATTTTTGCCATTGAAAAACATCATGTTATTCATATACCAGAAATGTTTGAAGCTACTGACTGAATGAAAAGAGCTGGCATCTCAATCTCTTTGAATTTTCTTTATCATGCCAGGATTAGCAGGAAAAAGCAAAAAATTTCAGAATTGCACCTTGCAATTTGGAGATATTACTGTTTGTGCATTTACAATATTCATTGATTTTTGCCATTGAAAAACGTCCAGAAATGTTTGAAGCTACTGACTGAATGAAAGGAGCTGGCATCTCACTCTCTTTGAATCTTCTTTATCATGCTAGGATTAGCAGGAAAAAGCAAAAAATTTCAGAATTGCACCTTGCAATGCGGAGAAATTACTGTGTGTGCATTTACAATATTCATTGATTTTTGCCATTGAAAAACATCATGTTATTCATATACCAGAAATGTTTGAAGCTACTGACTGAATGAAAGGAGCTGGCATCTCACTCTCTTTGAATCTTCTTTATCATGCTAGGATTAGCAGGAAAAAGTAAAAAATTTCAGAATTGCACCATGCAATGCGGAGAAATTACTGTTTGTGCATTTACAATATTCATTGATTTTTGCCATTGAAAAACATCATGTTATTCATATACCAGAAATGTTTGAAGCTACTGACTGAATGAAAAGAGCTGGCATCTCACTCTCTTTGAATCTTCTTTATCATGCCAGGATTAGCAGGAAAAAGCAAAAAATTTCAGAATTGCACCTTGCAATGTGGAGATATTACTGTTTGTGCATTTACATTATTCATTGATTTTTGCCATTGAAAAACGTCCAGAAATGTTTGAAGCTACTGACTGAATGAAAGGAGCTGGCATCTCACTCTCTTTGAATCTTCTTTATCATGCTAGGATTAGCAGGAAAAAGCAAAAAATTTCAGAATTGCACCTTGCAATGCGGAGAAATTACTGTGTGTGCATTTACAATATTCATTGATTTTTGCCATTGAAAAACATCTTTATTCATATACCAGAAATGTTTGAAGCTACTGACTGAATGAAAAGAGCTGGCATCTCACTCTCTTTGAATCTTCTTTATCATGCCAGGATTAGCAGGAAAAAGCAAAAAATTTCAGAATTGCACCTTGCAATGTGGAGATATTACTGTTTGTGCATTTACAATATTCATTGATTTTTGCCATTGAAAAACGTCCAGAAATGTTTGAAGCTACTGACTGAATGAAAGGAGCTGGCATCTCACTCTCTTTGAATCTTCTTTATCATGCTAGGATTAGCAGGAAAAAGCAAAAAATTTCAGAATTGCACCTTGCAATGCGGAGAAATTACTGTGAGTGCATTTACAATATTCATTGATTTTTGCCATTGAAAAACATCATGTTATTCATATACCAGAAATGTTTGAAGCTACTGACTGAATGAAAAGAGCTGGCATCTCACTCTCTTTGAATCTTCCTTATCATGCCAGGATTAGCAGGAAAAAGCAAAAAATTTCAGAATTGCACCTTGCAATGTGGAGATAATACTGTTTGTGCATTTACAATATTCATTGATTTTTGCCATTGAAAAACATGTTATTCTTATACCAGAAATGTTTGAAGCTACTGACTGAATGAAAAGAGCTGGCATCTCACTCTCTTTGAATCTTCTTTATCATGCCAGGATTAGCAGGAAAAAGCAAAAAATTTCAGAATTGCACCTTGCAATGTGGAGATATTACTGTTTGTGCATTTACATTATTCATTGATTTTTGCCATTGAAAAACGTCCAGAAATGTTTGAAGCTACTGACTGAATGAAAGGAGCTGGCATCTCACTCTCTTTGAATCTTCTTTATCATGCTAGGATTAGCAGGAAAAAGCAAAAAATTTCAGAATTGCACCTTGCAATGCGGAGAAATTACTGTGTGTGCATTTACAATATTCATTGATTTTTGCCATTGAAAAACATCTTTATTCATATACCAGAAATGTTTGAAGCTACTGACTGAATGAAAAGAGCTGGCATCTCACTCTCTTTGAATCTTCTTTATCATGCCAGGATTAGCAGGAAAAAGCAAAAAATTTCAGAATTGCACCTTGCAATGTGGAGATATTACTGTTTGTGCATTTACAATATTCATTGATTTTTGCCATTGAAAAACGTCCAGAAATGTTTGAAGCTACTGACTGAATGAAAGGAGCTGGCATCTCACTCTCTTTGAATCTTCTTTATCATGCTAGGATTAGCAGGAAAAAGCAAAAAATTTCAGAATTGCACCTTGCAATGCGGAGAAATTACTGTTTGTGCATTTACAATATTCATTGATTTTTGCCATTGAAAAACATGTTATTCATATACCATTAATGTTTGAAGCTACTGACAATGAAAAGAGCTGGCATCTCACTCTCTTTGAATCTTCTTTATCATGCCAGGATTAGCAGGAAAAAGCAAAAAATTTCAGAATTGCACCTTGCAATGTGGAGATATTACAGTTTGTGCATTTACAATATTCATTGATTTTTGCCATTGAAAAACGTCCAGAAATGTTTGAAGCTACTGACTGAATGAAAGGAGCTGGCATCTCACTCTCTTTGAATCTTCTTTATCATGCTAGGATTAGCAGGAAAAAGCAAAAAATTTCAGAATTGCACCTTGCAATGCGGAGAAATTACTGTTTGTGCATTTACAATATTCATTGATTTTTGCCATTGAAAAACATGTTATTCATATACCAGAAATGTTTGAAGCTACTGACTGAATGAAAAGAGCTGGCATCTCACTCTCTTTGAATCTTCTTTATCATGCCAGGATTAGCAGGAAAAAGCAAAAAATTTCAGAATTGCACCTTGCAATGTGGAGATATTACTGTTTGTGCATTTACAATATTCATTGATTTTTGCCATTGAAAAACATGTTATTCATATACCAGAAATGTTTGAAGCTACTGACTGAATGAAAAGAGCTAGCATCCCACTCTCTTTGAATCTTCTTTATCATGCCAGGATTAGCATGAAAAAGCAAAAAATTTCAGAATTGCACCTTGCAATGTGGAGATATTACTGTTTGTGCATTTACAATATTCATTGATTTTTGCCATTGAAAAACGTCCAGAAATGTTTGAAGCTACTGACTGAATGAAAGGAGCTGGCATCTCACTCTCTTTGAATCTTCTTTATCATGCTAGGATTAGCAGGAAAAAGCAAAAAATTTCAGAATTGCACATTGCAATGCGGAGAAATTACTGTTTGTGCATTTACAATATTCATTGATTTTTGCCATTGAAATACGTCCAGAAATGTTTGAAGCTACTGACTGAATGAAAGGAGCTGGCATCTCACTGTCTTTGAATCTTCTTTATCATGCTAGGATTAGCAGGAAAAAGCAAAAAATTTCAGAATTGCACCTTGCAATGCGGAGAAATTACTGTGTGTGCATTTACAATATTCATTGATTTTTGCCATTGAAAAACATCGTTATTCATATACCAGAAATGTTTGAAGCTACTGACTGAATGAAAAGAGCTGGCATCTCACTCTCTTTGAATCTTCTTTATCATGCCAGGATTAGCAGGAAAAAGCAAAAAATTTCAGAATTGCACCTTGCAATGTGGAGATATTACTGTTTGTGCATTTACAATATTCATTGATTTTTGCCATTGAAAAACGTCCAGAAATGTTTGAAGCTACTGACTGAATGAAAGGAGCTGGCATCTCACTCTCTTTGAATCTTCTTTATCATGCTACGATTAGCAGGAAAAAGCAAAAAATTTCAGAATTGCACATTGCAATGCGGAGAAATTACTGTTTGTGCATTTACAATATTCATTGATTTTTGCCATTGAAAAACATCATGTTATTCATATACCAGAAATGTTTGAAGCTACTGACTGAATGAAAGGAGCTGGCATCTCACTCTCTTTGAATCTTCTTTATCATGCCAGGATTAGCAGGAAAAAGCAAAAAATTTCAGAATTGCACCTTGCAATGTGGAGATATTACTGTTTGTGCATTTACAATATTCATTGATTTTTGCCATTGAAAAACGTCCAGAAATGTTTGAAGCTACTGACTGAATGAAAGGAGCTGGCATCTCACTCTCTTTGAATCTTCTTTATCATGCTAGGATTAGCAGGAAAAAGCAAAAAATTTCAGAATTGCACCTTGCAATGCGGAGAAATTACTGTGTGTGCATTTACAATATTCATTGATTTTTGCCATTGAAAAACATCGTTATTCATATACCAGAAATGTTTGAAGCTACTGACTGAATGAAAAGAGCTGGCATCTCACTCTCTTTGAATCTTCTTTATCATGCTAGGATTAGCAGGAAAAAGCAAAAAATTTCAGAATTGCACCTTGCAATGCGGAGAAATTACTGTTTGTGCATTTACAATATTCATTGATTTTTGCCATTGAAAAACATCATGTTATTCATATACCAGAAATGTTTGAAGCTACTGACTGAATGAAAATAGCTGGCATCTCACTCTCTTTGAATCTTCTTTATCATGCCAGGATTAGCAGGAAAAAGCAAAAAATTTCAGAATTGCACCTTGCAATGTGGAGATATTACTGTTTGTGCATTTACAATATTCATTGATTTTTGCCATTGAAAAACGTCCAGAAATGTTTGAAGCTACTGACTGAATGAAAGGAGCTGGCATCTCACTCTCTTTGAATCTTCTTTATCATGCTAGGATTAGCAGGAAAAAGCAAAAAATTTCAGAATTGCACCTTGCAATGCGGAGAAATTACTGTGTGTGCATTTACAATATTCATTGATTTTTGCCATTGAAAAACATCGTTATTCATATACCAGAAATGTTTGAAGCTACTGACTGAATGAAAAGAGCTGGCATCTCACTCTCTTTGAATCTTCTTTATCATGCCAGGATTAGCAGGAAAAAGCAAAAAATTTCAGAATTGCACCTTGCAATGTGGAGATATTACTGTTTGTGCATTTACAATATTCATTGATTTTTGCCATTGAAAAACATGTTATTCATATACCAGAAATGTTTGAAGCTACTGACTGAATGAAAAGAGCTGGCATCTCACTCTCTTTGAATCTTCTTTATCATGCCAGGATTAGCAGGAAAAAGCAAAAAATTTCAGAATTGCACCTTGCAATGTGGAGATATTACTGTTTGTGCATTTACAATATTCATTGATTTTTGCCATTGAAAAACGTCCAGAAATGTTTGAAGCTACTGACTGAATGAAAGGAGCTGGCATCTCACTCTCTTTGAATCTTCTTTATCATGCTAGGATTAGCAGGAAAAAGCAAAAAATTTCAGAATTGCACCTTGCAATGCGGAGAAATTACTGTGTGTGCATTTACAATATTCATTGATTTTTGCCATTGAAAAACATCATGTTATTCATATACCAGAAATGTTTGAAGCTACTGACTGAATGAAAAGAGCTGGCATCTCACTCTCTTTGAATCTTCTTTATCATGCCAGGATTAGCAGGAAAAAGCAAAAAATTTCAGAATTGCACCTTGCAATGTGGAGATATTACTGTTTGTGCATTTACAATATTCATTGATTTTTGCCATTGAAAAACATGTTATTCATATACCAGAAATGTTTGAAGCTACTGACTGAATGAAAAGAGCTGACATCTCACTCTCTTTGAATCTTCTTTATCATGCCAGGATTAGCAGGAAAAAGCAAAAAATTTCAGAATTGCACCTTGCAATGCGGAGAAATTACTGTGTGTGCATTTACAATATTCATTGATTTTTGCCATTGAAAAACATCTTTATTCATATACCAGAAATGTTTGAAGCTACTGACTGAATGAAAAGAGCTGGCATCTCACTCTCTTTGAATCTTCTTTATCATGCCAGGATTAGCAGGAAAAAGCAAAAAATTTCAGAATTGCACCTTGCAATGTGGAGATATTACTGTTTGTGCATTTACAATATTCATTGATTTTTGCCATTGAAAAACGTCCAGAAATGTTTGAAGCTACTGACTGAATGAAAGGAGCTGGCATCTCACTCTCTTTGAATCTTCTTTATCATGCTAGGATTAGCAGGAAAAAGCAAAAAATTTCAGAATTGCACCTTGCAATGCGGAGAAATTACTGTTTGTGCATTTACAATATTCATTGATTTTTGCCATTGAAAAACATGTTATTCATATACCAGAAATGTTTGAAGCTACTGACAATGAAAAGAGCTGGCATCTCACTCTCTTTGAATCTTCTTTATCATGCCAGGATTAGCAGGAAAAAGCAAAAAATTTCAGAATTGCACCTTGCAATGTGGAGATATTACTGTTTGTGCATTTACAATATTCATTGATTTTTGCCATTGAAAAACGTCCAGAAATGTTTGAAGCTACTGACTGAATGAAAGGAGCTGGCATCTCACTCTCTTTGAATCTTCTTTATCATGCTAGGATTTGCAGGAAAAAGCAAAAAATTTCAGAATTGCACCTTGCAATGCGGAGAAATTACTGTTTGTGCATTTACAATATTCATTGATTTTTGCCATTGAAAAACATGTTATTCATATACCAGAAATGTTTGAAGCTACTGACTGAATGAAAAGAGCTGGCATCTCACTCTCTTTGAATCTTCTTTTTCATGCCAGGATTAGCAGGAAAAAGCAAAAAATTTCAGAATTGCACCTTGCAATGTGGAGATATTACTGTTTGTGCATTTACAATATTCATTGATTTTTGCCATTGAAAAACATGTTATTCATATACCAGAAATGTTTGAAGCTACTGACTGAATGAAAAGAGCTGGCATCCCACTCTCTTTGAATCTTCTTTATCATGCCAGGATTAGCAGGAAAAAGCAAAAAATTTCAGAATTGCACCTTGCAATGTGGAGATATTACTGTTTGTGCATTTACAATATTCATTGATTTTTGCCATTGAAAAACGTCCAGAAATGTTTGAAGCTACTGACTGAATGAAAGGAGCTGGCATCTCACTCTCTTTGAATCTTCTTTATCATGCTAGGATTAGCAGGAAAAAGCAAAAAATTTCAGAATTGCACATTGCAATGCGGAGAAATTACTGTTTGTGCATTTACAATATTCATTGATTTTTGCCATTGAAAAACATGTTATTCATATACCAGAAATGTTTGAAGCTACTGACTGAATGAAAAGAGCTGGCATCCCACTCTCTTTGAATCTTCTTTATCATGCCAGGATTAGCAGGAAAAAGCAAAAAATTTCAGAATTGCACCTTGCAATGCGGAGAAATTACTGTTTGTGCATTTACAATATTCATTGATTTTTGCCATTGAAAAACATGTTATTCATATACCAGAAATGTTTGAAGCTACTGACTGAATGAAAAGAGCTGGCATCTCACTCTCTTTGAATCTTCTTTATCATGCCAGGATTAGCAGGAAAAAGCAAAAAATTTCAGAATTGCACCTTGCAATGCGGAGAAATTACTGTTTGTGCATTCACAATATTCATTGATTTTTGCCATTGAAAAACATCGTTATTCATATACCAGAAATGTTTGAAGCTACTGACTGAATGAAAGGAGCTGGCATCTCACTCTCTTTGAATCTTCTTTATCATGCTAGGATTAGCAGGAAAAAGCAAGAAATTTCAGAATTGCACCTTGCAATGCGGAGAAATTACTGTGTGTGCATTTACAATATTCATTGATTTTTGCCATTGAAAAACATCGTTATTCATATACCAGAAATGTTTGAAGCTACTGACTGAATGAAAGGAGCTGGCATCTCACTCTCTTTGAATCTTCTTTATCATGCTAGGATTAGCAGGAAAAAGCAAAAAATTTCAGAATTGCACCTTGCAATGCGGAGAAATTACTGTTTGTGCATTTACAATATTCATTGATTTTTGCCATTGAAAAACATCGTTATTCATATACCAGAAATGTTTGAAGCTACTGACTGAATGAAAAGAGCTGGCATCTCACTCTCTTTGAATCTTCTTTATCATGCCAGGATTAGCAGGAAAAAGCAAAAAATTTCAGAATTGCACCTTGCAATGTGGAGATATTACTGTTTGTGCATTTACAATATTCATTGATTTTTGCCATTGAAAAACGTCCAGAAATGTTTGAAGCTACTGACTGAATGAAAGGAGCTGGCATCTCACTCTCTTTGAATCTTCTTTATCATGCTAGGATTAGCAGGAAAAAGCAAAAAATTTCAGAATTGCACCTTGCAATGCGGAGAAATTACTGTGTGTGCATTTACAATATTCATTGATTTTTGCCATTGAAAAACATCATGTTATTCATATACCAGAAATGTTTGAAGCTACTGACTGAATGAAAGGAGCTGGCATCTCACTCTCTTTGAATCTTCTTTATCATGCTAGGATTAGCAGGAAAAAGCAAAAAATTTCAGAATTGCACCTTGCAATGCGGAGAAATTACTGTTTGTGCATTTACAATATTCATTGATTTTTGCCATTGAAAAACATCATGTTATTCATATACCAGAAATGTTTGAAGCTACTGACTGAATGAAAAGAGCTGGCATCTCACTCTCTTTGAATCTTCTTTATCATGCTAGGATTAGCAGGAAAAAGCAAAAAATTTCAGAATTGCACCTTGCAATGCGGAGAAATTACTGTTTGTGCATTTACAATATTCATTGATTTTTGCCATTGAAAAACATGTTATTCATATACCAGAAATGTTTGAAGCTACTGACTGAATGAAAATAGCTGGCATCTCACTCTCTTTGAATCTTCTTTATCATGCCAGGATTAGCAGGAAAAAGCAAAAAATTTCAGAATTGCACCTTGCAATGTGGAGATATTACTGTTTGTGCATTTACAATATTCATTGATTTTTGCCATTGAAAAACGTCCAGAAATGTTTGAAGCTACTGACTGAATGAAAGGAGCTGGCATCTCACTCTCTTTGAATCTTCTTTATCATGCTAGGATTAGCAGGAAAAAGCAAAAAATTTCAGAATTGCACCTTGCAATGCGGAGAAATTACTGTGTGTGCATTTACAATATTCATTGATTTTTGCCATTGAAAAACATCATGTTATTCATATACCAGAAATGTTTGAAGCTACTGACTGAATGAAAGGAGCTGGCATCTCACTCTCTTTGAATCTTCTTTATCATGCTAGGATTAGCAGGAAAAAGCAAAAAATTTCAGAATTGCACCTTGCAATGCGGAGAAATTACTGTTTGTGCATTTACAATATTCATTGATTTTTGCCATTGAAAAACATCGTTATTCATATACCAGAAATGTTTGAAGCTACTGACTGAATGAAAAGAGCTGGCATCTCACTCTCTTTGAATCTTCTTTATCATGCTAGGATTAGCAGGAAAAAGCAAAAAATTTCAGAATTGCACCTTGCAATGCGGAGAAATTACTGTGTGTGCATTTACAATATTCATTGATTTTTGCCATTGAAAAACATCATGTTATTCATATACCAGAAATGTTTGAAGCTACTGACTGAATGAAAGGAGCTGGCATCTCACTCTCTTTGAATCTTCTTTATCATGCTAGGATTAGCAGGAAAAAGCAAAAAATTTCAGAATTGCACCTTGCAATGCGGAGAAATTACTGTTTGTGCATTTACAATATTCATTGATTTTTGCCGTTGAAAAACATCATGTTATTCATATACCAGAAATGTTTGAAGCTACTGACTGAATGAAAAGAGCTGGCATCTCACTCTCTTTGAATCTTCTTTATCATGCTAGGATTAGCAGGAAAAAGCAAAAAATTTCAGAATTTCACCTTGCAATGCGGAGAAATTACTGTGTGTGCATTTACAATATTCATTGATTTTTGCCATTGAAAAACATCATGTTATTCATATACCAGAAATGTTTGAAGCTACTGACTGAATGAAAGGAGCTGGCATCTCACTCTCTTTGAATCTTCTTTATCATGCTAGGATTAGCAGGAAAAAGCAAAAAATTTCAGAATTGCACCTTGCAATGCGGAGAAATTACTGTTTGTGCATTTACAATATTCATTGATTTTTGCCATTGAAAAACATGTTATTCATATACCAGAAATGTTTGAAGCTACTGACTGAATGAAAATAGCTGGCATCTCACTCTCTTTGAATCTTCTTTATCATGCCAGGATTAGCAGGAAAAAGCAAAAAATTTCAGAATTGCACCTTGCAATGTGGAGATATTACTGTTTGTGCATTTACAATATTCATTGATTTTTGCCATTGAAAAACGTCCAGAAATGTTTGAAGCTACTGACTGAATGAAAGGAGCTGGCATCTCACTCTCTTTGAATCTTCTTTATCATGCTAGGATTAGCAGGAAAAAGCAAAAAATTTCAGAATTGCACCTTGCAATGCGGAGAAATTACTGTGTGTGCATTTACAATATTCATTGATTTTTGCCATTGAAAAACATCATGTTATTCATATACCAGAAATGTTTGAAGCTACTGACTGAATGAAAGGAGCTGGCATCTCACTCTCTTTGAATCTTCTTTATCATGCTAGGATTAGCAGGAAAAAGCAAAAAATTTCAGAATTGCACCTTGCAATGCGGAGAAATTACTGTTTGTGCATTTACAATATTCATTGATTTTTGCCATTGAAAAACATCGTTATTCATATACCAGAAATGTTTGAAGCTACTGACTGAATGAAAAGAGCTGGCATCTCACTCTCTTTGAATCTTCTTTATCATGCTAGGATTAGCAGGAAAAAGCAAAAAATTTCAGAATTGCACCTTGCAATGCGGAGAAATTACTGTGTGTGCATTTACAATATTCATTGATTTTTGCCATTGAAAAACATCATGTTATTCATATACCAGAAATGTTTGAAGCTACTGACTGAATGAAAGGAGCTGGCATCTCACTCTCTTTGAATCTTCTTTATCATGCTAGGATTAGCAGGAAAAAGCAAAAAATTTCAGAATTGCACCTTGCAATGCGGAGAAATTACTGTTTGTGCATTTACAATATTCATTGATTTTTGCCATTGAAAAACATCATGTTATTCATATACCAGAAATGTTTGAAGCTACTGACTGAATGAAAGGAGCTGGCATCTCACTCTCTTTGAATCTTCTTTATCATGCTAGGATTAGCAGGAAAAAGCAAAAAATTTCAGAATTGCACCTTGCAATGTGGAGATATTACTGTTTGTGCATTTACAATATTCATTGATTTTTGCCATTGAAAAACGTCCAGAAATGTTTGAAGCTACTGACTGAATGAAAGGAGCTGGCATCTCACTCTCTTTGAATCTTCTTTATCATGCTAGGATTAGCAGGAAAAAGCAAAAAATTTCAGAATTGCACCTTGCAATGCGGAGAAATTACTGTTTGTGCATTTACAATATTCATTGATTTTTGCCATCGAAAAACATGTTATTCATATACCAGAAATGTTTGAAGCTACTGACTGAATGAAAAGAGCTGGCATCTCACTCTCTTGAATCTTCTTTATCATGCCAGGATTAGCAGGAAAAAGCAAAAAAATTCAGAATTGCACCTTGCAATGTGGAGATATTACTGTTTGTGCATTTACAATATTCATTGATTTTTGCCATTGAAATACGTCCAGAAATGTTTGAAGCTACTGACTGAATGAAAGGAGCTGGCATCTCACTCTCTTTGAATCTTCTTTATCATGCTAGGATTAGCAGGAAAAAGCAAAAAATTTCAGAATTGCACCTTGCAATGCGGAGAAATTACTGTTTGTGCATTTACAATATTCATTGATTTTTGCCATTGAAAAACATCGTTATTCATATACCAGAAATGTTTGAAGCTACTGACTGAATGAAAGGAGCTGGCATCTCACTGTCTTTGAATCTTCTTTATCATGCTAGGATTAGCAGGAAAAAGCAAAAAATTTCAGAATTGCACCTTGCAATGCGGAGAAATTACTGTGTGTGCATTTACAATATTCATTGATTTTTGCCATTGAAAAACATCGTTATTCATATACCAGAAATGTTTGAAGCTACTGACTGAATGAAAAGAGCTGGCATCTCACTCTCTTTGAATCTTCTTTATCATGCCAGGATTAGCAGGAAAAAGCAAAAAATTTCAGAATTGCACCTTGCAATGTGGAGATATTACTGTTTGTGCATTTACAATATTCATTGATTTTTGCCATTGAAAAACGTCCAGAAATGTTTGAAGCTACTGACTGAATGAAAGGAGCTGGCATCTCACTCTCTTTGAATCTTCTTTATCATGCTAGGATTAGCAGGAAAAAGCAAAAAATTTCAGAATTGCACATTGCAATGCGGAGAAATTACTGTTTGTGCATTTACAATATTCATTGATTTTTGCCATTGAAAAACATCATGTTATTCATATACAAGAAATGTTTGAAGCTACTGACTGAATGAAAGGAGCTGGCATCTCACTCTCTTTGAATCTTCTTTATCATGCCAGGATTAGCAGGAAAAAGCAAAAAATTTCAGAATTGCACCTTGCAATGTGGAGATTTTACTGTTTGTGCATTTACAATATTCATTGATTTTTGCCATTGAAAAACGTCCAGAAATGTTTGAAGCTACTGACTGAATGAAAGGAGCTGGCATCTCACTCTCTTTGAATCTTCTTTATCATGCTAGGATTAGCAGGAAAAAGCAAAAAATTTCAGAATTGCACCTTGCAATGCGGAGAAATTACTGTGTGTGCATTTACAATATTCATTGATTTTTGCCATTGAAAAACATCGTTATTCATATACCAGAAATGTTTGAAGCTACTGACTGAATGAAAAGAGCTGGCATCTCACTCTCTTTGAATCTTCTTTATCATGCCAGGATTAGCAGGAAAAAGCAAAAAATGTCAGAATTGCACCTTGCAATGTGGAGATATTACTGTTTGTGCATTTACAATATTCATTGATTTTTGCCATTGAAAAACATCATGTTATTCATATACCAGAAATGTTTGAAGCTACTGACTGAATGAAAAGAGCTGGCATCTCAATCTCTTTGAATTTTCTTTATCATGCCAGGATTAGCAGGAAAAAGCAAAAAATTTCAGAATTGCACCTTGCAATTTGGAGATATTACTGTTTGTGCATTTACAATATTCATTGATTTTTGCCATTGAAAAACGTCCAGAAATGTTTGAAGCTACTGACTGAATGAAAGGAGCTGGCATCTCACTCTCTTTGAATCTTCTTTATCATGCTAGGATTAGCAGGAAAAAGCAAAAAATTTCAGAATTGCACCTTGCAATGCGGAGAAATTACTGTGTGTGCATTTACAATATTCATTGATTTTTGCCATTGAAAAACATCATGTTATTCATATACCAGAAATGTTTGAAGCTACTGACTGAATGAAAGGAGCTGGCATCTCACTCTCTTTGAATCTTCTTTATCATGCTAGGATTAGCAGGAAAAAGTAAAAAATTTCAGAATTGCACCATGCAATGCGGAGAAATTACTGTTTGTGCATTTACAATATTCATTGATTTTTGCCATTGAAAAACATCATGTTATTCATATACCAGAAATGTTTGAAGCTACTGACTGAATGAAAAGAGCTGGCATCTCACTCTCTTTGAATCTTCTTTATCATGCCAGGATTAGCAGGAAAAAGCAAAAAATTTCAGAATTGCACCTTGCAATGTGGAGATATTACTGTTTGTGCATTTACATTATTCATTGATTTTTGCCATTGAAAAACGTCCAGAAATGTTTGAAGCTACTGACTGAATGAAAGGAGCTGGCATCTCACTCTCTTTGAATCTTCTTTATCATGCTAGGATTAGCAGGAAAAAGCAAAAAATTTCAGAATTGCACCTTGCAATGCGGAGAAATTACTGTGTGTGCATTTACAATATTCATTGATTTTTGCCATTGAAAAACATCTTTATTCATATACCAGAAATGTTTGAAGCTACTGACTGAATGAAAAGAGCTGGCATCTCACTCTCTTTGAATCTTCTTTATCATGCCAGGATTAGCAGGAAAAAGCAAAAAATTTCAGAATTGCACCTTGCAATGTGGAGATATTACTGTTTGTGCATTTACAATATTCATTGATTTTTGCCATTGAAAAACGTCCAGAAATGTTTGAAGCTACTGACTGAATGAAAGGAGCTGGCATCTCACTCTCTTTGAATCTTCTTTATCATGCTAGGATTAGCAGGAAAAAGCAAAAAATTTCAGAATTGCACCTTGCAATGCGGAGAAATTACTGTGAGTGCATTTACAATATTCATTGATTTTTGCCATTGAAAAACATCATGTTATTCATATACCAGAAATGTTTGAAGCTACTGACTGAATGAAAAGAGCTGGCATCTCACTCTCTTTGAATCTTCCTTATCATGCCAGGATTAGCAGGAAAAAGCAAAAAATTTCAGAATTGCACCTTGCAATGTGGAGATAATACTGTTTGTGCATTTACAATATTCATTGATTTTTGCCATTGAAAAACATGTTATTCTTATACCAGAAATGTTTGAAGCTACTGACTGAATGAAAAGAGCTGGCATCTCACTCTCTTTGAATCTTCTTTATCATGCCAGGATTAGCAGGAAAAAGCAAAAAATTTCAGAATTGCACCTTGCAATGTGGAGATATTACTGTTTGTGCATTTACATTATTCATTGATTTTTGCCATTGAAAAACGTCCAGAAATGTTTGAAGCTACTGACTGAATGAAAGGAGCTGGCATCTCACTCTCTTTGAATCTTCTTTATCATGCTAGGATTAGCAGGAAAAAGCAAAAAATTTCAGAATTGCACCTTGCAATGCGGAGAAATTACTGTGTGTGCATTTACAATATTCATTGATTTTTGCCATTGAAAAACATCTTTATTCATATACCAGAAATGTTTGAAGCTACTGACTGAATGAAAAGAGCTGGCATCTCACTCTCTTTGAATCTTCTTTATCATGCCAGGATTAGCAGGAAAAAGCAAAAAATTTCAGAATTGCACCTTGCAATGTGGAGATATTACTGTTTGTGCATTTACAATATTCATTGATTTTTGCCATTGAAAAACGTCCAGAAATGTTTGAAGCTACTGACTGAATGAAAGGAGCTGGCATCTCACTCTCTTTGAATCTTCTTTATCATGCTAGGATTAGCAGGAAAAAGCAAAAAATTTCAGAATTGCACCTTGCAATGCGGAGAAATTACTGTTTGTGCATTTACAATATTCATTGATTTTTGCCATTGAAAAACATGTTATTCATATACCATTAATGTTTGAAGCTACTGACAATGAAAAGAGCTGGCATCTCACTCTCTTTGAATCTTCTTTATCATGCCAGGATTAGCAGGAAAAAGCAAAAAATTTCAGAATTGCACCTTGCAATGTGGAGATATTACAGTTTGTGCATTTACAATATTCATTGATTTTTGCCATTGAAAAACGTCCAGAAATGTTTGAAGCTACTGACTGAATGAAAGGAGCTGGCATCTCACTCTCTTTGAATCTTCTTTATCATGCTAGGATTAGCAGGAAAAAGCAAAAAATTTCAGAATTGCACCTTGCAATGCGGAGAAATTACTGTTTGTGCATTTACAATATTCATTGATTTTTGCCATTGAAAAACATGTTATTCATATACCAGAAATGTTTGAAGCTACTGACTGAATGAAAAGAGCTGGCATCTCACTCTCTTTGAATCTTCTTTATCATGCCAGGATTAGCAGGAAAAAGCAAAAAATTTCAGAATTGCACCTTGCAATGTGGAGATATTACTGTTTGTGCATTTACAATATTCATTGATTTTTGCCATTGAAAAACATGTTATTCATATACCAGAAATGTTTGAAGCTACTGACTGAATGAAAAGAGCTAGCATCCCACTCTCTTTGAATCTTCTTTATCATGCCAGGATTAGCAGGAAAAAGCAAAAAATTTCAGAATTGCACCTTGCAATGTGGAGATATTACTGTTTGTGCATTTACAATATTCATTGATTTTTGCCATTGAAAAACGTCCAGAAATGTTTGAAGCTACTGACTGAATGAAAGGAGCTGGCATCTCACTCTCTTTGAATCTTCTTTATCATGCTAGGATTAGCAGGAAAAAGCAAAAAATTTCAGAATTGCACATTGCAATGCGGAGAAATTACTGTTTGTGCATTTACAATATTCATTGATTTTTGCCATTGAAATACGTCCAGAAATGTTTGAAGCTACTGACTGAATGAAAGGAGCTGGCATCTCACTGTCTTTGAATCTTCTTTATCATGCTAGGATTAGCAGGAAAAAGCAAAAAATTTCAGAATTGCACCTTGCAATGCGGAGAAATTACTGTGTGTGCATTTACAATATTCATTGATTTTTGCCATTGAAAAACATCGTTATTCATATACCAGAAATGTTTGAAGCTACTGACTGAATGAAAAGAGCTGGCATCTCACTCTCTTTGAATCTTCTTTATCATGCCAGGATTAGCAGGAAAAAGCAAAAAATTTCAGAATTGCACCTTGCAATGTGGAGATATTACTGTTTGTGCATTTACAATATTCATTGATTTTTGCCATTGAAAAACGTCCAGAAATGTTTGAAGCTACTGACTGAATGAAAGGAGCTGGCATCTCACTCTCTTTGAATCTTCTTTATCATGCTACGATTAGCAGGAAAAAGCAAAAAATTTCAGAATTGCACATTGCAATGCGGAGAAATTACTGTTTGTGCATTTACAATATTCATTGATTTTTGCCATTGAAAAACATCATGTTATTCATATACCAGAAATGTTTGAAGCTACTGACTGAATGAAAGGAGCTGGCATCTCACTCTCTTTGAATCTTCTTTATCATGCCAGGATTAGCAGGAAAAAGCAAAAAATTTCAGAATTGCACCTTGCAATGTGGAGATATTACTGTTTGTGCATTTACAATATTCATTGATTTTTGCCATTGAAAAACGTCCAGAAATGTTTGAAGCTACTGACTGAATGAAAGGAGCTGGCATCTCACTCTCTTTGAATCTTCTTTATCATGCTAGGATTAGCAGGAAAAAGCAAAAAATTTCAGAATTGCACCTTGCAATGCGGAGAAATTACTGTGTGTGCATTTACAATATTCATTGATTTTTGCCATTGAAAAACATCGTTATTCATATACCAGAAATGTTTGAAGCTACTGACTGAATGAAAAGAGCTGGCATCTCACTCTCTTTGAATCTTCTTTATCATGCTAGGATTAGCAGGAAAAAGCAAAAAATTTCAGAATTGCACCTTGCAATGCGGAGAAATTACTGTTTGTGCATTTACAATATTCATTGATTTTTGCCATTGAAAAACATCATGTTATTCATATACCAGAAATGTTTGAAGCTACTGACTGAATGAAAATAGCTGGCATCTCACTCTCTTTGAATCTTCTTTATCATGCCAGGATTAGCAGGAAAAAGCAAAAAATTTCAGAATTGCACCTTGCAATGTGGAGATATTACTGTTTGTGCATTTACAATATTCATTGATTTTTGCCATTGAAAAACGTCCAGAAATGTTTGAAGCTACTGACTGAATGAAAGGAGCTGGCATCTCACTCTCTTTGAATCTTCTTTATCATGCTAGGATTAGCAGGAAAAAGCAAAAAATTTCAGAATTGCACCTTGCAATGCGGAGAAATTACTGTGTGTGCATTTACAATATTCATTGATTTTTGCCATTGAAAAACATCGTTATTCATATACCAGAAATGTTTGAAGCTACTGACTGAATGAAAAGAGCTGGCATCTCACTCTCTTTGAATCTTCTTTATCATGCCAGGATTAGCAGGAAAAAGCAAAAAATTTCAGAATTGCACCTTGCAATGTGGAGATATTACTGTTTGTGCATTTACAATATTCATTGATTTTTGCCATTGAAAAACATGTTATTCATATACCAGAAATGTTTGAAGCTACTGACTGAATGAAAAGAGCTGGCATCTCACTCTCTTTGAATCTTCTTTATCATGCCAGGATTAGCAGGAAAAAGCAAAAAATTTCAGAATTGCACCTTGCAATGTGGAGATATTACTGTTTGTGCATTTACAATATTCATTGATTTTTGCCATTGAAAAACGTCCAGAAATGTTTGAAGCTACTGACTGAATGAAAGGAGCTGGCATCTCACTCTCTTTGAATCTTCTTTATCATGCTAGGATTAGCAGGAAAAAGCAAAAAATTTCAGAATTGCACCTTGCAATGCGGAGAAATTACTGTGTGTGCATTTACAATATTCATTGATTTTTGCCATTGAAAAACATCATGTTATTCATATACCAGAAATGTTTGAAGCTACTGACTGAATGAAAAGAGCTGGCATCTCACTCTCTTTGAATCTTCTTTATCATGCCAGGATTAGCAGGAAAAAGCAAAAAATTTCAGAATTGCACCTTGCAATGTGGAGATATTACTGTTTGTGCATTTACAATATTCATTGATTTTTGCCATTGAAAAACATGTTATTCATATACCAGAAATGTTTGAAGCTACTGACTGAATGAAAAGAGCTGACATCTCACTCTCTTTGAATCTTCTTTATCATGCCAGGATTAGCAGGAAAAAGCAAAAAATTTCAGAATTGCACCTTGCAATGCGGAGAAATTACTGTGTGTGCATTTACAATATTCATTGATTTTTGCCATTGAAAAACATCTTTATTCATATACCAGAAATGTTTGAAGCTACTGACTGAATGAAAAGAGCTGGCATCTCACTCTCTTTGAATCTTCTTTATCATGCCAGGATTAGCAGGAAAAAGCAAAAAATTTCAGAATTGCACCTTGCAATGTGGAGATATTACTGTTTGTGCATTTACAATATTCATTGATTTTTGCCATTGAAAAACGTCCAGAAATGTTTGAAGCTACTGACTGAATGAAAGGAGCTGGCATCTCACTCTCTTTGAATCTTCTTTATCATGCTAGGATTAGCAGGAAAAAGCAAAAAATTTCAGAATTGCACCTTGCAATGCGGAGAAATTACTGTTTGTGCATTTACAATATTCATTGATTTTTGCCATTGAAAAACATGTTATTCATATACCAGAAATGTTTGAAGCTACTGACAATGAAAAGAGCTGGCATCTCACTCTCTTTGAATCTTCTTTATCATGCCAGGATTAGCAGGAAAAAGCAAAAAATTTCAGAATTGCACCTTGCAATGTGGAGATATTACTGTTTGTGCATTTACAATATTCATTGATTTTTGCCATTGAAAAACGTCCAGAAATGTTTGAAGCTACTGACTGAATGAAAGGAGCTGGCATCTCACTCTCTTTGAATCTTCTTTATCATGCTAGGATTTGCAGGAAAAAGCAAAAAATTTCAGAATTGCACCTTGCAATGCGGAGAAATTACTGTTTGTGCATTTACAATATTCATTGATTTTTGCCATTGAAAAACATGTTATTCATATACCAGAAATGTTTGAAGCTACTGACTGAATGAAAAGAGCTGGCATCTCACTCTCTTTGAATCTTCTTTTTCATGCCAGGATTAGCAGGAAAAAGCAAAAAATTTCAGAATTGCACCTTGCAATGTGGAGATATTACTGTTTGTGCATTTACAATATTCATTGATTTTTGCCATTGAAAAACATGTTATTCATATACCAGAAATGTTTGAAGCTACTGACTGAATGAAAAGAGCTGGCATCCCACTCTCTTTGAATCTTCTTTATCATGCCAGGATTAGCAGGAAAAAGCAAAAAATTTCAGAATTGCACCTTGCAATGTGGAGATATTACTGTTTGTGCATTTACAATATTCATTGATTTTTGCCATTGAAAAACGTCCAGAAATGTTTGAAGCTACTGACTGAATGAAAGGAGCTGGCATCTCACTCTCTTTGAATCTTCTTTATCATGCTAGGATTAGCAGGAAAAAGCAAAAAATTTCAGAATTGCACATTGCAATGCGGAGAAATTACTGTTTGTGCATTTACAATATTCATTGATTTTTGCCATTGAAAAACATGTTATTCATATACCAGAAATGTTTGAAGCTACTGACTGAATGAAAAGAGCTGGCATCCCACTCTCTTTGAATCTTCTTTATCATGCCAGGATTAGCAGGAAAAAGCAAAAAATTTCAGAATTGCACCTTGCAATGTGGAGATATTACTGTTTGTGCATTTACAATATTCATTGATTTTTGCCATAGAAAAACGTCCAGAAATGTTTGAAGCTACTGACTGAATGAAAGGAGCTGGCATCTCACTCTCTTTGAATCTTCTTTATCATGCTAGGATTAGCAGGAAAAAGCAAAAAATTTCAGAATTGCACATTGCAATGCGGAGAAATTACTGTTTGTGCATTTACAATATTCATTGATTTTTGCCATTGAAAAACATCGTTATTCATATACCAGAAATGTTTGAAGCTACTGACTGAATGAAAAGAGCTGGCATCTCACTCTCTTTGAATCTTCTTTATCATGCCAGGATTAGCAGGAAAAAGCAAAAAATTTCAGAATTGCACCTTGCAATGTGGAGATATTACTGTTTGTGCATTTACAAAATTCATTGATTTTTGCCATTGAAAAACGTCCAGAAATGTTTGAAGCTACTGACTGAATGAAAGGAGCTGGCATCTCACTCTCTTTGAATCTTCTTTATCATGCTAGGATTAGCAGGAAAAAGCAAAAAATTTCAGAATTGCACCTTGCAATGCGGAGAAATTACTGTGTGTGCATTTACAATATTCATTGATTTTTGCCATTGAAAAACATCGTTATTCATATACCAGAAATGTTTGAAGCTACTGACTGAATGAAAAGAGCTGGCATCTCACTCTCTTTGAATCTTCTTTATCATGCCAGGATTAGCAGGAAAAAGCAAAAAATTTCAGAATTGCACCTTGCAATGTGGAGATATTACTGTTTGTGCATTTACAATATTCATTGATTTTTGCCATTGAAAAACATGTTATTCATATACCAGAAATGTTTGAAGCTACTGACTGAATGAAAAGAGCTGGCATCTCACTCTCTTTGAATCTTCTTTATCATGCCAGGATTAGCAGGAAAAAGCAAAAAATTTCAGAATTGCACCTTGCAATGTGGAGATATTACTGTTTGTGCATTTACAATATTCATTGATTTTTGCCATTGAAAAACGTCCAGAAATGTTTGAAGCTACTGACTGAATGAAAGGAGCTGGCATCTCACTCTCTTTGAATCTTCTTTATCATGCTAGGATTAGCAGGAAAAAGCAAAAAAATTCAGAATTGCACCTTGCAATGCGGAGAAATTACTGTGTGTGCATTTACAATATTCATTGATTTTTGCCATTGAAAAACATCATGTTATTCATATACCAGATATGTTTGAAGCTACTGACTGAATGAAAAGAGCTGGCATCTCACTCTCTTTGAATCTTCTTTATCATGCCAGGATTAGCAGGAAAAAGCAAAAAATTTCAGAATTGCACCTTGCAATGTGGAGATATTACTGTTTGTGCATTTACAATATTCATTGATTTTTGCCATTGAAAAACATGTTATTCATATACCAGAAATGTTTGAAGCTACTGACTGAATGAAAAGAGCTGGCATCTCACTCTCTTTGAATCTTCTTTATCATGCCAGGATTAGCAGGAAAAAGCAAAAAATTTCAGAATTGCACCTTGCAATGTGGAGATATTACTGTTTGTGCATTTACAATATTCATTGATTTTTGCCATTGAAAAACGTCCAGAAATGTTTGAAGCTACTGACTGAATGAAAGGAGCTGGCATCTCACTCTCTTTGAATCTTCTTTATCATGCTAGGATTAGCAGGAAAAAGCAAAAAATTTCAGAATTGCACCTTGCAATGCGGAGAAATTACTGTGTGTGCATTTACAATATTCATTGATTTTTGCCATTGAAAAACATCGTTATTCATATACCAGAAATGTTTGAAGCTACTGACTGAATGAAAAGAGCTGGCATCTCACTCTCTTTGAATCTTCTTTATCATGCCAGGATTAGCAGGAAAAAGCAAAAAATTTCAGAATTGCACCTTGCAATGTGGAGATATTACTGTTTGTGCATTTACAATATTCATTGATTTTTGCCATTGAAAAACATCCAGAAATGTTTGAAGCTACTGACTGAATGAAAGGAGCTGGCATCTCACTCTCTTTGAATCTTCTTTATCATGCTAGGATTAGCAGGAAAAAGCAAAAAATTTCAGAATTGCACCTTGCAATGCGGAGAAATTACTGTTTGTGCATTTACAATATTCATTGATTTTTGCCATTGAAAAACATGTTATTCATATACCAGAAATGTTTGAAGCTACTGACTGAATGAAAAGAGCTGGCATCTCACTCTCTTTGAATCTTCTTTATCATGCCAGGATTAGCAGGAAAAAGCAAAAAATTTCAGAATTGCACCTTGCAATGTGGAGATATTACTGTTTGTGCATTTACAATATTCATTGATTTTTGCCATTGAAAAACGTCCAGAAATGTTTGAAGCTACTGACTGAATGAAAGGAGCTGGCATCTCACTCTCTTTGAACCTTCTTTATCATGCTAGGATTAGCAGGAAAAAGCAAAAAATTTCAGAATTGCACCTTGCAATGCGGAGAAATTACTGTTTGTGCATTTACAATATTCATTGATTTTTGCCATTGAAAAACATGTTATTCATATACCAGAAATGTTTGAAGCTACTGACTGAATGAAAAGAGCTGGCATCTCACTCTCTTTGAATCTTCTTTATCATGCCAGGATTAGCAGGAAAAAGCAAAAAATTTCAGAATTGCACCTTGCAATGTGGAGATATTACTGTTTGTGCATTTACAATATTCATTGATTTTTGCCATTGAAAAACATGTTATTCATATACCAGAAATGTTTGAAGCTACTGACTGAATGAAAAGAGCTGGCATCCCACTCTCTTTGAATCTTCTTTATCATGCCAGGATTAGCAGGAAAAAGCAAAAAATTTCAGAATTGCACCTTGCAATGTGGAGATATTACTGTTTGTGCATTTACAATATTCATTGATTTTTGCCATTGAAAAACGTCCAGAAATGTTTGAAGCTACTGACTGAATGAAAGGAGCTGGCATCTCACTCTCTTTGAATCTTCTTTATCATGCTAGGATTAGCAGGAAAAAGCAAAAAATTTCAGAATTGCACATTGCAATGCGGAGAAATTACTGTTTGTGCATTTACAATATTCATTGATTTTTGCCATTGAAAAACATCGTTATTCATATACCAGAAATGTTTGAAGCTACTGACTGAATGAAAAGAGCTGGCATCTCACTCTCTTTGAATCTTCTTTATCATGCCAGGATTAGCAGGAAAAAGCAAAAAATTTCAGAATTGCACCTTGCAATGTGGAGATATTACTGTTTGTGCATTTACAATATTCATTGATTTTTGCCATTGAAAAACGTCCAGAAATGTTTGAAGCTACTGACTGAATGAAAGGAGCTGGCATCTCACTCTCTTTGAATCTTCTTTATCATGCTAGGATTAGCAGGAAAAAGCAAAAAATTTCAGAATTGCACCTTGCAATGCGGAGAAATTACTGTGTGTGCATTTACAATATTCATTGATTTTTGCCATTGAAAAACATCGTTATTCATATACCAGAAATGTTTGAAGCTACTGACTGAATGAAAAGAGCTGGCATCTCACTCTCTTTGAATCTTCTTTATCATGCCAGGATTAGCAGGAAAAAGCAAAAAATTTCAGAATTGCACCTTGCAATGTGGAGATATTACTGTTTGTGCATTTACAATATTCATTGATTTTTGCCATTGAAAAACATGTTATTCATATACCAGAAATGTTTGAAGCTACTGACTGAATGAAAAGAGCTGGCATCTCACTCTCTTTGAATCTTCTTTATCATGCCAGGATTAGCAGGAAAAAGCAAAAAATTTCAGAATTGCACCTTGCAATGTGGAGATATTACTGTTTGTGCATTTACAATATTCATTGATTTTTGCCATTGAAAAACGTCCAGAAATGTTTGAAGCTACTGACTGAATGAAAGGAGCTGGCATCTCACTCTCTTTGAATCTTCTTTATCATGCCAGGATTAGCAGGAAAAAGCAAAAAATTTCAGAATTGCACCTTGCAATGTGGAGATATTACTGTTTGTGCATTTACAATATTCATTGATTTTTGCCATTGAAAAACATGTTATTCATATACCAGAAATGTTTGAAGCTACTGACTGAATGAAAAGAGCTGGCATCTCACTCTTTGAATCTTCTTTATCATGCCAGGATTAGCAGGAAAAAGCAAAAAATTTCAGAATTGCACCTTGCAATGTGGAGATATTACTGTTTGTGCATTTACAATATTCATTGATTTTTGCCATTGAAAAACGTCCAGAAATGTTTGAAGCTACTGACTGAATGAAAGGAGCTGGCATCTCACTCTCTTTGAATCTTCTTTATCATGCTAGGATTAGCAGGAAAAAGCAAAAAATTTCAGAATTGCACCTTGCAATGCGGAGAAATTACTGTGTGTGCATTTACAATATTCATTGATTTTTGCCATTGAAAAACATCGTTATTCATATACCAGAAATGTTTGAAGCTACTGACTGAATGAAAGGAGCTGGCAACTCACTCTCTTTGAATCTTCTTTATCATGCTAGGATTAGCAGGAAAAAGCAAAAAATTTCAGAATTGCACCTTGCAATGCGGAGAAATTACTGTGTGTGCATTTACAATATTCATTGATTTTTGCCATTGAAAAACATCGTTATTCATATACCAGAAATGTTTGAAGCTACTGACTGAATGAAAAGAGCTGGCATCTCACTCTCTTTGAATCTTCTTTATCATGCCAGGATTAGCAGTAAAAAGCAAAAAATTTCAGAATTGCACCTTGCAATGTGGAGATATTACTGTTTGTGCATTTACAATATTCATTGATTTTTGCCATTGAAAAACGTCCAGAAATGTTTGAAGCTACTGACTGAATGAAAAGAGCTGGCATCTCACTCTCTTTGAATCTTCTTTATCATGCTAAGAGGAGCAGGAAAAAGCAAAAAATTTCAGAATTGCACGTTGCAATGTGGAGAAATTACTGTTTGTGCATTTACAATATTCATTGATTTTTGCCATTGAAAAACATCATGTTATTCATATACCAGAAATGTTTGAAGCTACTGACTGAATGAAAGGAGCTGGCATCTCACTCTCTTTGAATCTTCTTTATCATGCCAGGATTAGCAGGAAAAAGCAAAAAATTTCAGAATTGCACCTTGCAATGTGGAGATATTACTGTTTGTGCATTTACAATATTCATTGATTTTTGCCATTGAAAAACGTCCAGAAATGTTTGAAGCTACTGACTGAATGAAAGGAGCTGGCATCTCACTCTCTTTGAATCTTCTTTATCATGCTAGGATTAGCAGGAAAAAGCAAAAAATTTCAGAATTGCACCTTGCAATGCGGAGAAATTACTGTGTGTGCATTTACAATATTCATTGATTTTTGCCATTGAAAAACATCGTTATTCATATACCAGAAATGTTTGAAGCTACTGACTGAATGAAAAGAGCTGGCATCTCACTCTCTTTGAATCTTCTTTATCATGCCAGGATTAGCAGGAAAAAGCAAAAAATTTCAGAATTGCACCTTGCAATGTGGAGATATTACTGTTTGTGCATTTACAATATTCATTGATTTTTGCCATTGAAAAACATGTTATTCATATACCAGAAATGTTTGAAGCTACTGACTGAATGAAAAGAGCTGGCATCTCACTCTCTTTGAATCTTCTTTATCATGCCAGGATTAGCAGGAAAAAGCAAAAAATTTCAGAATTGCACCTTGCAATGTGGAGATATTACTGTTTGTGCATTTACAATATTCATTGATTTTTGCCATTGAAAAACGTCCAGAAATGTTTGAAGCTACTGACTGAATGAAAGGAGCTGGCATCTCACTCTCTTTGAATCTTCTTTATCATGCTAGGATTAGCAGGAAAAAGCAAAAAATTTCAGAATTGCACCTTGCAATGCGGAGAAATTACTGTGTGTGCATTTACAATATTCATTGATTTTTGCCATTGAAAAACATCGTTATTCATATACCAGAAATGTTTGAAGCTACTGACTGAATGAAAAGAGCTGGCATCTCACTCTCTTTGAATCTTCTTTATCATGCCAGGATTAGCAGTAAAAAGCAAAAAATTTCAGAATTGCACCTTGCAATGTGGAGATATTACTGTTTGTGCATTTACAATATTCATTGATTTTTGCCATTGAAAAACGTCCAGAAATGTTTGAAGCTACTGACTGAATGAAAAGAGCTGGCATCTCACTCTCTTTGAATCTTCTTTATCATGCTAAGAGGAGCAGGAAAAAGCAAAAAATTTCAGAATTGCACGTTGCAATGTGGAGATATTACTGTTTGTGCATTTACAATATTCATTGATTTTTGCCATTGAAAAACGTCCAGAAATGTTTGAAGCTACTGACTGAATGAAAGGAGCTGGCATCTCACTCTCTTTGAATCTTCTTTATCATGCTAGGATTAGCAGGAAAAAGCAAAAAATTTCAGAATTGCACCTTGCAATGCGGAGAAATTACTGTTTGTGCATTTACAATATTCATTGATTTTTGCCATTGAAAAACATGTTATTCATATACCAGAAATGTTTGAAGCTACTGACTGAACGAAAAGAGCTGGCATCTCACTCTCTTTGAATCTTCTTTATCATGCCAGGATTAGCAGGAAAAAGCAAAAATTTTCAGAATTGCACCTTGCAATGTGGAGATATTACTGTTTGTGCATTTACAATATTCATTGATTTTTGCCATTGAAATACGTCCAGAAATGTTTGAAGCTACTGACTGAATGAAAGGAGCTGGCATCTCACTCTCTTTGAATCTTCTTTATCATGCTAGGATTAGCAGGAAAAAGCAAAAAATTTCAGAATTGCACCTTGCAATGCGGAGAAATTACTGTTTGTGCATTTACAATATTCATTGATTTTTGCCATTGAAAAACATCGTTATTCATATACCAGAAATGCTTGAAGCTACTGACTGAATGAAAGGAGCTGGCATCTCACTCTCTTTGAATCTTCTTTATCATGCTAGGATTAGCAGGAAAAAGCAAAAAATTTCAGAATTGCACCTTGCAATGCGGAGAAATTACTGTGTGTGCATTTACAATATTCATTGATTTTTGCCATTGAAAAACATCATGTTATTCATATACCAGAAATGTTTGAAGCTACTGACTGAATGAAAGGAGCTGGCATCTCACTCTCTTTGAATCTTCTTTATCATGCTAGGATTAGCAGGAAAAAGCAAAAAATTTCAGAATTGCACCTTGCAATGCGGAGAAATTACTGTTTGTGCATTTACAATATTCATTGATTTTTGCCATTGAAAAACGTCCAGAAATGTTTGAAGCTACTGACTGAATGAAAGGAGCTGGCATCTCACTCTCTTTGAATCTTCTTTATCATGCTAGGATTAGCAGGAAAAAGCAAAAAATTTCAGAATTGCACCTTGCAATGCGGAGAAATTACTGTGTGTGCATTTACAATATTCATTGATTTTTGCCATTGAAAAACATCATGTTATTCATATACCAGAAATGTTTGAAGCTACTGACTGAATGAAAGGAGCTGGCATCTCACTCTCTTTGAATCTTCTTTATCATGCTAGGATTAGCAGGAAAAAGCAAAAAATTTCAGAATTGCACCTTGCAATGCGGAGAAATTACTGTTTGTGCATTTACAATATTCATTGATTTTTGCCATTGAAAAACATCATGTTATTCATATACCAGAAATGTTTGAAGCTACTGACTGAATGAAAGGAGCTGGCATCTCACTCTCTTTGAATCTTCTTTATCATGCTAGGATTAGCAGGAAAAAGCAAAAAATTTCAGAATTGCACCTTGCAATGCGGAGAAATTACTGTTTGTGCATTTACAATATTCATTGATTTTTGCCATTGAAAAACATCATGTTATTCATATACCAGAAATGTTTGAAGCTACTGACTGAATGAAAGGAGCTGGCATCTCACTCTCTTTGAATCTTCTTTATCATGCTAGGATTAGCAGGAAAAAGCAAAAAATTTCAGAATTGCACCTTGCAATGCGGAGAAATTACTGTTTGTGCATTTACAATATTCATTGATTTTTGCCATTGAAAAACATCGTTATTCATATACCAGAAATGCTTGAAGCTACTGACTGAATGAAAGGAGCTGGCATCTCACTGTCTTTGAATCTTCTTTATCATGCTAGGATTAGCAGGAAAAAGCAAAAAATTTCAGAATTGCACCTTGCAATGCGGAGAAATTACTGTGTGTGCATTTACAATATTCATTGATTTTTGCCATTGAAAAACATCGTTATTCATATATCAGAAATGTTTGAAGCTACTGACTGAATGAAAAGAGCTGGCATCTCACTCTCTTTGAATCTTCTTTATCATGCCAGGATTAGCAGGAAAAAGCAAAAAATTTCAGAATTGCACCTTGCAATGTGGAGATATTACTGTTTGTGCATTTACAATATTCATTGATTTTTGCCATTGAAAAACGTCCAGAAATGTTTGAAGCTACTGACTGAATGAAAGGAGCTGGCATCTCACTCTCTTTGAATCTTCTTTATCATGCTAGGATTAGCAGGAAAAAGCAAAAAATTTCAGAATTGCACCTTGCAATGCGGAGAAATTACTGTGTGTGCATTTACAATATTCATTGATTTTTGCCATTGAAAAACATCATGTTATTCATATACCAGAAATGTTTGAAGCTACTGACTGAATGAAAGGAGCTGGCATCTCACTCTCTTTGAATCTTCTTTATCATGCTAGGATTAGCAGGAAAAAGCAAAAAATTTCAGAATTGCACCTTGCAATGCGGAGAAATTACTGTTTGTGCATTTACAATATTCATTGATTTTTGCCATTGAAAAACATCATGTTATTCATATACCAGAAATGTTTGAAGCTACTGACTGAATGAAAGGAGCTGGCATCTCACTCTCTTTGAATCTTCTTTATCATACTAGGATTAGCAGGAAAAAGCAAAAAATTTCAGAATTGCACCTTGCAATGCGGAGAAATTACTGTTTGTGCATTTACAATATTCATTGATTTTTGCCATTGAAAAACATCATGTTATTCATATACCAGAAATGTTTGAAGCTACTGACTGAATGAAAAGAGCTGGCTTCTCACTCTCTTTGAATCTTCTTTATCATGCCAGGATTAGCAGGAAAAAGCAAAAAATTTCAGAATTGCACCTTGCAATGTGGAGATATTACTGTTTGTGCATTTACAATATTCATTGATTTTTGCCATTGAAAAACGTCCAGAAATGTTTGAAGCTACTGACTGAATGAAAGGAGCTGGCATCTCACTCTCTTTGAATCTTCTTTATCATGCTAGGATTAGCAGGAAAAAGCAAAAAATTTCAGAATTGCACCTTGCAATGCGGAGAAATTACTGTGTGTGCATTTACAATATTCATTGATTTTTGCCATTGAAAAACATCGTTATTCATATACCAGAAATGTTTGAAGCTACTGACTGAATGAAAGGAGCTGGCATCTCACTCTCTTTGAATCTTCTTTATCATGCCAGGATTAGCAGGAAAAAGCAAAAAATTTCAGAATTGCACCTTGCAATGTGGAGATATTACTGTTTGTGCATTTACAATATTCATTGATTTTTGCCATTGAAAAACATGTTATTCATATACCAGAAATGTTTGAAGCTACTGACTGAATGAAAAGAGCTGGCATCTCACTCTCTTTGAATCTTCTTTATCATGCCAGGATTAGCAGGAAAAAGCAAAAAATTTCAGAATTGCACCTTGCAATGTGGAGATATTACTGTTTGTGCATTTACAATATTCATTGATTTTTGCCATTGAAAAACGTCCAGAAATGTTTGAAGCTACTGACTGAATGAAAGGAGCTGGCATCTCACTCTCTTTGAATATTTTTTATCATGCTAGGATTAGCAGGAAAAAGCAAAAAATTTCAGAATTGCACCTTGCAATGCGGAGAAATTACTGTGTATGCATTTACAATATTCATTGATTTTTGCCATTGAAAAACATCATGTTATTCATATACCAGAAATGTTTGAAGCTACTGACTGAATGAAAAGAGCTGGCATCTCACTCTCTTTGAATCTTCTTTATCATGACAGGATTAGCAGGAAAAAGCAAAAAATTTCAGAATTGCACCTTGCAATGTGGAGATATTACTGTTTGTGCATTTACAATATTCATTGATTTTTGCCATTGAAAAACATGTTATTCATATACCAGAAATGTTTGAAGCTACTGACTGAATGAAAAGAGCTGGCATCTCACTCTCTTTGAATCTTCTTTATCATGCCAGGATTAGCAGGAAAAAGCAAAAAATTTCAGAATTGCACCTTGCAATGTGGAGATATTACTGTTTGTGCATTTACAATATTCATTGATTTTTGCCATTGAAAAACGTCCAGAAATGTTTGAAGCTACTGACTGAATGAAAGGAGCTGGCATCTCACTCTCTTTGAATCTTCTTTATCATGCTAGGATTAGCAGGAAAAAGCAAAAAATTTCAGAATTGCACCTTGCAATGCGGAGAAATTACTGTTTGTGCATTTACAATATTCATTGATTTTTGCCATTGAAAAACATGTTATTCATATACCAGAAATGTTTGAAGCTACTGACTGAATGAAAAGAGCTGGCATCTCACTCTCTTTGAATCTTCTTTATCATGCCAGGATTAGCAGGAAAAAGCAAAAAATTTCAGAATTGCACCTTGCAATGTGGAGATATTACTGTTTGTGCATTTACAATATTCATTGATTTTTGCCATTGAAAAACATGTTATTCATATACCAGAAATGTTTGAAGCTACTGACTGAATGAAAAGAGCTGGCATCCCACTCTCTTTGAATCTTCTTTATCATGCCAGGATTAGCAGGAAAAAGCAAAAAATTTCAGAATTGCACCTTGCAATGTGGAGATATTACTGTTTGTGCATTTACAATATTCATTGATTTTTGCCATTGAAAAACGTCCAGAAATGTTTGAAGCTACTGACTGAATGAAAGGAGCTGGCATCTCACTCTCTTTGAATCTTCTTTATCATGCTAGAATTAGCAGGAAAAAGCAAAAAATTTCAGAATTGCACCTTGCAATGCGGAGAAATTACTGTTTGTGCATTTACAATATTCATTGATTTTTGCCATTGAAAAACATGTTATTCATATACCAGAAATGTTTGAAGCTACTGACAATGAAAAGAGCTGGCATCTCACTCTCTTTGAATCTTCTTTATCATGCCAGGATTAGCAGGAAAAAGCAAAAAATTTCAGAATTGCACCTTGCAATGTGGAGATATTACTGTTTGTGCATTTACAATATTCATTGATTTTTGCCATTGAAAAACGTCCAGAAATGTTTGAAGCTACTGACTGAATGAAAGGAGCTGGCATCTCACTCTCTTTGAATCTTCTTTATCATGCTAGGATTAGCAGGAAAAAGCAAAAAATTTCAGAATTGCACCTTGCAATGCGGAGAAATTACTGTTTGTGCATTTACAATATTCATTGATTTTTGCCATTGAAAAACATGTTATTCATATACCAGAAATGTTTGAAGCTACTGACTGAATGAAAAGAGCTGGCATCTCACTCTCTTTGAATCTTCTTTATCATGCCAGGATTAGCAGGAAAAAGCAAAAAATTTCAGAATTGCACCTTGCAATGTGGAGATATTACTGTTTGTGCATTTACAATATTCATTGATTTTTGCCATTGAAAAACATGTTATTCATATACCAGAAATGTTTGAAGCTACTGACTGAATGAAAAGAGCTGGCATCCCACTCTCTTTGAATCTTCTTTATCATGCCAGGATTAGCAGGAAAAAGCAAAAAATTTCAGAATTGCACCTTGCAATGTGGAGATATTACTGTTTGTGCATTTACAATATTCATTGATTTTTGCCATTGAAAAACGTCCAGAAATGTTTGAAGCTACTGACTGAATGAAAGGAGCTGGCATCTCACTCTCTTTGAATCTTCTTTATCATGCTAGGATTAGCAGGAAAAAACAAAAAATTTCAGAATTGCACATTGCAATGCGGAGAAATTACTGTTTGTGCATTTACAATATTCATTTATTTTTGCCATTGAAAAACATCGTTATTCATATACCAGAAATGTTTGAAGCTACTGACTGAATGAAAAGAGCTGGCATCTCACTCTCTTTGAATCTTCTTTATCATGCCAGGATTAGCAGGAAAAAGCAAAAAATTTCAGAATTGCACCTTGCAATGTGGAGATATTACTGTTTGTGCATTTACAATATTCATTGATTTTTGCCATTGAAAAACCTCCAGAAATGTTTGAAGCTACTGACTGAATGAAAGGAGCTGGCATCTCACTCTCTTTGAATCTTCTTTATCATGCTAGGATTAGCAGGAAAAAGCAAAAAATTTCAGAATTGCACCTTGCAATGCGGAGAAATTACCGTGTGTGCATTTACAATATTCATTGATTTTTGCCATTGAAAAACATCGTTATTCATATACCAGAAATGTTTGAAGCTACTGACTGAATGAAAAGAGCTGGCATCTCACTCTCTTTGAATCTTCTTTATCATGCCAGGATTAGCAGGAAAAAGCAAAAAATTTCAGAATTGCACCTTGCAATGTGGAGATATTACTGTTTGTGCATTTACAATATTCATTGATTTTTGCCATTGAAAAACATGTTATTCATATACCAGAAATGTTTGAAGCTACTGACTGAAAGAAAAGAGCTGGCATCTCACTCTCTTTGAATCTTCTTTATCATGCCAGGATTAGCAGGAAAAAGCAAAAAATTTCAGAATTGCACCTTGCAATGTGGAGATATTACTGTTTGTGCATTTACAATATTCATTGATTTTTGCCATTGAAAAACGTCCAGAAATGTTTGAAGCTACTGGCTGAATGAAAGGAGCTGGCATCTCACTCTCTTTGAATCTTCTTTATCATGCTAGGATTAGCAGGAAAAAGCAAAAAATTTCAGAATTGCACCTTGCAATGCGGAGAAATTACTGTGTGTGCATTTACAATATTCATTGATTTTTGCCATTGAAAAACATCATGTTATTCATATACCAGAAATGTTTGAAGCTACTGACTGAATGAAAAGAGCTGGCATCTCACTCTCTTTGAATCTTCTTTATCATGCCAGGATTAGCAGGAAAAAGCAAAAAATGTCAGAATTGCACCTTGCAATGTGGAGATATTACTGTTTGTGCATTTACAATATTCATTGATTTTTGCCATTGAAAAACATCATGTTATTCATATACCAGAAATGTTTGAAGCTACTGACTGAATGAAAAGAGCTGGCATCTCAATCTCTTTGAATCTTCTTTATCATGCCAGGATTAGCAGGAAAAAGCAAAAAATTTCAGAATTGCACCTTGCAATGTGGAGATATTACTGTTTGTGCATTTACAATATTCATTGATTTTTGCCATTGAAAAACGTCCAGAAATGTTTGAAGCTACTGACTGAATGAAAGGAGCTGGCATCTCACTCTCTTTGAATCTTCTTTATCATGCTAGGATTAGCAGGAAAAAGCAAAAAATTTCAGAATTGCACCTTGCAATGCGGAGAAATTACTGTGTGTGCATTTACAATATTCATTGATTTTTGCCATTGAAAAACATCATGTTATTCATATACCAGAAATGTTTGAAGCTACTGACTGAATGAAAGGAGCTGGCATCTCACTCTCTTTGAATCTTCTTTATCATGCTAGGATTAGCAGGAAAAAGCAAAAAATTTCAGAATTGCACCTTGCAATGCGGAGAAATTACTGTTTGTGCATTTACAATATTCATTGATTTTTGCCATTGAAAAACATCATGTTATTCATATACCAGAAATGTTTGAAGCTACTGACTGAATGAAAAGAGCTGGCATCTCACTCTCTTTGAATCTTCTTTATCATGCCAGGATTAGCAGGAAAAAGCAAAAAATTTCAGAATTGCACCTTGCAATGTGGAGATATTACTGTTTGTGCATTTACAATATTCATTGATTTTTGCCATTGAAAAACGTCCAGAAATGTTTGAAGCTACTGACTGAATGAAAGGAGCTGGCATCTCACTCTCTTTGAATCTTCTTTATCATGCTAGGATTAGCAGGAAAAAGCAAAAAATTTCAGAATTGCACCTTGCAATGCGGAGAAATTACTGTGTGTGCATTTACAATATTCATTGATTTTTGCCATTGAAAAACATCGTTATTCATATACCAGAAATGTTTGAAGCTACTGACTGAATGAAAGGAGCTGGCATCTCACTCTCTTTGAATCTTCTTTATCATGCCAGGATTAGCAGGAAAAAGCAAAAAATTTCAGAATTGCACCTTGCAATGTGGAGATATTACTGTTTGTGCATTTACAATATTCATTGATTTTTGCCATTGAAAAACATGTTATTCATATACCAGAAATGTTTGAAGCTACTGACTGAATGAAAAGAGCTGGCATCTCACTCTCTTTGAATCTTCTTTATCATGCCAGGATTAGCAGGAAAAAGCAAAAAATTTCAGAATTGCACCTTGCAATGTGGAGATATTACTGTTTGTGCATTTACAATATTCATTGATTTTTGCCATTGAAAAACGTCCAGAAATGTTTGAAGCTACTGACTGAATGAAAGGAGCTGGCATCTCACTCTCTTTGAATCTTTTTTATCATGCTAGGATTAGCAGGAAAAAGCAAAAAATTTCAGAATTGCACCTTGCAATGCGGAGAAATTACTGTGTGTGCATTTACAATATTCATTGATTTTTGCCATTGAAAAACATCATGTTATTCATATACCAAAAATGTTTGAAGCTACTGACTGAATGAAAAGAGCTGGCATCTCACTCTCTTTGAATCTTCTTTATCATGCCAGGATTAGCAGGAAAAAGCAAAAAATTTCAGAATTGCACCTTGCAATGTGGAGATATTACTGTTTGTGCATTTACAATATTCATTGATTTTTGCCATTGAAAAACATGTTATTCATATACCAGAAATGTTTGAAGCTACTGACTGAATGAAAAGAGCTGGCATCTCACTCTCTTTGAATCTTCTTTATCATGCCAGGATTAGCAGGAAAAAGCAAAAAATTTCAGAATTGCACCTTGCAATGTGGAGATATTACTGTTTGTGCATTTACAATATTCATTGATTTTTGCCATTGAAAAACGTCCAGAAATGTTTGAAGCTACTGACTGAATGAAAGGAGCTGGCATCTCACTCTCTTTGAATCTTCTTTATCATGCTAGGATTAGCAGGAAAAAGCAAAAAATTTCAGAATTGCACCTTGCAATGCGGAGAAATTACTGTTTGTGCATTTACAATATTCATTGATTTTTGCCATTGAAAAACATGTTATTCATATACCAGAAATGTTTGAAGCTACTGACAATGAAAAGAGCTGGCATCTCACTCTCTTTGAATCTTCTTTATCATGCCAGGATTAGCAGGAAAAAGCAAAAAATTTCAGAATTGCACCTTGCAATGTGGAGATATTACTGTTTGTGCATTTACAATATTCATTGATTTTTGCCATTGAAAAACGTCCAGAAATGTTTGAAGCTACTGACTGAATGAAAGGAGCTGGCATCTCACTCTCTTTGAGTCTTCTTTATCATGCTAGGATTAGCAGGAAAAAGCAAAAAATTTCAGAATTGCACCTTGCAATGCGGAGAAATTACTGTTTGTGCATTTACAATATTCATTGATTTTTGCCATTGAAAAACATGTTATTCATATACCAGAAATGTTTGAAGCTACTGACTGAATGAAAAGAGCTGGCATCTCACTCTCTTTGAATCTTCTTTATCATGCCAGGATTAGCAGGAAAAAGCAAAAAATTTCATAATTGCACCTTGCAATGTGGAGATATTACTGTTTGTGCATTTACAATATTCATTGATTTTTGCCATTGAAAAACATGTTATTCATATACCAGAAATGTTTGAAGCTACTGACTGAATGAAAAGAGCTGGCATCTCACTCTCTTTGAATCTTCTTTATCATGCCAGGATTATCAGGAAAAAGCAAAAAATTTCAGAATTGCACGTTGCAATGTGGAGATATTACTGTTTGTGCATTTACAATATTCATTGATTTTTGCCATTGAAAAACGTCCAGAAATGTTTGAAGCTACTGACTGAATGAAAGGAGCTGGCATCTCACTCTCTTTGAATCTTCTTTATCATGCTAGGATTAGCAGGAAAAAGCAAAAAATTTCAGAATTGCACCTTGCAATGCGGAGAAATTACTGTGTGTGCATTTACAATATTCATTGATTTTTGCCATTGAAAAACATCATGTTATTCATATACCAGAAATGTTTGAAGCTACTGACTGAATGAAAAGAGCTGGCATCTCACTCTCTTTGAATCTTCTTTATCATGCCAGGATTAGCAGGAAAAAGCAAAAAATTTCAGAATTGCACCTTGCAATGTGGAGATATTACTGTTTGTGCATTTACAATATTCATTGATTTTTGCCATTGAAAAACGTCCAGAAATGTTTGAAGCTACTGACTGAATGAAAGGAGCTGGCATCTCACTCTCTTTGAATCTTCTTTATCATGCTAGGATTAGCAGGAAAAAGCAAAAAATTTCAGAATTGCACCTTGCAATGCGGAGAAATTACTGTGTGTGCATTTACAATATTCATTGATTTTTGCCATTGAAAAACATCGTTATTCATATACCAGAAATGTTTGAAGCTACTGACTGAATGAAAAGAGCTGGCATCTCACTCTCTTTGAATCTTCTTTATCATGCCAGGATTAGCAGGAAAAAGCAAAAAATTTCAGAATTGCACCTTGCAATGTGGAGATATTACTGTTTGTGCATTTACAATATTCATTGATTTTTGCCATTGAAAAACGTCCAGAAATGTTTGAAGCTACTGACTGAATGAAAGGAGCTGGCATCTCACTCTCTTTGAATCTTCTTTATCATGCTAGGATTAGCAGGAAAAAGCAAAAAATTTCAGAATTGCACCTTGCAATGCGGAGAAATTACTGTTTGTGCATTTACAATATTCATTGATTTTTGCCATTGAAAAACATGTTATTCATATACCAGAAATGTTTGAAGCTACTGACTGAATGAAAAGAGCTGGCATCTCACTCTCTTTGAATCTTCTTTATCATGCCAGGATTAGCAGGAAAAAGCAAAAAATTTCAGAATTGCACCTTGCAATGTGGAGATATTACTGTTTGTGCATTTACAATATTCATTGATTTTTGCCATTGAAAAACATGTTATTCATATACCAGAAATGTTTGAAGCTACTGACTGAATGAAAAGAGCTGGCATCTCACTCTCTTTGAATCTTCTTTATCATGCCAGGATTAGCAGGAAAAAGCAAAAAATTTCAGAATTGCACCTTGCAATGTGGAGATATTACTGTTTGTGCATTTACAATATTCATTGATTTTTGCCATTGAAAAACGTCCAGAAATGTTTGAAGCTACTGACTGAATGAAAGGAGCTGGCATCTCACTCTCTTTGAATCTTCTTTATCATGCTAGGATTAGCAGGAAAAAGCAAAAAATTTCAGAATTGCACCTTGCAATGCGGAGAAATTACTGTGTGTGCATTTACAATATTCATTGATTTTTGCCATTGAAAAACATCATGTTATTCATATACCAGAAATGTTTGAAGCTACTGACTGAATGAAAAGAGCTGGCATCTCACTCTCTTTGAATCTTCTTTATCATGCCAGGATTAGCAGGAAAAAGCAAAAAATTTCAGAATTGCACCTTGCAATGTGGAGATATTACTGTTTGTGCATTTACAATATTCATTGATTTTTGCCATTGAAAAACATGTTATTCATATACCAGAAATGTTTGAAGCTACTGACTGAATGAAAAGAGCTGGCATCTCACTCTCTTTGAATCTTCTTTATCATGCCAGGATTAGCAGGAAAAAGCAAAAAATTTCAGAATTGCACCTTGCAATGTGGAGATATTACTGTTTGTGCATTTACAATATTCATTGATTTTTGCCATTGAAAAACATGTTATTCATATACCAGAAATGTTTGAAGCTACTGACTGAATGAAAAGAGCTGGCATCTCACTCTCTTTGAATCTTCTTTATCATGCCAGGATTAGCAGGAAAAAGCAAAAAATTTCAGAATTGCACCTTGCAATGTGGAGATATTACTGTTTGTGCATTTACAATATTCATTGATTTTTGCAATTGAAAAACGTCCAGAAATGTTTGAAGCTACTGACTGAATGAAAGGAGCTGGCATCTCACTCTCTTTGAATCTTCTTTATCATGCTAGGATTAGCAGGAAAAAGCAAAAAATTTCAGAATTGCACCTTGCAATGCGGAGAAATTACTGTGTGTGCATTTACAATATTCATTGATTTTTGCCATTGAAAAACATCATGTTATTCATATACCAGAAATGTTTGAAGCTACTGACTGAATGAAAAGAGCTGGCATCTCACTCTCTTTGAATCTTCTTTATCATGCCAGGATTAGCAGGAAAAAGCAAAAAATTTCAGAATTGCACCTTGCAATGTGGAGATATTACTGTTTGTGCATTTACAATATTCATTGATTTTTGCCATTGAAAAACATCCAGAAATGTTTGAAGCTACTGACTGAATGAAAGGAGCTGGCATCTCACTCTCTTTGAATCTTCTTTATCATGCTAGGATTAGCAGGAAAAAGCAAAAAATTTCAGAATTGCACCTTGCAATGCGGAGAAATTACTGTGTGTGCATTTACAATATTCATTGATTTTTGCCATTGAAAAACATCGTTATTCATATACCAGAAATGTTTGAAGCTACTGACTGAATGAAAAGAGCTGGCATCTCACTCTCTTTGAATCTTCTTTATCATGCCAGGATTAGCAGGAAAAATCAAAAAATTTCAGAATTGCACCTTGCAATGTGGAGATATTACTGTTTGTGCATTTACAATATTCATTGATTTTTGCCATTGAAAAACATGTTATTCATATACCAGAAATGTTTGAAGCTACTGACTGAATGAAAAGAGCTGGCATCTCACTCTCTTTGAATCTTCTTTATCATGCCAGGATTAGCAGGAAAAAGCAAAAAATTTCAGAATTGCACCTTGCAATGTGGAGATATTACTGTTTGTGCATTTACAATATTCATTGATTTTTGCCATTGAAAAACGTCCAGAAATGTTTGAAGCTACTGACTGAATGAAAGGAGCTGGCATCTCACTCTCTTTGAATCTTCTTTATCATGCTAGGATTAGCAGGAAAAAGCAAAAAATTTCAGAATTGCACCTTGCAATGCGGAGAAATTACTGTGTGTGCATTTACAATATTCATTGATTTTTGCCATTGAAAAACATCATGTTATTCATATACCAGAAAGGTTTGAAGCTACTGACTGAATGAAAAGAGCTGGCATCTCACTCTCCTTGAATCTTCTTTATCATGCCAGGATTAGCAGGAAAAAGCAAAAAATTTCAGAATTGCACCTTGCAATGCGGAGAAATTACTGTTTGTGCATTTACAATATTCATTGATTTTTGCCATTGAAAAACATGTTATTCATATACCAGAAATGTTTGAAGCTACTGACTGAATGAAAAGAGCTGGCATCTCACTCTCTTTGAATCTTCTTTATCATGCCAGGATTAGCAGGAAAAAGCAAAAAATTTCAGAATTGCACCTTGCAATGTGGAGATATTACTGTTTGTGCATTTACAATATTCATTGATTTTTGCCATTGAAAAACGTCCAGAAATGTTTGAAGCTACTGACTGAATGAAAGGAGCTGGCATCTCACTCTCTTTGAATCTTCTTTATCATGCTAGGATTAGCAGGAAAAAGCAAAAAATTTCAGAATTGCACCTTGCAATGCGGAGAAATTACTGTGTGTGCATTTACAATATTCATTGATTTTTGCCATTGAAAAACATCATGTTATTCATATACCAGAAATGTTTGAAGCTACTGACTGAATGAAAAGAGCTGGCATCTCACTCTCTTTGAATCTTCTTTATCATGCCAGGATTAGCAGGAAAAAGCAAAAAATTTCAGAATTGCACCTTGCAATGTGGAGATATTACTGTTTGTGCATTTACAATATTCATTGATTTTTGCCATTGAAAAACGTCCAGAAATGTTTGAAGCTACTGACTGAATGAAAGGAGCTGGCATCTCACTCTCTTTGAATCTTCTTTATCATGCTAGGATTAGCAGGAAAAAGCAAAAAATTTCAGAATTGCACCTTGCAATGCGGAGAAATTACTGTGTGTGCATTTACAATATTCATTGATTTTTGCCATTGAAAAACATCGTTATTCATATACCAGAAATGTTTGAAGCTACTGACTGAATGAAAAGAGCTGGCATCTCACTCTCTTTGAATCTTCTTTATCATGCCAGGATTAGCAGGAAAAAGCAAAAAATTTCAGAATTGCACCTTGCAATGTGGAGATATTACTGTTTGTGCATTTACAATATTCATTGATTTTTGCCATTGAAAAACGTCCAGAAATGTTTGAAGCTACTGACTGAATGAAAGGAGCTGGCATCTCACTCTCTTTGAATCTTCTTTATCATGCTAGGATTAGCAGGAAAAAGCAAAAAATTTCAGAATTGCACCTTGCAATGCGGAGAAATTACTGTTTGTGCATTTACAATATTCATTGATTTTTGCCATTGAAAAACATGTTATTCATATACCAGAAATGTTTGAAGCTACTGACTGAATGAAAAGAGCTGGCATCTCACTCTCTTTGAATCTTCTTTATCATGCCAGGATTAGCAGGAAAAAGCAAAAAATTTCAGAATTGCACCTTGCAATGTGGAGATATTACTGTTTGTGCATTTACAATATTCATTGATTTTTGCCATTGAAAAACATGTTATTCATATACCAGAAATGTTTGAAGCTACTGACTGAATGAAAAGAGCTGGCATCTCACTCTCTTTGAATCTTCTTTATCATGCCAGGATTAGCAGGAAAAAGCAAAAAATTTCAGAATTGCACCTTGCAATGTGGAGATATTACTGTTTGTGCATTTACAATATTCATTGATTTTTGCCATTGAAAAACGTCCAGAAATGTTTGAAGCTACTGACTGAATGAAAGGAGCTGGCATCTCACTCTCTTTGAATCTTCTTTATCATGCTAGGATTAGCAGGAAAAAGCAAAAAATTTCAGAATTGCACCTTGCAATGCGGAGAAATTACTGTGTGTGCATTTACAATATTCATTGATTTTTGCCATTGAAAAACATCATGTTATTCATATACCAGAAATGTTTGAAGCTACTGACTGAATGAAAAGAGCTGGCATCTCACTCTCTTTGAATCTTCTTTATCATGCCAGGATTAGCAGGAAAAAGCAAAAAATTTCAGAATTGCACCTTGCAATGTGGAGATATTACTGTTTGTGCATTTACAATATTCATTGATTTTTGCCATTGAAAAACATGTTATTCATATACCAGAAATGTTTGAAGCTACTGACTGAATGAAAAGAGCTGGCATCTCACTCTCTTTGAATCTTCTTTATCATGCCAGGATTAGCAGGAAAAAGCAAAAAATTTCAGAATTGCACCTTGCAATGTGGAGATATTACTGTTTGTGCATTTACAATATTCATTGATTTTTGCCATTGAAAAACATGTTATTCATATACCAGAAATGTTTGAAGCTACTGACTGAATGAAAAGAGCTGGCATCTCACTCTCTTTGAATCTTCTTTATCATGCCAGGATTAGCAGGAAAAAGCAAAAAATTTCAGAATTGCACCTTGCAATGTGGAGATATTACTGTTTGTGCATTTACAATATTCATTGATTTTTGCAATTGAAAAACGTCCAGAAATGTTTGAAGCTACTGACTGAATGAAAGGAGCTGGCATCTCACTCTCTTTGAATCTTCTTTATCATGCTAGGATTAGCAGGAAAAAGCAAAAAATTTCAGAATTGCACCTTGCAATGCGGAGAAATTACTGTGTGTGCATTTACAATATTCATTGATTTTTGCCATTGAAAAACATCATGTTATTCATATACCAGAAATGTTTGAAGCTACTGACTGAATGAAAAGAGCTGGCATCTCACTCTCTTTGAATCTTCTTTATCATGCCAGGATTAGCAGGAAAAAGCAAAAAATTTCAGAATTGCACCTTGCAATGTGGAGATATTACTGTTTGTGCATTTACAATATTCATTGATTTTTGCCATTGAAAAACATCCAGAAATGTTTGAAGCTACTGACTGAATGAAAGGAGCTGGCATCTCACTCTCTTTGAATCTTCTTTATCATGCTAGGATTAGCAGGAAAAAGCAAAAAATTTCAGAATTGCACCTTGCAATGCGGAGAAATTACTGTGTGTGCATTTACAATATTCATTGATTTTTGCCATTGAAAAACATCGTTATTCATATACCAGAAATGTTTGAAGCTACTGACTGAATGAAAAGAGCTGGCATCTCACTCTCTTTGAATCTTCTTTATCATGCCAGGATTAGCAGGAAAAATCAAAAAATTTCAGAATTGCACCTTGCAATGTGGAGATATTACTGTTTGTGCATTTACAATATTCATTGATTTTTGCCATTGAAAAACATGTTATTCATATACCAGAAATGTTTGAAGCTACTGACTGAATGAAAAGAGCTGGCATCTCACTCTCTTTGAATCTTCTTTATCATGCCAGGATTAGCAGGAAAAAGCAAAAAATTTCAGAATTGCACCTTGCAATGTGGAGATATTACTGTTTGTGCATTTACAATATTCATTGATTTTTGCCATTGAAAAACGTCCAGAAATGTTTGAAGCTACTGACTGAATGAAAGGAGCTGGCATCTCACTCTCTTTGAATCTTCTTTATCATGCTAGGATTAGCAGGAAAAAGCAAAAAATTTCAGAATTGCACCTTGCAATGCGGAGAAATTACTGTGTGTGCATTTACAATATTCATTGATTTTTGCCATTGAAAAACATCATGTTATTCATATACCAGAAAGGTTTGAAGCTACTGACTGAATGAAAAGAGCTGGCATCTCACTCTCCTTGAATCTTCTTTATCATGCCAGGATTAGCAGGAAAAAGCAAAAAATTTCAGAATTGCACCTTGCAATGCGGAGAAATTACTGTTTGTGCATTTACAATATTCATTGATTTTTGCCATTGAAAAACATGTTATTCATATACCAGAAATGTTTGAAGCTACTGACTGAATGAAAAGAGCTGGCATCTCACTCTCTTTGAATCTTCTTTATCATGCCAGGATTAGCAGGAAAAAGCAAAAAATTTCAGAATTGCACCTTGCAATGTGGAGATATTACTGTTTGTGCATTTACAATATTCATTGATTTTTGCCATTGAAAAACGTCCAGAAATGTTTGAAGCTACTGACTGAATGAAAGGAGCTGGCATCTCACTCTCTTTGAATCTTCTTTATCATGCTAGGATTAGCAGGAAAAAGCAAAAAATTTCAGAATTGCACCTTGCAATGCGGAGAAATTACTGTTTGTGCATTTACAATATTCATTGATTTTTGCCATTGAAAAACATGTTATTCATATACCAGAAACGTTTGAAGCTACTGACTGAATGAAAAGAGCTGGCATCTCACTCTCTTTGAATCTTCTTTATCATGCCAGGATTAGCAGGAAAAAGCAAAAAATTTCAGAATTGCACCTTGCAATGTGGAGATATTACTGTTTGTGCATTTACAATATTCATTGATTTTTGCCATTGAAAAACATGTTATTCATATACCAGAAATGTTTGAAGCTACTGACTGAATGAAAAGAGCTGGCATCTCACTCTCTTTGAATCTTCTTTATAATGCCAGGATTAGCAGGAAAAAGCAAAAAATTTCAGAATTGCACCTTGCAATGTGGAGATATTACTGTTTGTGCATTTACAATATTCATTGATTTTTGCCATTGAAAAACGTCCAGAAATGTTTGAAGCTACTGACTGAATGAATGGAGCTGGCATCTCACTCTCTTTGAATCTTCTTTATCATGCTAGGATTAGCAGGAAAAAGCAAAAAATTTCAGAATTGCACCTTGCAATGCGGAGAAATTACTGTGTGTGCATTTACAATATTCATTGATTTTTGCCATTGAAAAACATGTTATTCATATACCAGAAATGTTTGAAGCTACTGACTGAATGAAAAGAGCTGGCATCTCACTCTCTTTGAATCTTCTTTATCATGCCAGGATTAGCAGGAAAAAGCAAAAAATTTCAGAATTGCACCTTGCAATGTGGAGATATTTCTGTTTGTGCATTTACAATATTCATTGATTTTTGCCATTGAAAAACGTCCAGAAATGTTTGAAGCTACTGACTGAATGAAAGGAGCTGGCATCTCACTCTCTTTGAATCTTCTTTATCATGCTAGGATTAGCAGGAAAAAGCAAAAAATTTCAGAATTGCACATTGCAATGCGGAGAAATTACTGTTTGTGCATTTACAATATTCATTGATTTTTGCCATTGAAAAACATCGTTATTCATATACCAGAAATGTTTGAAGCTACTGACTGAATGAAAAGAGCTGGCATCTCACTCTCTTTGAATCTTCTTTATCATGCCAGGATTAGCAGGAAAAAGCAAAAAATTTCAGAATTGCACCTTGCAATGTGGAGATATTACTGTTTGTGCATTTACAATATTCATTGATTTTTGCCATTGAAAAACGTCCAGAAATGTTTGAAGCTACTGACTGAATGAATGGAGCTGGCATCTCACTCTCTTTGAATCTTCTTTATCATGCTAGGATTAGCAGGAAAAAGCAAAAAATTTCAGAATTGCACCTTGCAATGCGGAGAAATTACTGTGTGTGCATTTACAATATTCATTGATTTTTGCCATTGAAAAACATCTTTATTCATATACCAGAAATGTTTGAAGCTACTGACTGAATGAAAAGAGCTGGCATCTCACTCTCTTTGAATCTTCTTTATCATGCCAGGATTAGCAGGAAAAAGCAAAAAATTTCAGAATTGCACCTTGCAATGTGGAGATATTACTGTTTGTGCATTTACAATATTCATTGATTTTTGCCATTGAAAAACGTCCAGAAATGTTTGAAGCTACTGACTGAATGAAAGGAGCTGGCATCTCACTCTCTTTGAATCTTCTTTATCATGCTAGGATTAGCAGGAAAAAGCAAAAAATTTCAGAATTGCACCTTGCAATGCGGAGAAATTACTGTTTGTGCATTTACAATATTCATTGATTTTTGCCATTGAAAAACATGTTATTCATATACCAGAAATGTTTGAAGCTACTGACTGAATGAAAAGAGCTGGCATCTCACTCTCTTTGAATCTTCTTTATCATGCCAGGATTAGCAGGAAAAAGCAAAAAATTTCAGAATTGCACCTTGAAATGTGGAGATATTACTGTTTGTGCATTTACAATATTCATTGATTTTTGCCATTGAAAAACATGTTATTCATATACCAGAAATGTTTGAAGCTACTGACTGAATGAAAAGAGCTGGCATCCCACTCTCTTTGAATCTTCTTTATCATGCCAGGATTAGCAGGAAAAAGCAAAAAATTTCAGAATTGCACCTTGCAATGTGGAGATATTACTGTTTGTGCATTTACAATATTCATTGATTTTTGCCATTGAAAAACGTCCAGAAATGTTTGAAGCTACTGACTGAATGAAAGGAGCTGGCATCTCACTCTCTTTGAATCTTCTTTATCATGCTAGGATTAGCAGGAAAAAGCAAAAAATTTCAGAATTGCACCTTGCAATGCGGAGAAATTACTGTTTGTGCATTTACAATATTCATTGATTTTTGCCATTGAAAAACATGTTATTCATATACCAGAAATGTTTGAAGCTACTGACTGAATGAAAAGAGCTGGCATCCCACTCTCTTTGAATCTTCTTTATCATGCCAGGATTAGCAGGAAAAAGCAAAAAATTTCAGAATTGCACCTTGCAATGTGGAGATATTACTGTTTGTGCATTTACAATATTCATTGATTTTTGCCATTGAAAAACGTCCAGAAATGTTTGAAGCTACTGACTGAATGAAAGGAGCTGGCATCTCACTCTCTTTGAATCTTCTTTATCATGCTAGGATTAGCAGGAAAAAGCAAAAAATTTCAGAATTGCACCTTGCAATGCGGAGAAATTACTGTTTGTGCATTTACAATATTCATTGATTTTTGCCATTGAAAAACATGTTATTCATATACCAGAAATGTTTGAAGCTACTGACTGAATGAAAAGAGCTGGCATCTCACTCTCTTTGTTTTACCATATTTTTTTTATTTTTAATAAACAATTTAACAGGGGAATAACACACGTGGCATAAAAGTAGTGACAAAAGAATAATCATAATAAGGGAAAAATTCTGTGGGAAGGGAAAGGGAAAGTGAACAAACGGGAATGGATAATCAGGAAAGATGGGAGAAATTTGTTCGTCAAATAGTATATACGATAATACAGAAATTTGAACACTTTAAACACACATTACTATCATTAGCAAAAATTAAACATATTAATGAGCTAAACACGACACACATTAAGATGTTCCAGCGTTATGAGAGGGTTGAGGGAATTTAGTGAGCCAAATATCCCACTTCCTAGAAAATTTAAGTAAATTATTGTTGATAAGGGCAAATCTGAGTTCAAATATTCTATGGAGATTCATCTTATCAACTAAGTCCTCCAAAGTGGGGACATGTGACTTTCTCCAATAAAAAGCCAATGCGTTCTTACACACTGAAAATAAGTGAATCACCAAAGATCTTTCAAACGACTTATATGGTTCAAGATCTAAGGATAGTAAAGCCATTTGAGGGGTCAATACTACAGGTCTGCCTAAAAGGTCATCTACCAAAGAAGAGATCTGAGCCCATAGATTCCGGATTTTAGGGCAGCTCCAAAAGAGATGTAAAAGATCTCCCCTAAGGCCGCACTCCCTCCAACAAAGGGGAGAGTTGCTGGGCTTTATATGGTGTAGCCTGATTGGAGTATAATACCATCTGGTTAGAATTTTGAAGTAAGCCTCTTGTAAGGGCATAGATATATTAGAGGCCTGAGAAAAAAGAACAGCACTCTCCCATTGATCGGATTGGAAATTGAGTTTTAGATCTTTTTCCCAGCGTATCATGTAGAGGTGTTTTTGGAAGGAAAGATCATTATTGAAGCTGTTATATATGTGTCTCAGGCTCCAAAAAATTTTGTGAGATGGGTTGCTTAACAGGTTCACCGAGGTTTCAGAAACAATAAGTTTACCAGAAATAAATTCCAGAATAATGCTCTTTAAATGAGAGTATAAAAAGAAATCAGAGGAAGGTAAGTTGAATCTTTTTTTAAGAGTTTGGAAAGGAATAAAGGCAGAAGCTTCATAGAAGTCTCCAATTTTCCTTAATCCTTTATTGTCCCACTGATCTGGAATGGAAGAGTTATACAGATCAGCAACAAAACCAATTGGAAAATTTTTGACAAAAGAAAATTTATCCCTATCAGAATCTCTTAGGGGACTCTTTTTCTTTCTTTTGGCGATTTTTTTCCAGGCGTCAATAATCGCCTGGAAAATAGGATGGGAAGAATCATGAGTGCACTGTTTAAAAAGATGCCTAAGTAACAATTCACGGGGAGAAGAACCATTATTTAAGAAGGTCTCCAGAGTCATCCAAGCTGGGGGGCTGTCAGAATTAAACCAATTACTGCTCTGTTTGATGAGGTTTGCCAAATAGTAAGCGGAAATATTAGGGTGGCTCAGACCTCCGTTGCACTTATTCTTGTACAATATATCTGCAGATATCCTCGCACGTTTATTATCCCAGACATAGGAATTAATCTGATTTTGAATTTTTTGAATAAAGATGTGAGAAATAGTTAAAGGTAAGTTGCGGAAAAAATACAAGATTTTGGGTAGAACAAACATCTTAATAGAGAGGACTCTACCCCACCATGACAAATCTCTTTTCAAAAATTCCATCAAATCTCCACGGACGATATCCTCAATCAGAACCAGGTTGTCAGAAATTGTTGAGTTAATAGTTTTACCAATACTGATCCCCAAATAAGTCAGATTGCGTTTAGCCAAACCGAAGGAAAATCTCGAGTGTAAAACCTCTCTCGTCTGACGGTCCAGATTAATGTTTAAAAGTTTAGACTTCTCATTATTGATCTTAAAATAAGAAATCTGAGAGAATAGTTCTAGAACCTTCGAAACTTCCGCAACCGAATTCACTGGGTCCAGCAAGGAAAGCATAACATCATCTGCAAAGAGGCCAATTTTAAATTCTCGAGATGGGGTAGAAATCCCCCTAATGTCAGTGTTTTCTCTAATCCTCTGTGCCAAAGGCTCCATAGCCAGGACAAAGAGAAGGGGGGAAAGTGGGCAACCCTGTCTAGTACCATTTGTGATAGGGATTGGATTTGAGAGATAATTGTTAACATAAATTTTTGCTTGGGGGTTAGAATAGAGGGCCATAATTGAAGAGAGAAATTTGTTATCAAAACCGAATTTAATAAGGGTGAGTTTAAGGTATAGCCAATTTAACCTGTCGAAAGCTTTTTCAGCGTCTAAAGCAAGCAATGAAGTTGGGAGTTTCGCCGTATTTATCACCTTAATAATATTCAGAAGTCTTCTAGAGCCATCAGTTGCTTGCCTCCCACCAACGAAGCCAATCTGATCATCGTTGATGAGAGATGGGAGAATAGTCGATAAACGATTGGCCAGAATTTTTGAATATATCTTAATATCAGTGTTAATTAGCGAAATGGGCCTATAATTTTTAACATTATCTCTCTCATCCTTAGACTTGGGTATTAGGGTAATGGTGGCTTCCAGCATTTCTGAGGGGAAGGAGCTTATTGAGGAAGCATGATTGAAAATTTTCGTGAGAGGGGAAGAAAGTAGGTCACAAAAAGTTTTATAATACTCATTAATGAACCCATCTGGACCCGGAGCCTTGAAATCTTTAAGTTGCTTTATTGTGTTAATAATTTCAAGGTTAGAAAAAGGCTTATTCAATGACTCGTGATCCAGAGGGCTCAATTTCGGTAGGTTAATGGAGGATAAAAATTTGTTGATTGCATCTGGGTGAGGATGGGAAATTAGAGGATCAGTTTTGATGTTGTAGAGTTTTTTGTAAAAATTTGCAAACTGGTTCACTATATCTTTAGGGTGGCAAAACGTTATTCCACTATTGTTTTTTATTTTATCTATTCTATTAATTGCTCTTTTACATTTGACTAGGCGGGCCATAAAGCGGGTAGGTTTATTTAGAGCCGCATAGTAATTAAATTTTGATTTCCGAATAATTGCATCATAGGAGGAAGAAATTTCTGATTTTAGCTCTACCCTTAAATTTGAGAGTTCTTTTTGAATTATTGGGGAAGGGGAAGGAAGATTAATTTGCTCTAATTCTTTTTCCCTAATCAGTTTTTGAAGAGAATTAATTTTTGATCTTTTTTCTTTTTTTTCAGATGAGGATATCTGCATTAGTACACCACGAAGGACGGCCTTGTGAGCGCACCAGCTGGAGAAGGGATTAGATAAATCTGGGGTATCGTTCTCCCTAAAATAATCAGAAATAGCTTTTTCAATAATTTTTTTGTTTTTGGGGTTATGAATAAGTGAAGATCTACATTTCCAAAGAAATCCATTTTTAATAAGAGGACCAATATGAATTTCACATGACGTAGGGGCATGATCTGATAGAGACCTAAGGCCTATAGATACGTTAGAGAATTTGGGTAAAGAAAAAACGTCAGTTATTATTAAGTCTATTCTAGAGGCCGTTTGGTGCGCATCCGAAAAATGGGAGAATTCTTTGGAGGTAGTTTGCAGACATCTAAATGTATCAAATAGTTCATTTTTAAAAAGCCAATTTTTTAGCGTCGGGTATAAATGACGGCTGGGGGAGGAAGAGTCCATATGCCCGTCCGGGACCATGTTGAAGTCTCCCAAAAAAATCAATTCGCCTCTCCTAACCTCTTCAACCTTTCTAAAAACCTTATTCAAAAAGGGTATTTGCTTTTTATTTGGGGCGTATAGGTTAACAACAGTGCACTCATGATTATTCAGTTTACAGAGCAATATATGGAACCTTCCATTGACATCTTTATGCTGATCTAAAAACTCAAATGGGACAGAATCTCTGATCACTGTAGCTACACCGGCTTTTTTCCGGTCGCTAGTGGATTCAAATATATGAGGGTAGCGTTTGTGGGTGAAAGTAGGGTGTTTTCCCTCGGCAAACCTTGTCTCCTGAAGACACGCAACATCAGCACCAAGATGACCCAATTCCTTCCAAAGGGAGAATCTCTTATTGGGACTGTTTAGGCCTCTTACATTATAGGTGATGATCTTGATAGGCATAGGTAAATTAATAATTAAAGTAAGTCAAAAGGAGAGGGGTCAGTTGGTCCAACAAATTCCCAAAAAATAAAAATCAACCGACAATCAAAGCTGGAATACAATATCTCTAATATTAATTCAAAGATAGTAATAACAATAACCAAATATTCAAAGAAAAAGAAAAAAAAACGAATCAAAAAATCTCCTGAGGGAACCTTCACCGAAAAGGTTCTCCCTCAGATTGGGGGGAAAAATAATGTGGACAAACCATGAAGGCTAAATATAAGAAGAATGATAAATTTATTATAGCATGTTAGGTGAGGTGATAAAATGAGATTATTTTTAAAGAGGGCTCCCGAGGGAGTAGTGTTTATCATTTCAGCGGTGGGGTGCCTTTGTAACTTTGTAGGGAATGTCTTTTATAAAATCAAAAAATTTGGGGCCTTCATCAGGATCTGTAAGAGTGAATGTTTTCCGGTTAAAGAAAATCAGCAACTTTACTGGAAAGCCCCACCTATATGGGATATTCATATCCCTCAGTCTATCTGTGATCAATTTGTATGACCTTCTTGCATCCATGGTTTCTTTGGAAAAATCGGAGAAGACTTTTAGGTGCGAGAAAGGCTCTGGAAAAGTCCTATTTTCCCTGATATAATTCAAGATTCTCTCTTTGGTCGAGAAGAAATGCAACCTAGCTATTACATCCCTAGGAAGATCCGAGGAAATGGAGGTCGGACGAAATAAGCGATGGGCCCTATCAATGATAAGATCCTGCTCAGAGAGGGATGGGATTGTCTTGTGAAATAAGTCTTTGACAAAAGCCAAGACATCTGAGGGAGAAACATCCTCAGATATGCCTCTAATTTTCAAATTATTTCTCCTACTCCTATCCTCCAAATCCGCAACTTTTAATCTGAGTCTTTTAAGTTCTGATTTAATTTCTAGATTATCAGAAGAGACAGATTCTATCTTACTCTCCACCGTTTCAAGTCTTTTAGTGTTTTGCTCTAATTTAACTCCAAAAGCTTCCAAAGTAGATTTCATGGTGTCTACCTGTTTCTCGAAGCCCAGTTTCATATTTCTGTCAATCGTCTTTAAAAGATTGTCCAGATATAAACCAAGGTCGGTATTTCCCAAATCTTGAGAAATGGTCATTTTGACCGGGACACTAGGAGTAGGATCTGAGGACGAAGGGGAAAAGTCCCTTTTAGCACGTCTCTTATCTGGACTGGGATTGGGAGATGTGTCCGAGGATTCTTCATCCGAGCTCGAGGCCAGTGAAGAATATTTGTTGCTCCATTCTCCTGGGTCCCTTCTCTTTGATGAGATGGAAATATCCATCTCTTCCACTTTTTTTTCCTTAACTACGGTAGAAGGGGCAGGTTTAGCATCAGGAATTCTCTGTGGTTTTGGAGATAATATAGTTTTAGAAGATTCCTTGGTGGGAGAGCTTACTTTAGAACTCTGTCTGTCTTCCAGATTTCTATGAGGAGATCTGGACTTAAGAGGACTAATAGTATTGACAGCATCTTCTGATGGGTTTGAAAATGAAAAGCGTTTAGAGGACTTCGCTTTTACCGCACTAGATTTAAGGGGAGCTTCCAATGACTTTTGGGTATTTTTTTTATTAGCCGCCATTATAAAATATCAGACCTATAAGTATATATATATAGAAAAATATTAAAATGGCACTAGAAATAATTGACCTGAAGAGTGGACAAAAGACTTTAGAGTTGCAAAATAACTAGGAACAATGACTAGAAGAAATTTGCATAAACAAATATTATTCCGACAAGAGGCAAACAATACTCTTAAAAACTGCGGAGCTATGTACCCCCTAGAATGCAATCCTTTAAATGCAAATCACAGTCAAAAGTATCAAAAGAAATAATGAAAATTGACCTGAGGGATAAAAATAAAGGCACATATAGTTGTCAACAGAAAACTAATTATTATAGAGATCAGCAGTTCTGTAGAATTCCATGAGCACCAACTGGTATATATATATCCGGTAGCGTAGATACAGTATGTATATATACAGGCAAAAACAGATCCTCCTATCCCCCCCCTCCCCTCAGGATCAAGTCTCACAGTCAAGATGATAATACACCGTTTGGTGTTTAAAAGACCTCTGTATCAGTACTGATATAAAATCAGCACCATGGACAGCAGTGCTGATCGAGGCTGTAGCAGAAGGCAGGAGATTTGACTAATACAAGATCAGCACCTTGGACAGCAGTGTAGAGCGACGCTGCAGCAGGGGACAGGAGAATCTGATTAATATAGAATCAGCACCATGGACAGCAGTGCAGAGCCAGAGCCACGCTGCAGCAGGGGGCGGGAGAATTTAAAACTGATCAGCTGATTCTGGATGCCGGGACACTGAAGGACAGCGGTGCTGCTGCAGCGCAGGACCAGGGGCAGACCAGAGCGCGGCGGCGCTACCACAATAGGGGGAGGCAGTCACAGGGGTCTGCAGGGTCCGGAGACCAGAGGGACACAGTCAGCAGAGCGGCACAGCGGGGGTAAATGGAACGGAGGGGGAGGACCAGTGGCACCTGTCAGTTAAAGGCAGGGAGGAGCAAAACGGCCCCCCCAGCAGCAGGAGGGAGATATCCCCGCCAATAAATCAGCCCCAGGTGCTGCGGGGTGAGAGCCCTATATACCGGAGGTGCCGGTCTGTGAAGAGGCAGGAGCAGAGCGGCTCCGGAGTAGAGGAGGGGGCACCACCACCACCGGAACAGCCTCTGAACCCAGGGAACAGCCGCACAGAGGAGCAGGGAGCCCGGTCGCAGACACAGGAAGTGCCTGTCAGCAGAAGGGAGAGAGGGACAGAACTGCTCCGCAATGGAAGAGGGGACACCGCTGCCACCAGGTCTCAATTAACAACCCCACGGAGTCACAGTAAGAGCCCTCAGGGCTTATCTGACCTTGTTAGATGCTGTATGCTGCTCAGCACCAGTCGGGACCTCTTAATAGCCGCCACAGCTGTAAGCAGAGCCAGTTCCTCGGGCTGCCGCCGGCGTCTTGATGCAGGAAGGGTCCTGTAGCTTAGAAGCCGAGGGTAAATCCTCCGGGAGCGGGGGTCTTGCCAGTCATCTCAGGGGTCCGGTCTCACGGTCTTGTTACTTGACTGCAGATCCGGAGAGTTCCTGGGGTCCGCGATCCTCCACAGACTGCACCGGCCGGTGTTTTCACTTCCGGAGTCCTGTCACCGGTCGCAGCTGATAGCGGGGTAACCTGCAGGCAGGAGCAATTTATAAGCTGGCAACCCGGTGCAGAAGTGTATCCTTTAGGGGTATAGGGTCCCGGGGGTCCTGTCAAATCCTCTTTGGGGGTCTCCTCACTTAAAGTCCCCGGGGTCCACAATCTTCTATACACAGCGCTGGGCGGTGGAATCGCTCAGGAGTCCCGTCACCGGTCGCAGTTGTCAGCTGGGTGACTTGTAAGCAGGGACAATTTGCAGGGTGGTAGTCCGATGCAGCAATGTAGCTTTTCGAGGTGCTGGGTCCCGTGGGTCCGTCAGATCTCAGTCCTTGTTACTTTTAAACACAGACTGCATAAGGTGAATGACTGATTTTCCCCAGTGGGGCTATTCTGGGTGCCGGGTCAGTATAGGTTATCCCTGCATACGGCAATCAGCCGAATCACGGGGCTCTGGTGCCACCGGCTTCAAGATATAAATTCTACACAGTCTGCTCAGTAACACCCGGAAAGCTGTGCACTAAAGTCCGGAGGTAGGGAGAGGAGGGGTCCCTTTGCAGAGACACACAGACCTGCAAGCCTGCAGGACTATGTCACAATAGCCACGACTGGAATGAAATCAAGGACGCACCTCACTGCTTCCAAATGAAATATCTCCTGGAATAACGGGTCAGGGAGAGTCTTTTTAGTATCCAGATGATCCTTAGGCTTTAAGAAGTTTGTCCATGCCAAAATTGAGTGAATAAATCCTCTTAAGTTGCTTTTATCGTCGCTTTGTAGTTTTAGCCCTCATGGAGCTCAGACCTATGCTGCCATCCTGGTCTGTGCCTAAGCCACGCCCCCATCTCACTCTCTTTGAATCTTCTTTATCATGCCAGGATTAGCAGGAAAAAGCAAAAAATTTCAGAATTGCACCTTGCAATGTGGAGATATTACTGTTTGTGCATTTACAATATTCATTGATTTTTGCCATTGAAAAACATGTTATTCATATACCAGAAATGTTTGAAGCTACTGACTGAATGAAAAGAGCTGGCATCCCACTCTCTTTGAATCTTCTTTATCATTCCAGGATTAGCAGGAAAAAGCAAAAAATTTCAGAATTGCACCTTGCAATGTGGAGATATTACTGTTTGTGCATTTACAATATTCATTGATTTTTGCCATTGAAAAACGTCCAGAAATGTTTGAAGCTACTGACTGAATGAAAGGAGCTGGCATCTCACTCTCTTTGAATCTTCTTTATCATGCTAGGATTAGCAGGAAAAAGCAAAAAATTTCAGAATTGCACCTTGCAATGCGGAGAAATTACTGTGTGTGCATTTACAATATTCATTGATTTTTGCCATTGAAAAACATCATGTTATACATATACCAGAAATGTTTGAAGCTACTGACTGAATGAAAAGAGCTGGCATCTCACTCTCTTTGAATCTTCTTTATCATGCCAGGATTAGCAGGAAAAAGCAAAAAATTTCAGAATTGCACCTTGCAATGTGGAGATATTACTGTTTGTGCATTTACAATATTCATTGATTTTTGCCATTGAAAAACGTCCAGAAATGTTTGAAGCTACTGACTGAATGAAAGGAGCTGGCATCTCACTCTCTTTGAATCTTCTTTATCATGCTAGGATTAGCAGGAAAAAGCAAAAAATTTCAGAATTGCACCTTGCAATGCGGAGAAATTACTGTGTGTGCATTTACAATATTCATTGATTTTTGCCATTGAAAAACGTCCAGAAATGTTTGAAGCTACTGACTGAATGAAAGGAGCTGGCATCTCACTCTCTTTGAATCTTCTTTATCATGCTAGGATTAGCAGGAAAAAGCAAAAAATTTCAGAATTGCACCTTGCAATGCGGAGAAATTACTGTGTGTGCATTTACAATATTCATTGATTTTTGCCATTGAAAAACATCGTTATTCATATACCAGAAATGTTTGAAGCTACTGACTGAATGAAAAGAGCTGGCATCTCACTCTCTTTGAATCTTCTTTATCATGCCAGGATTAGCAGGAAAAAGCAAAAAATTTCAGAATTGCACCTTGCAATGTGGAGATATTACTGTTTGTGCATTTACAATATTCATTGATTTTTGCCATTGAAAAACATGTTATTCATATACCAGAAATGGTTGAAGCTACTGACTGAATGAAAAGAGCTGGCATCTCACTCTCTTTGAATCTTCTTTATCATGCCAGGATTAGCAGGAAAAAGCAAAAAATTTCAGAATTGCACCTTGCAATGTGGAGATATTACTGTTTGTGCATTTACAATATTCATTGATTTTTGCCATTGAAAAACGTCCAGAAATGTTTAAAGCTACTGACTGAATGAAAGGAGCTGGCATCTCACTCTCTTTGAATCTTCTTTATCATGCTAGGATTAGCAGACAAAAGGAAAAAATTTCAGAATTGCACCTTGCAATGCGGAGAAATTACTGTGTGTGCATTTACAATATTCATTGATTTTTGCCATTGAAAAACATCATGTTATTCATATACCAGAAATGTTTGAAGCTACTGACTGAATGAAAAGAGCTGGCATCTCACTCTCTTTGAATCTTCTTTATCATGCCAGGATTAGCAGGAAAAAGCAAAAAATTTCAGAATTGCACCTTGCAATGCGGAGAAATTACTGTTTGTGCATTTACAATATTCATTGATTTTTGCCATTGAAAAACATGTTATTCATATACCAGAAAAGTTTGAAGCTACTGACTGAATGAAAAGAGCTGGCATCTCACTCTCTTTGAATCTTCTTTATCATGCCAGGATTAGCAGGAAAAAGCAAAAAATTTCAGAATTGCACCTTGCAATGTGGAGATATTACTGTTTGTGCATTTACAATATTCATTGATTTTTGCCATTGAAAAACGTCCAGAAATGTTTGAAGCTACTGACTGAATGAAAGGAGCTGGCATCTCACTCTCTTTGAATCTTCTTTATCATGCTAGGATTAGCAGGAAAAAGCAAAAAATTTCAGAATTGCACCTTGCAATGCGGAGAAATTACTGTTTGTGCATTTACAATATTCATTGATTTTTGCCATTGAAAAACATGTTATTCATATACCAGAAACGTTTGAAGCTACTGACTGAATGAAAAGAGCTGGCATCTCACTCTCTTTGAATCTTCTTTATCATGCCAGGATTAGCAGGAAAAAGCAAAAAATTTCAGAATTGCACCTTGCAATGTGGAGATATTACTGTTTGTGCATTTACAATATTCATTGATTTTTGCCATTGAAAAACATGTTATTCATATACCAGAAATGTTTGAAGCTACTGACTGAATGAAAAGAGCTGGCATCTCACTCTCTTTGAATCTTCTTTATCATGCCAGGATTAGCAGGAAAAAGCAAAAAATTTCAGAATTGCACCTTGCAATGTGGAGATATTTCTGTTTGTGCATTTACAATATTCATTGATTTTTGCCATTGAAAAACGTCCAGAAATGTTTGAAGCTACTGACTGAATGAAAGGAGCTGGCATCTCACTCTCTTTGAATCTTCTTTATCATGCTAGGATTAGCAGGAAAAAGCAAAAAATTTCAGAATTGCACATTGCAATGCGGAGAAATTACTGTTTGTGCATTTACAATATTCATTGATTTTTGCCATTGAAAAACATCGTTATTCATATACCAGAAATGTTTGAAGCTACTGACTGAATGAAAAGAGCTGGCATCTCACTCTCTTTGAATCTTCTTTATCATGCCAGGATTAGCAGGAAAAAGCAAAAAATTTCAGAATTGCACCTTGCAATGTGGAGATATTACTGTTTGTGCATTTACAATATTCATTGATTTTTGCCATTGAAAAACGTCCAGAAATGTTTGAAGCTACTGACTGAATGAATGGAGCTGGCATCTCACTCTCTTTGAATCTTCTTTATCATGCTAGGATTAGCAGGAAAAAGCAAAAAATTTCAGAATTGCACCTTGCAATGCGGAGAAATTACTGTGTGTGCATTTACAATATTCATTGATTTTTGCCATTGAAAAACATCTTTATTCATATACCAGAAATGTTTGAAGCTACTGACTGAATGAAAAGAGCTGGCATCTCACTCTCTTTGAATCTTCTTTATCATGCCAGGATTAGCAGGAAAAAGCAAAAAATTTCAGAATTGCACCTTGCAATGTGGAGATATTACTGTTTGTGCATTTACAATATTCATTGATTTTTGCCATTGAAAAACGTCCAGAAATGTTTGAAGCTACTGACTGAATGAAAGGAGCTGGCATCTCACTCTCTTTGAATCTTCTTTATCATGCTAGGATTAGCAGGAAAAAGCAAAAAATTTCAGAATTGCACCTTGCAATGCGGAGAAATTACTGTTTGTGCATTTACAATATTCATTGATTTTTGCCATTGAAAAACATGTTATTCATATACCAGAAATGTTTGAAGCTACTGACTGAATGAAAAGAGCTGGCATCTCACTCTCTTTGAATCTTCTTTATCATGCCAGGATTAGCAGGAAAAAGCAAAAAAATTCAGAATTGCACCTTGCAATGTGGAGATATTACTGTTTGTGCATTTACAATATTCATTGATTTTTGCCATTGAAAAACATGTTATTCATATACCAGAAATGTTTGAAGCTACTGACTGAATGAAAAGAGCTGGCATCCCACTCTCTTTGAATCTTCTTTATCATGCCAGGATTAGCAGGAAAAAGCAAAAAATTTCAGAATTGCACCTTGCAATGTGGAGATATTACTGTTTGTGCATTTACAATATTCATTGATTTTTGCCATTGAAAAACGTCCAGAAATGTTTGAAGCTACTGACTGAATGAAAGGAGCTGGCATCTCACTCTCTTTGAATCTTCTTTATCATGCTAGGATTAGCAGGAAAAAGCAAAAAATTTCAGAATTGCACCTTGCAATGCGGAGAAATTACTGTTTGTGCATTTACAATATTCATTGATTTTTGCCATTGAAAAACATGTTATTCATATACCAGAAATGTTTGAAGCTACTGACTGAATGAAAAGAGCTGGCATCCCAATCTCTTTGAATCTTCTTTATCATGCCAGGATTAGCAGGAAAAAGCAAAAAATTTCAGAATTGCACCTTGCAATGTGGAGATATTACTGTTTGTGCATTTACAATATTCATTGATTTTTGCCATTGAAAAACGTCCAGAAATGTTTGAAGCTACTGACTGAATGAAAGGAGCTGGCATCTCACTCTCTTTGAATCTTCTTTATCATGCTAGGATTAGCAGGAAAAAGCAAAAAATTTCAGAATTGCACCTTGCAATGCGGAGAAATTACTGTTTGTGCATTTACAATATTCATTGATTTTTGCCATTGATAAACATGTTATTCATATACCAGAAATGTTTGAAGCTACTGACTGAATGAAAAGAGCTGGCATCTCACTCTCTTTGAATCTTCTTAATCATGTCAGGATTAGCAGGAAAAAGCAAAAAATTTCAGAATTGCACCTTGCAATGTGGAGATATTACTGTTTGTGCATTTACAATATTCATTGATTTTTGCCTTTGAAAAACATGTTATTCATATACCAGAAATGTTTGAAGCTACTGACTGAATGAAAAGAGCTGGCATCCCACTCTCTTTGAATCTTCTTTATCATGCCAGGATTAGCAGGAAAAAGCAAAAAATTTCAGAATTGCACCTTGCAATGTGGAGATATTACTGTTTGTGCATTTACAATATTCATTGATTTTTGCCATTGAAAAACGTCCAGAAATGTTTGAAGCTACTGACTGAATGAAAGGAGCTGGCATCTCACTCTCTTTGAATCTTCTTTATCATGCTAGGATTAGCAGGAAAAAGCAAAAAATTTCAGAATTGCACCTTGCAATGCGGAGAAATTACTGTGTGTGCATTTACAATATTCATTGATTTTTGCCATTGAAAAACATCATGTTATTCATATACCAGAAATGTTTGAAGCTACTGACTGAATGAAAAGAGCTGGCATCTCACTCTCTTTGAATCTTCTTTATCATGCCAGGATTAGCAGGAAAAAGCAAAAAATTTCAGAATTGCACCTTGCAATGTGGAGATATTACTGTTTGTGCATTTACAATATTCATTGATTTTTGCCATTGAAAAACGTTCAGAAATGTTTGAAGCTACTGACTGAATGAAAGGAGCTGGCATCTCACTCTCTTAGAATCTTCTTTATCATGCTAGGATTAGCAGGAAAAAGCAAAAAATTTCAGAATTGCACCTTGCAATGCGGAGAAATTACTGTGTGTGCATTTACAATATTCATTGATTTTTGCCATTGAAAAACATCGTTATTCATATACCAGAAATGTTTGAAGCTACTGACTGAATGAAAAGAGCTGGCATCTCACTCTCTTTGAATCTTCTTTATCATGCCAGGATTAGCAGGAAAAAGCAAAAAATTTCAGAATTGCACCTTGCAATGTGGAGATATTACTGTTTGTGCATTTACAATATTCATTGATTTTTGCCATTGAAAAACGTCCAGAAATGTTTGAAGCTACTGACTGAATGAAAGGAGCTGGCATCTCACTCTCTTTGAATCTTCTTTATCATGCTAGGATTAGCAGGAAAAAGCAAAAAATTTCAGAATTGCACCTTGCAATGCGGAGAAATTACTGTTTGTGCATTTACAATATTCATTGATTTTTGCCATTGAAAAACATGTTATTCATATACCAGAAATGTTTGAAGCTACTGACTGAATGAAAAGAGCTGGCATCTCACTCTCTTTGAATCTTCTTTATCATGCCAGGATTAGCAGGAAAAAGCAAAAAATTTCAGAATTGCACCTTGCAATGTGGAGATATTACTGTTTGTGCATTTACAATATTCATTGATTTTTGCCATTGAAAAACATGTTATTCATATACCAGAAATGTTTGAAGCTACTGACTGAATGAAAAGAGCTGGCATCCCACTCTCTTTGAATCTTCTTTATCATGCCAGGATTAGCAGGAAAAAGCAAAAAATTTCAGAATTGCACCTTGCAATGTGGAGATATTACTGTTTGTGCATTTACAATATTCATTGATTTTTGCCATTGAAAAACGTCCAGAAATGTTTGAAGCTACTGACTGAATGAAAGGAGCTGGCATCTCACTCTCTTTGAATCTTCTTTATCATGCTAGGATTAGCAGGAAAAAGCAAAAAATTTCAGAATTGCACATTGCAATGCGGAGAAATTACTGTTTGTGCATTTACAATATTCATTGATTTTTGCCATTGAAAAACATCGTTATTCATATACCAGAAATGTTTGAAGCTACTGACTGAATGAAAAGAGCTGGCATCTCACTCTCTTTGAATCTTCTTTATCATGCCAGGATTAGCAGGAAAAAGCAAAAAATTTCAGAATTGCACCTTGCAATGTGGAGATATTACTGTTTGTGCATTTACAATATTCATTGATTTTTGCCATTGAAAAACGTCCAGAAATGTTTGAAGCTACTGACTGAATGAAAGGAGCTGGCATCTCACTCTCTTTGAATCTTCTTTATCATGCTAGGATTAGCAGGAAAAAGCAAAAAATTTCAGAATTGCACCTTGCAATGCGGAGAAATTACTGTGTGTGCATTTACAATATTCATTGATTTTTGCCATTGAAAAACATCGTTATTCATATACCAGAAATGTTTGAAGCTACTGACTGAATGAAAAGAGCTGGCATCTCACTCTCTTTGAATCTTCTTTATCATGCCAGGATTAGCAGGAAAAAGCAAAAAATTTCAGAATTGCACCTTGCAATGTGGAGATATTTCTGTTTGTGCATTTACAATATTCATTGATTTTTGCCATTGAAAAACATGTTATTCATATACCAGAAATGTTTGAAGCTACTGACTGAATGAAAAGAGCTGGCATCTCACTCTCTTTGAATCTTCTTTATCATGCCAGGGTTAGCAGGAAAAAGCAAAAAATTTCAGAATTGCACCTTGCAATGTGGAGATATTACTGTTTGTGCATTTACAATATTCATTGATTTTTGCCATTGAAAAACATCGTTAATCATATACCAGAAATGTTTGAAGCTACTGACTGAATGAAAAGAGCTGGCATCTCACTCTCTTTGAATCTTCTTTATCATGCCAGGATTAGCAGGAAAAAGCAAAAAATTTCAGAATTGCACCTTGCAATGTGGAGATATTACTGTTTGTGCATTTACAATATTCATTGATTTTTGCCATTGAAAAACGTCCAGAAATGTTTGAAGCTACTGACTGAATGAAAGGAGCTGGCATCTCACTCTCTTTGAATCTTCTTTATCATGCTAGGATTAGCAGGAAAAAGCAAAAAATTTCAGAATTGCACCTTGCAATGCGGAGAAATTACTGTGTGTGCATTTACAATATTCATTGATTTTTGCCATTGAAAAACATCTTTATTCATATACCAGAAATGTTTGACGCTACTGACTGAATGAAAAGAGCTGGCATCTCACTCTCTTTGAATCTTCTTTATCATGCCAGGATTAGCAGGAAAAAGCAAAAAATTTCAGAATTGCACCTTGCAATGTGGAGATATTACTGTTTGTGCATTTACAATATTCATTGATTTTTGCCATTGAAAAACATCCAGAAATGTTTGAAGCTACTGACTGAATGAAAGGAGCTGGCATCTCACTCTCTTTGAATCTTCTTTATCATGCTAGGATTAGCAGGAAAAAGCAAAAAATTTCAGAATTGCACCTTGCAATGCGGAGAAATTACTGTGTGTGCATTTACAATATTCATTGATTTTTGCCATTGAAAAACATCGTTATTCATATACCAGAAATGTTTGAAGCTACTGACTGAATGAAAAGAGCTGGCATCTCACTCTCTTTGAATCTTCTTTATCATGCCAGGATTAGCAGGAAAAAGCAAAAAATTTCAGAATTGCACCTTGCAATGTGGAGATATTACTGTTTGTGCATTTACAATATTCATTGATTTTTGCCATTGAAAAACATGTTATTCATATACCAGAAATGTTTGAAGCTACTGACTGAATGAAATGAGCTGGCATCCCACTCTCTTTGAATCTTCTTTATCATGCCAGGATTAGCAGGAAAAAGCAAAAAATTTCAGAATTGCACCTTGCAATGTGGAGATATTACTGTTTGTGCATTTACAATATTCATTGATTTTTGCCATTGAAAAATGTCCAGAAATGTTTGAAGCTACTGACTGAATGAAAGGAGCTGGCATCTCACTCTCTTTGAATCTTCTTTTTCATGCTAGGATTAGCAGGAAAAAGCAAAAAATTTCAGAATTGCACCTTGCAATGCGGAGAAATTACTGTGTGTGCATTTACAATATTCATTGATTTTTGCCATTGAAAAACATCATGTTATTCATATACCAGAAATGTTTGAAGCTACTGACTGAATGAAAAGAGCTGGCATCTCACTCTCTTTGAATCTTCTTTATCATGCCAGGATTAGCAGGAAAAAGCAAAAAATTTCAGAATTGCACCTTGCAATGTGGAGATATTACTGTTTGTGCATTTACAATATTCATTGATTTTTGCCATTGAAAAACATGTTATTCATATACCAGAAATGTTTGAAGCTACTGACTGAATGAAAAGAGCTGGCATCTCACTCTCTTTGAATCTTCTTTATCATGCCAGGATTAGCAGGAAAAAGCAAAAAATTTCAGAATTGCACCTTGCAATGTGGAGATATTACTGTTTGTGCATTTACAATATTCATTGATTTTTGCCATTGAAAAACGTCCAGAAATGTTGAAGCTACTGACTGAATGAAAGGAGCTGGCATCTCACTCTCTTTGAATCTTCTTTATCATGCTAGGATTAGCAGGAAAAAGCAAAAAATTTCAGAATTGCACCTTGCAATGCGGAGAAATTACTGTTTGTGCATTTACAATATTCATTGATTTTTGCCATTGAAAAACATGTTATTCATATACCAGAAATGTTTGAAGCTACTGACTGAATGAAAAGAGCTGGCATCTCACTCTCTTTGAATCTTCTTTATCATGCCAGGATTAGCAGGAAAAAGCAAAAAATTTCAGAATTGCACCTTGCAATGTGGAGATATTACTGTTTGTGCATTTACAATATTCATTGATTTTTGCCATTGAAAAACGTCCAGAAATGTTTGAAGCTACTGACTGAATGAAAGGAGCTGGCATCTCACTCTCTTTGAATCTTCTTTATCATGCTAGGATTAGCAGGAAAAAGCAAAAAATTTCAGAATTGCACCTTGCAATGCGGAGAAATTACTGTGTGTGCATTTACAATATTCATTGATTTTTGCCATTGAAAAACATCTTTATTCATATACCAGAAATGTTTGAAGCTACTGACTGAATGAAAAGAGCTGGCATCTCACTCTCTTTGAATCTTCTTTATCATGCCAGGATTAGCAGGAAAAAGCAAAAAATTTCAGAATTGCACCTTGCAATGTGGAGATATTACTGTTTGTGCATTTACAATATTCATTGATTTTTGCCATTGAAAAACGTCCAGAAATGTTTGAAGCTACTGACTGAATGAAAGGAGCTGGCATCTCACTCTCTTTGAATCTTCTTTATCATGCTAGGATTAGCAGGAAAAAGCAAAAAATTTCAGAATTGCACCTTGCAATGCGGAGAAATTACTGTTTGTGCATTTACAATATTCATTGATTTTTGCCATTGAAAAACATGTTATTCATATACCAGAAATGTTTGAAGCTACTGACTGAATGAAAAGAGCTGGCATCTCACTCTCTTTGAATCTTCTTTATCATGCCAGGATTAGCAGGAAAAAGCAAAAAATTTCAGAATTGCACCTTGCAATGTGGAGATATTACTGTTTGTGCATTTACAATATTCATTGATTTTTGCCATTGAAAAACATGTTATTCATATACCAGAAATGTTTGAAGCTACTGACTGAATGAAAAGAGCTGGCATCCCACTCTCTTTGAATCTTCTTTATCATGCCAGGATTAGCAGGAAAAAGCAAAAAATTTCAGAATTGCACCTTGCAATGTGGAGATATTACTGTTTGTGCATTTACAATATTCATTGATTTTTGCCATTGAAAAACGTCCAGAAATGTTTGAAGCTACTGACTGAATGAAAGGAGCTGGCATCTCACTCTCTTTGAATCTTCTTTATCATGCTAGGATTAGCAGGAAAAAGCAAAAAATTTCAGAATTGCACCTTGCAATGCGGAGAAATTACTGTTTGTGCATTTACAATATTCATTGATTTTTGCCATTGAAAAACATGTTATTCATATACCAGAAATGTTTGAAGCTACTGACTGAATGAAAAGAGCTGGCATCTCACTCTCTTTGAATCTTCTTTATCATGCCAGGATTAGCAGGAAAAAGCAAAAAATTTCAGAATTGCACCTTGCAATGTGGAGATATTACTGTTTGTGCATTTACAATATTCATTGATTTTTGCCATTGAAAAACATGTTATTCATATACCAGAAATGTTTGAAGCTACTGACTGAATGAAAAGAGCTGGCATCCCACTCTCTTTGAATCTTCTTTATCATGCCAGGATTAGCAGGAAAAAGCAAAAAATTTCAGAATTGCACCTTGCAATGTGGAGATATTACTGTTTGTGCATTTACAATATTCATTGATTTTTGCCATTGAAAAACGTCCAGAAATGTTTGAAGCTACTGACTGAATGAAAGGAGCTGGCATCTCACTCTCTTTGAATCTTCTTTTTCATGCTAGGATTAGCAGGAAAAAGCAAAAAATTTCAGAATTGCACCTTGCAATGCGGAGAAATTACTGTGTGTGCATTTACAATATTCATTGATTTTTGCCATTGAAAAACATCATGTTATTCATATACCAGAAATGTTTGAAGCTACTGACTGAATGAAAAGAGCTGGCATCTCACTCTCTTTGAATCTTCTTTATCATGCCAGGATTAGCAGGAAAAAGCAAAAAATTTCAGAATTGCACCTTGCAATGTGGAGATATTACTGTTTGTGCATTTACAATATTCATTGATTTTTGCCATTCAAAAACATGTTATTCATATACCAGAAATGTTTGAAGCTACTGACTGAATGAAAAGAGCTGGCATCTCACTCTCTTTGAATCTTCTTTATCATGCCAGCATTAGCAGGAAAAAGCAAAAAATTTCAGAATTGCACCTTGCAATGTGGAGATATTACTGTTTGTGCATTTACAATATTCATTGATTTTTGCCATTGAAAAACGTCCAGAAATGTTTGAAGCTACTGACTGAATGAAAGGAGCTGGCATCTCACTCTCTTTGAATCTTCTTTATCATGCTAGGATTAGCAGGAAAAAGCAAAAAATTTCAGAATTGCACCTTGCAATGCGGAGAAATTACTGTGTGTGCATTTACAATATTCATTGATTTTTGCCATTGAAAAACATCGTTATTCATATACCAGAAATGTTTGAAGCTACTGACTGAATGAAAAGAGCTGGCATCTCACTCTCTTTGAATCTTCTTTATCATGCCAGGATTAGCAGGAAAAAGCAAAAAATTTCAGAATTGCACCTTGCAATGTGGAGATATTACTGTTTGTGCATTTACAATATTCATTGATTTTTGCCATTGAAAAACGTCCAGAAATGTTTGAAGCTACTGACTGAATGAAAGGAGCTGGCATCTCACTCTCTTTGAATCTTCTTTATCATGCTAGGATTAGCAGGAAAAAGCAAAAAATTTCAGAATTGCACCTTGCAATGCGGAGAAATTACTGTTTGTGCATTTACAATATTCATTGATTTTTGCCATTGAAAAACATGTTATTCATATACCAGAAATGTTTGAAGCTACTGACTGAATGAAAAGAGCTGGCATCTCACTCTCTTTGAATCTTCTTTATCATGCCAGGATTAGCAGGAAAAAGCAAAAAATTTCAGAATTGCACCTTGCAATGTGGAGATATTACTGTTTGTGCATTTACAATATTCATTGATTTTTGCCATTGAAAAACGTCCAGAAATGTTTGAAGCTACTGACTGAATGAAAGGAGCTGGCATCTCACTCTCTTTGAATCTTCTTTATCATGCTAGGATTAGCAGGAAAAAGCAAAAAATTTCAGAATTGCACCTTGCAATGCGGAGAAATTACTGTGTGTGCATTTACAATATTCATTTATTTTTGCCATTGAAAAACATCTTTATTCATATACCAGAAATGTTTGAAGCTACTGACTGAATGAAAAGAGCTGGCATCTCACTCTCTTTGAATCTTCTTTATCATGCCAGGATTAGCAGGAAAAAGCAAAAAATTTCAGAATTGCACCTTGCAATGTGGAGATATTACTGTTTGTGCATTTACAATATTCATTGATTTTTGCCATTGAAAAACGTCCAGAAATGTTTGAAGCTACTGACTGAATGAAAGGAGCTGGCATCTCACTCTCTTTGAATCTTCTTTATCATGCTAGGATTAGCAGGAAAAAGCAAAAAATTTCAGAATTGCACCTTGCAATGCGGAGAAATTACTGTTTGTGCATTTACAATATTCATTGATTTTTGCCATTGAAAAACATGTTATTCATATACCAGAAATGTTTGAAGCTACTGACTGAATGAAAAGAGCTGGCATCTCACTCTCTTTGAATCTTCTTTATCATGCCAGGATTAGCAGGAAAAAGCAAAAAATTTCAGAATTGCACCTTGCAATGTGGAGATATTACTGTTTGTGCATTTACAATATTCATTGATTTTTGCAATTGAAAAACGTCCAGAAATGTTTGAAGCTACTGACTGAATGAAAGGAGCTGGCATCTCACTCTCTTTGAATCTTCTTTATCATGCTAGGATTAGCAGGAAAAAGCAAAAAATTTCAGAATTGCACCTTGCAATGCGGAGAAATTACTGTGTGTGCATTTACAATATTCATTGATTTTTGCCATTGAAAAACATCATGTTATTCATATACCAGAAATGTTTGAAGCTACTGACTGAATGAAAAGAGCTGGCATCTCACTCTCTTTGAATCTTCTTTATCATGCCAGGATTAGCAGGAAAAAGCAAAAAATTTCAGAATTGCACCTTGCAATGTGGAGATATTACTGTTTGTGCATTTACAATATTCATTGATTTTTGCCATTCAAAAACATGTTATTCATATACCAGAAATGTTTGAAGCTACTGACTGAATGAAAAGAGCTGGCATCTCACTCTCTTTGAATCTTCTTTATCATGCCAGGATTAGCAGGAAAAATCAAAAAATTTCAGAATTGCACCTTGCAATGTGGAGATATTACTGTTTGTGCATTTACAATATTCATTGATTTTTGCCATTGAAAAACGTCCAGAAATGTTTGAAGCTACTGACTGAATGAAAGGAGCTGGCATCTCACTCTCTTTGAATCTTCTTTATCATGCTAGGATTAGCAGGAAAAAGCAAAAAATTTCAGAATTGCACCTTGCAATGCGGAGAAATTACTGTGTGTGCATTTACAATATTCATTGATTTTTGCCATTGAAAAACATCGTTATTCATATACCAGAAATGTTTGAAGCTACTGACTGAATGAAAAGAGCTGGCATCTCACTCTCTTTGAATCTTCTTTATCATGCCAGGATTAGCAGGAAAAAGCAAAAAATTTCAGAATTGCACCTTGCAATGTGGAGATATTACTGTTTGTGCATTTACAATATTCATTGATTTTTGCCATTGAAAAACGTCCAGAAATGTTTGAAGCTACTGACTGAATGAAAGGAGCTGGCATCTCACTCTCTTTGAATCTTCTTTATCATGCTAGGATTAGCAGGAAAAAGCAAAAAATTTCAGAATTGCATCTTGCAATGCGGAGAAATTACTGTTTGTGCATTTACAATATTCATTGATTTTTGCCATTGAAAAACATGTTATTCATATACCAGAAATGTTTGAAGCTACTGACTGAATGAAAAGAGCTGGCATCTCACTCTCTTTGAATCTTCTTTATCATGCCAGGATTAGCAGGAAAAAGCAAAAAATTTCAGAATTGCACCTTGCAATGTGGAGATATTACTGTTTGTGCATTTACAATATTCATTGATTTTTGCCATTGAAAAACATGTTATTCATATACCAGAAATGTTTGAAGCTACTGACTGAATGAAAAGAGCTGGCATCCCACTCTCTTTGAATCTTCTTTATCATGCCAGGATTAGCAGGAAAAAGCAAAAAATTTCAGAATTGCACCTTGCAATGTGGAGATATTACTGTTTGTGCATTTACAATATTCATTGATTTTTGCCATTGAAAAACGTCCAGAAATGTTTGAAGCTACTGACTGAATGAAAGGAGCTGGCATCTCACTCTCTTTGAATCTTCTTTATCATGCTAGGATTAGCAGGAAAAAGCAAAAAATTTCAGAATTGCACATTGCAATGCGGAGAAATTACTGTTTGTGCATTTACAATATTCATTGATTTTTGCCATTGAAAAACATCGTTATTCATATACCAGAAATGTTTGAAGCTACTGACTGAATGAAAAGAGCTGGCATCTCACTCTCTTTGAATCTTCTTTATCATGCCAGGATTAGCAGGAAAAAGCAAAAAATTTCAGAATTGCACCTTGCAATGTGGAGATATTACTGTTTGTGCATTTACAATATTCATTGATTTTTGCCATTGAAAAACGTCCAGAAATGTTTGAAGCTACTGACTGAATGAAAGGAGCTGGCATCTCACTCCCTTTGAATCTTCTTTATCATGCTAGGATTAGCAGGAAAAAGCAAAAAATTTCAGAATTGCACCTTGCAATGCGGAGAAATTACTGTGTGTGCATTTACAATATTCATTGATTTTTGCCATTGAAAAACATCGTTATTCATATACCAGAAATGTTTGAAGCTACTGACTGAATGAAAAGAGCTGGCATCTCACTCTCTTTGAATCTTCTTTATCATGCCAGGATTAGCAGGAAAAAGCAAAAAATTTCAGAATTGCACCTTGCAATGTGGAGATATTACTGTTTGTGCATTTACAATATTCATTGATTTTTGCCATTGAAAAACATGTTATTCATATACCAGAAATGTTTGAAGCTACTGACTGAATGAAAAGAGCTGGCATCTCACTCTCTTTGAATCTTCTTTATCATGCCAGGATTAGCAGGAAAAAGCAAAAAATTTCAGAATTGCACCTTGCAATGTGGAGATATTACTGTTTGTGCATTTACAATATTCATTGATTTTTGCCATTGAAAAACATGTTATTCATATACCAGAAATGTTTGAAGCTACTGACTGAATGAAAAGAGCTGGCATCCCACTCTCTTTGAATCTTCTTTATCATGCCAGGATTAGCAGGAAAAAGCAAAAAATTTCAGAATTGCACCTTGCAATGTGGAGATATTACTGTTTGTGCATTTACAATATTCATTGATTTTTGCCATTGAAAAACGTCCAGAAATGTTTGAAGCTACTGACTGAATGAAAGGAGCTGGCATCTCACTCTCTTTGAATCTTCTTTATCATGCTAGGATTAGCAGGAAAAAGCAAAAAATTTCAGAATTGCACATTGCAATGCGGAGAAATTACTGTTTGTGCATTTACAATATTCATTGATTTTTGCCATTGAAAAACATCGTTATTCATATACCAGAAATGTTTGAAGCTACTGACTGAATGAAAAGAGCTGGCATCTCACTCTCTTTGAATCTTCTTTATCATGCCAGGATTAGCAGGAAAAAGCAAAAAATTTCAGAATTGCACCTTGCAATGTGGAGATATTACTGTTTGTGCATTTACAATATTCATTGATTTTTGCCATTGAAAAACGTCCAGAAATGTTTGAAGCTACTGACTGAATGAAAGGAGCTGGCATCTCACTCTCTTTGAATCTTCTTTATCATGCTAGGATTAGCAGGAAAAAGCAAAAAATTTCAGAATTGCACCTTGCAATGCGGAGAAATTACTGTGTGTGTATTTACAATATTCATTGATTTTTGCCATTGAAAAACATCGTTATTCATATACCAGAAATGTTTGAAGCTACTGACTGAATGAAAAGAGCTGGCATCTCACTCTCTTTGAATCTTCTTTATCATGCCAGGATTAGCAGGAAAAAGCAAAAAATTTCAGAATTGCACCTTGCAATGTGGAGATATTACTGTTTGTGCATTTACAATATTCATTGATTTTTGCCATTGAAAAACATGTTATTCATATACCAGAAATGTTTGAAGCTACTGACTGAATGAAAAGAGCTGGCATCTCACTCTCTTTGAATCTTCTTTATCATGCCAGGATTAGCAGGAAAAAGCAAAAAATTTCAGAATTGCACCTTGCAATGTGGAGATATTACTGTTTGTGCATTTACAATATTCATTGATTTTTGCCATTGAAAAACGTCCAGAAATGTTTGAAGCTACTGACTGAATGAAAGGAGCTGGCATCTCACTCTCTTTGAATCTTCTTTATCATGCTAGGATTAGCAGGAAAAAGCAAAAAATTTCAGAATTGCACCTTGCAATGCGGAGAAATTACTGTGTGTGCATTTACAATATTCATTGATTTTTGCCATTGAAAAACATCATGTTATTCATATACCAGAAATGTTTGAAGCTACTGACTGAATGAAAAGAGCTGGCATCTCACTCTCTTTGAATCTTCTTTATCATGCCAGGATTAGCAGGAAAAAGCAAAAAATTTCAGAATTGCACCTTGCAATGTGGAGATATTACTGTTTGTGCATTTACAATATTCATTGATTTTTGCCATTGAAAAACGTCCAGAAATGTTTGAAGCTACTGACTGAATGAAAGGAGCTGGCATCTCACTCTCTTTGAATCTTCTTTATCATGCTAGGATTAGCAGGAAAAAGCAAAAAATTTCAGAATTGCACCTTGCAATGCGGAGAAATTACTGTGTGTGCATTTTCAATATTCATTGATTTTTGCCATTGAAAAACATCATGTTATTCATATACCAGAAATGTTTGAAGCTACTGACTGAATGAAAAGAGCTGGCATCTCACTCTCTTTGAATCTTCTTTATCATGCCAGGATTAGCAGGAAAAAGCAAAAAATTTCAGAATTGCACCTTGCAATGTGGAGATATTACTGTTTGTGCATTTACAATATTCATTGATTTTTGCCATTGAAAAACGTCCAGAAATGTTTGAAGCTACTGACTGAATGAAAGGAGCTGGCATCTCACTCTCTTTGAATCTTCTTTATCATGCTAGGATTAGCAGGAAAAAGCAAAAAATTTCAGAATTGCACCTTGCAATGCGGAGAAATTACTGTGTGTGCATTTACAATATTCATTGATTTTTGCCATTGAAAAACGTCCAGAAATGTTTGAAGCTACTGACTGAATGAAAGGAGCTGGCATCTCACTCTCTTTGAATCTTCTTTATCATGCTAGGATTAGCAGGAAAAAGCAAAAAATTTCAGAATTGCACCTTGCAATGCGGAGAAATTACTGTGTGTGCATTTACAATATTCATTGATTTTTGCCATTGAAAAACATAGTTATTCATATACCAGAAATGTTTGAAGCTACTGACTGAATGAAAAGAGCTGGCATCTCACTCTCTTTGAATCTTCTTTATCATGCTAGGATTAGCAGGAAAAAGCAAAAAATTTCAGAATTGCACCTTGCAATGCGGAGAAATTACTGTGTGTGCATTTACAATATTCATTGATTTTTGCCATTGAAAAACATCGTTATTCATATACCAGAAATGTTTGAAGCTACTGACTGAATGAAAAGAGCTGGCATCTCACTCTCTTTGAATCTTCTTTATCATGCCAGTATTAGCAGGAAAAAGCAAAAAATTTCAGAATTGCACCTTGCAATGTGGAGATATTACTGTTTGTGCATTTACAATATTCATTGATTTTTGCCATTGAAAAATGTCCAGAAATGTTTGAAGCTACTGACTGAATGAAAGGAGCTGGCATCTCACTCTCTTTGAATCTTCTTTATCATGCTAGGATTAGCAGGAAAAAGCAAAAAATTTCAGAATTGCACCTTGCAATGTGGAGAAATTACTGTTTGTGCATTTACAATATTCATTGATTTTTGCCATTGAAAAACATGTTATTCATATACCAGAAATGTTTGAAGCTACTGACTGAATGAAAAGAGCTGGCATCTCACTCTCTTTGAATCTTCTTTATCATGCCAGGATTAGCAGGAAAAAGCAAAAAATTTCAGAATTGCACCTTGCAATGTGGAGATATTACTGTTTGTGCATTTACAATATTCATTGATTTTTGCCATTGAAAAACGTCCAGAAATGTTTGAAGCTACTGACTGAATGAAAGGAGCTGGCATCTCACTCTCTTTGAATCTTCTTTATCATGCTAGGATTAGCAGGAAAAAGCAAAAAATTTCAGAATTGCACCTTGCAATGCGGAGAAATTACTGTTTGTGCATTTACAATATTCATTGATTTTTGCCATTGAAAAACATGTTATTCATATACCAGAAATGTTTGAAGCTACTGACTGAATGAAAAGAGCTGGCATCTCACTCTCTTTGAATCTTCTTTATCATGCCAGGATTAGCAGGAAAAAGCAAAAAATTTCAGAATTGCACCTTGCAATGTGGAGATATTACTGTTTGTGCATTTACAATATTCATTGATTTTTGCCATTGAAAAACATGTTATTCATATACCAGAAATGTTTGAAGCTACTGACTGAATGAAAAGAGCTGGCATCCCACTCTCTTTGAATCTTCTTTATCATGCCAGGATTAGCAGGAAAAAGCAAAAAATTTCAGAATTGCACCTTGCAATGTGGAGATATTACTGTTTGTGCATTTACAATATTCATTGATTTTTGCCATTGAAAAACGTCCAGAAATGTTTGAAGCTACTGACTGAATGAAAGGAGCTGGCATCTCACTCTCTTTGAATCTTCTTTATCATGCTAGGATTAGCAGGAAAAAGCAAAAAATTTCAGAATTGCACATTGCAATGCGGAGAAATTACTGTTTGTGCATTTACAATATTCATTGATTTTTGCCATTGAAAAACATCGTTATTCATATACCAGAAATGTTTGAAGCTACTGACTGAATGAAAAGAGCTGGCATCTCACTCTCTTTGAATCTTCTTTATCATGCCAGGATTAGCAGGAAAAAGCAAAAAATTTCAGAATTGCACCTTGCAATGTGGAGATATTACTGTTTGTGCATTTACAATATTCATTGATTTTTGCCATTGAAAAACGTCCAGAAATGTTTGAAGCTACTGACTGAATGAAAGGAGCTGGCATCTCACTCTCTTTGAATCTTCTTTATCATGCTAGGATTAGCAGGAAAAAGCAAAAAATTTCAGAATTGCACCTTGCAATGCGGAGAAATTACTGTGTGTGCATTTACAATATTCATTGATTTTTGCCATTGAAAAACATCGTTATTCATATACCAGAAATGTTTGAAGCTACTGACTGAATGAAAAGAGCTGGCATCTCACTCTCTTTGAATCTTCTTTATCATGCCAGGATTAGCAGTAAAAAGCAAAAAATTTCAGAATTGCACCTTGCAATGTGGAGATATTACTGTTTGTGCATTTACAATATTCATTGATTTTTGCCATTGAAAAACATGTTATTCATATACCAGAAATGTTTGAAGCTACTGACTGAATGAAAAGAGCTGGCATCTCACTCTCTTTGAATCTTCTTTATCATGCCAGGATTAGCAGGAAAAAGCAAAAAATTTCAGAATTGCACCTTGCAATGTGGAGATATTACTGTTTGTGCATTTACAATATTCATTGATTTTTGCCATTGAAAAACGTCAAGAAATGTTTGAAGCTACTGACTGAATGAAAGGAGCTGGCATCTCACTCTCTTTGAATCTTCTTTATCATGCTAGGATTAGCAGGAAAAAGCAAAAAATTTCAGAATTGCACCTTGCAATGCGGAGAAATTACTGTTTGTGCATTTACAATATTCATTGATTTTTGCCATTGAAAAACATGTTATTCATATACCAGAAATGTTTGAAGCTACTGACTGAATGAAAAGAGCTGGCATCTCACTCTCTTTGAATCTTCTTTATCATGCCAGGATTAGCAGGAAAAAGCAAAAAATTTCAGAATTGCACCTTGCAATGTGGAGATATTACTGTTTGTGCATTTACAATATTCATTGATTTTTGCCTTTGAAAAACATGTTATTCATATACCAGAAATGTTTGAAGCTACTGACTGAATGAAAAGAGCTGGCATCCCACTCTCTTTGAATCTTCTTTATCATGCCAGGATTAGCAGGAAAAAGCAAAAAATTTCAGAATTGCACCTTGCAATGTGGAGATATTACTGTTTGTGCATTTACAATATTCATTGATTTTTGCCATTGAAAAACGTCCAGAAATGTTTGAAGCTACTGACTGAATGAAAGGAGCTGGCATCTCACTCTCTTTGAATCTTCTTTATCATGCTAGGATTAGCAGGAAAAAGCAAAAAATTTCAGAATTGCACCTTGCAATGCGGAGAAATTACTGTTTGTGCATTTACAATATTCATTGATTTTTGCCATTGAAAAACATCGTTATTCATATACCAGAAATGTTTGAAGCTACTGACTGAATGAAAAGAGCTGGCATCTCACTCTCTTTGAATCTTCTTTATCATGCCAGGATTAGCAGGAAAAAGCAAAAAATTTCAGAATTGCACCTTGCAATGTGGAGATATTACTGTTTGTGCATTTACAATATTCATTGATTTTTGCCATTGAAAAACGTCCAGAAATGTTTGAAGCTACTGACTGAATGAAAGGAGCTGGCATCTCACTCTCTTTGAATCTTCTTTATCATGCTAGGATTAGCAGGAAAAAGCAAAAAATTTCAGAATTGCACCTTGCAATGCGGAGAAATTACTGTGTGTGCATTTACAATATTCATTGATTTTTGCCATTGAAAAACATCGTTATTCATATACCAGAAATGTTTGAAGCTACTGACTGAATGAAAAGAGCTGGCATCTCACTCTCTTTGAATCTTCTTTATCATGCCAGGATTAGCAGGAAAAAGCAAAAAATTTCAGAATTGCACCTTGCAATGTGGAGATATTACTGTTTGTGCATTTACAATATTCATTGATTTTTGCCATTGAAAAACATGTTATTCATATACCAGAAATGTTTGAAGCTACTGACTGAATGAAAAGAGCTGGCATCTCACTCTCTTTGAATCTTCTTTATCATGCCAGGATTAGCAGGAAAAAGCAAAAAATTTCAGAATTGCACCTTGCAATGTGGAGATATTACTGTTTGTGCATTTACAATATTCATTGATTTTTGCCATTGAAAAACATGTTATTCATATACCAGAAATGTTTGAAGCTACTGACTGAATGAAAAGAGCTGGCATCCCACTCTCTTTGAATCTTCTTTATCATGCCAGGATTAGCAGGAAAAAGCAAAAAATTTCAGAATTGCACCTTGCAATGTGGAGATATTACTGTTTGTGCATTTACAATATTCATTGATTTTTGCCATTGAAAAACGTCCAGAAATGTTTGAAGCTACTGACTGAATGAAAGGAGCTGGCATCTCACTCTCTTTGAATCTTCTTTATCATGCTAGGATTAGCAGGAAAAAGCAAAAAATTTCAGAATTGCACCTTGCAATGCGGAGAAATTACTGTTTGTGCATTTACAATATTCATTGATTTTTGCCATTGAAAAACATCGTAATTCATATACCAGAAATGTTTGAAGCTACTGACTGAATGAAAAGAGCTGGCATCTCACTCTCTTTGAATCTTCTTTATCATACCAGGATTAGCAGGAAAAAGCAAAAAATTTCAGAATTGCACCTTGCAATGTGGAGATATTACTGTTTGTGCATTTACAATATTCATTGATTTTTGCCATTGAAAAACGTCCAGAAATGTTTGTAGCTACTGACTGAATGAAAGGAGCTGGCATCTCACTCTCTTTGAATCTTCTTTATCATGCTAGGATTAGCAGGAAAAAGCAAAAAATTTCAGAATTGCACCTTGCAATGCGGAGAAATTACTGTGTGTGCATTTACAATATTCATTGATTTTTGCCATTGAAAAACATCGTTATTCATATACCAGAAATGTTTGAAGCTACTGACTGAATGAAAAGAGCTGGCATCTCACTCTCTTTGAATCTTCTTTATCATGCCAGGATTAGCAGGAAAAAGCAAAAAATTTCAGAATTGCACCTTGCAATGTGGAGATATTACTGTTTGTGCATTTACAATATTCATTGATTTTTGCCATTGAAAAACATGTTATTCATATACCAGAAATGTTTGAAGCTACTGACTGAATGAAAAGAGCTGGCATCTCACTCTCTTTGAATCTTCTTTATCATGCCAGGATTAGCAGGAAAAAGCAAAAAATTTCAGAATTGCACCTTGCAATGTGGAGATATTACTGTTTGTGCATTTACAATATTCATTGATTTTTGCCATTGAAAAACGTCCAGAAATGTTTGAAGCTACTGACTGAATGAAAGGAGCTGGCATCTCACTCTCTTTGAATCTTCTTTATCATGCTAGGATTAGCAGGAAAAAGCAAAAAATTTCAGAATTGCACCTTGCAATGCGGAGAAATTACTGTGTGTGCATTTACAATATTCATTGATTTTTGCCATTGAAAAACATCATGTTATTCATATACCAGAAATGTTTGAAGCTACTGACTGAATGAAAAGAGCTGGCATCTCACTCTCTTTGAATCTTCTTTATCATGCCAGGATTAGCAGGAAAAAGCAAAAAATTTCAGAATTGCACCTTGCAATGTGGAGATATTACTGTTTGTGCATTTACAATATTCATTGATTTTTGCCATTGAAAAACATGTTATTCATATACCAGAAATGTTTGAAGCTACTGACTGAATGAAAAGAGCTGGCATCTCACTCTCTTTGAATCTTCTTTATCATGCCAGGATTAGCAGGAAAAAGCAAAAAATTTCAGAATTGCACCTTGCAATGTGGAGATATTACTGTTTGTGCATTTACAATATTCATTGATTTTTGCCATTGAAAAACGTCCAGAAATGTTTGAAGCTACTGACTGAATGAAAGGAGCTGGCATCTCACTCTCTTTGAATCTTCTTTATCATGCTAGGATTAGCAGGAAAAAGCAAAAAATTTCAGAATTGCACCTTGCAATGTGGAGAAATTACTGTGTGTGCATTTACAATATTCATTGATTTTTGCCATTGAAAAACATCATGTTATTCATATACCAGAAATGTTTGAAGCTACTGACTGAATGAAAAGAGCTGGCATCTCACTCTCTTTGAATCTTCTTTATCATGCCAGGATTAGCAGGAAAAAGCAAAAAATTTCAGAATTGCACCTTGCAATGTGGAGATATTACTGTTTGTGCATTTACAATATTCATTGATTTTTGCCATTGAAAAACGTCCAGAAATGTTTGAAGCTACTGACTGAATGAAAGGAGCTGGCATCTCACTCTCTTTGAATCTTCTTTATCATGCTAGGATTAGCAGGAAAAAGCAAAAAATTTCAGAATTGCACCTTGCAATGCGGAGAAATTACTGTGTGTGCATTTACAATATTCATTGATTTTTGCCATTGAAAAACGTCCAGAAATGTTTGAAGCTACTGACTGAATGAAAGGAGCTGGCATCTCACTCTCTTTGAATCTTCTTTATCATGCTAGGATTAGCAGGAAAAAGCAAAAAATTTCAGAATTGCACCTTGCAATGTGGAGAAATTACTGTGTGTGCATTTACAATATTCATTGATTTTTGCCATTGAAAAACATCGTTATTCATATACCAGAAATGTTTGAAGCTACTGACTGAATGAAAATAGCTGGCATCTCACTCTCTTTGAATCTTCTTTATCATGCCAGGATTAGCAGGAAAAAGCAAAAAATTTCAGAATTGCACCTTGCAATGTGGAGATATTACTGTTTGTGCATTTACAATATTCATTGATTTTTGCCATTGAAAAACATGTTATTCATATACCAGAAATGTTTGAAGCTACTGACTGAATGAAAAGAGCTGGCATCTCACTCTCTTTGAATCTTCTTTATCATGCCAGGATTAGCAGGAAAAAGCAAAAAATTTCAGAATTGCACCTTGCAATGTGGAGATATTACTGTTTGTGCATTTACAATATTCATTGATTTTTGCCATTGAAAAACGTCCAGAAATGTTTGAAGCTACTGACTGAATGAAAGGAGCTGGCATCTCACTCTCTTTGAATCTTCTTTATCATGCCAGGATTAGCAGGAAAAAGCAAAAAATTTCAGAATTGCACCTTGCAATGTGGAGATATTACTGTTTGTGCATTTACAATATTCATTGATTTTTGCCATTGAAAAACATGTTATTCATATACCAGAAATGTTTGAAGCTACTGACTGAATGAAAAGAGCTGGCATCTCACTCTCTTTGAATCTTCTTTATCATGCCAGGATTAGCAGGAAAAAGCAAAAAATTTCAGAATTGCACCTTGCAATGTGGAGATATTACTGTTTGTGCATTTACAATATTCATTGATTTTTGCCATTGAAAAACGTCCAGAAATGTTTGAAGCTACTGACTGAATGAAAGGAGCTGGCATCTCACTCTCTTTGAATCTTCTTTATCATGCTAGGATTAGCAGGAAAAAGCAAAAAATTTCAGAATTGCACCTTGCAATGCGGAGAAATTACTGTGTGTGCATTTACAATATTCATTGATTTTTGCCATTAAAAAACATCATGTTATTCATATACCAGAAATGTTTGAAGCTACTGACTGAATGAAAAGAGCTGGCATCTCACTCTCTTTGAATCTTCTTTATCATGCCAGGATTAGCAGGAAAAAGCAAAAAATTTCAGAATTGCACCTTGCAATGTGGAGATATTACTGTTTGTGCATTTACAATATTCATTGATTTTTGCCATTGAAAAACATGTTATTCATATACCAGAAATGTTTGAAGCTACTGACTGAATGAAAAGAGCTGGCATCTCACTCTCTTTGAATCTTCTTTATCATGCCAGGATTAGCAGGAAAAAGCAAAAAATTTCAGAATTGCACCTTGCAATGTGGAGATATTACTGTTTGTGCATTTACAATATTCATTGATTTTTGCCATTGAAAAACGTCCAGAAATGTTTGAAGCTACTGACTGAATGAAAGGAGCTGGCATCTCACTCTCTTTGAATCTTCTTTATCATGCTAGGATTAGCAGGAAAAAGCAAAAAATTTCAGAATTGCACCTTGCAATGCGGAGAAATTACTGTTTGTGCATTTACAATATTCATTGATTTTTGCCATTGAAAAACATGTTATTCATATACCAGAAATGTTTGAAGCTACTGACTGAATGAAAAGAGCTGGCATCTCACTCTCTTTGAATCTTCTTTATCATGCCAGGATTAGCAGGAAAAAGCAAAAAATTTCAGAATTGCACCTTGCAATGTGGAGATATTACTGTTTGTGCATTTACAATATTCATTGATTTTTGCCATTGAAAAACGTCCAGAAATGTTTGAAGCTACTGACTGAATGAAAGGAGCTGGCATCTCACTCTCTTTGAATCTTCTTTATCATGCTAGGATTAGCAGGAAAAAGCAAAAAATTTCAGAATTGCACCTTGCAATGCGGAGAAATTACTGTTTGTGCATTTACAATATTCATTGATTTTTGCCATTGAAAAACATGTTATTCATATACCAAAAACGTTTGAAGCTACTGACTGAATGAAAAGAGCTGGCATCTCACTCTCTTTGAATCTTCTTTATCATGCCAGGATTAGCAGGAAAAAGCAAAAAATTTCAGAATTGCACCTTGCAATGTGGAGATATTACTGTTTGTGCATTTACAATATTCATTGATTTTTGCCATTGAAAAACATGTTATTCATATACCAGAAATGTTTGAAGCTACTGACTGAATGAAAAGAGCTGGCATCTCACTCTCTTTGAATCTTCTTTATCATGCCAGGATTAGCAGGAAAAAGCAAAAAATTTCAGAATTGCACCTTGCAATGTGGAGATATTACTGTTTGTGCATTTACAATATTCATTGATTTTTGCCATTGAAAAACGTCCAGAAATGTTTGAAGCTACTGACTGAATGAAAGGAGCTGGCATCTCACTCTCTTTGAATCTTCTTTATCATGCTAGGATTAGCAGGAAAAAGCAAAAAATTTAAGAATTGCACCTTGCAATGCGGAGAAATTACTGTTTGTGCATTTACAATATTCATTGATTTTTGCCATTGAAAAACATGTTATTCATATACCAGAAATGTTTGAAGCTACTGACTGAATGAAAAGAGCTGGCATCTCACTCTCTTTGAATCTTCTTTATCATGCCAGGATTAGCAGGAAAAAGCAAAAAATTTCAGAATTGCACCTTGCAATGTGGAGATATTACTGTTTGTGCATTTACAATATTCATTGATTTTTGCCATTGAAAAACGTCCAGAAATGTTTGAAGCTACTGACTGAATGAAAGGAGCTGGCATCTCACTCTCTTTGAATCTTCTTTATCATGCTAGGATTAGCAGGAAAAAGCAAAAAATTTCAGAATTGCACCTTGCAATGTGGAGATATTACTGTTTGTGCATTTACAATATTCATTGATTTTTGCCATTGAAAAACGTCCAGAAATGTTTGAAGCTACTGACTGAATGAAAGGAGCTGGCATCTCACTCTCTTTGAATCTTCTTTATCATGCTAGGATTAGCAGGAAAAAGCAAAAAATTTCAGAATTGCACCTTGCAATGCGGAGAAATTACTGTTTGTGCATTTACAATATTCATTGATTTTTGCCATTGAAAAACATGTTATTCATATACCAGAAATGTTTGAAGCTACTGACTGAATGAAAAGAGCTGGCATCTCACTCTCTTTGAATCTTCTTTATCATGCCAGGATTAGCAGGAAAAAGCAAAAAATTTCAGAATTGCACCTTGCAATGTGGAGATATTACTGTTTGTGCATTTACAATATTCATTGATTTTTGCCATTGAAAAACATGTTATTCATATACCAGAAATGTTTGAAGCTACTGACTGAATGAAAAGAGCTGGCATCCCACTCTCTTTGAATCTTCTTTATCATGCCAGGATTAGCAGGAAAAAGCAAAAAATTTCAGAATTGCACCTTGCAATGTGGAGATATTACTGTTTGTGCATTTACAATAGTCATTGATTTTTCCCATTGAAAAACGTCCAGAAATGTTTGAAGCTACTGACTGAATGAAAGGAGCTGGCATCTCACTCTCTTTGAATCTTCTTTATCATGCTAGGATTAGCGGGAAAAAGCAAAAAATTTCAGAATTGCACATTGCAATGCGGAGAAATTACTGTTTGTGCATTTACAATATTCATTGATTTTTGCCATTGAAAAACATCGTTATTCATATACCAGAAATGTTTGAAGCTACTGACTGAATGAAAAGAGCTGGCATCTCACTCTCTTTGAATCTTCTTTATCATGCCAGGATTAGCAGGAAAAAGCAAAAAATTTCAGAATTGCTCCTTGCAATGTGGAGATATTACTGTTTGTGCATTTACAATATTCATTGATTTTTGCCATTGAAAAACGTCCAGAAATGTTTGAAGCTACTGACTGAATGAAAGGAGCTGGCATCTCACTCTCTTTGAATCTTCTTTATGATGCTAGGATTAGCAGGAAAAAGCAAAAAATTTCAGAATTGCACCTTGCAATGCGGAGAAATTACTGTGTGTGCATTTACAATATTCATTGATTTTTGCCATTGAAAAACATCGTTATTCATATACCAGAAATGTTTGAAGCTACTGACTGAATGAAAAGAGCTGGCATCTCACTCTCTTTGAATCTTCTTTATCATGCCAGGATTAGCAGGAAAAAGCAAAAAATTTCAGAATTGCACCTTGCAATGTGGAGATATTACTGTTTGTGCATTTACAATATTCATTGATTTTTGCCATTGAAAAACATGTTATTCATATACCAGAAATGTTTGAAGCTACTGACTGAATGAAAAGAGCTGGCATCTCACTCTCTTTGAATCTTCTTTATCATGCCAGGATTAGCAGGAAAAAGCAAAAAATTTCAGAATTGCACCTTGCAATGTGGAGATATTACTGTTTGTGCATTTACAATATTCATTGATTTTTGCCATTGAAAAACGTCCAGAAATGTTTGAAGCTACTGACTGAATGAAAGGAGCTGGCATCTCACTCTCTTTGAATCTTCTTTATCATGCTAGGATTAGCAGGAAAAAGCAAAAAATTTCAGAATTGCAACTTGCAATGCGGAGAAATTACTGTGTGTGCATTTACAATATTCATTGATTTTTGCCATTGAAAAACATCATGTTATTCATATACCAGAAATGTTTGAAGCTACTGACTGAATGAAAAGAGCTGGCATCTCACTCTCTTTGAATCTTCTTTATCATGCCAGGATTAGCAGGAAAAAGCAAAAAATTTCAGAATTGCACCTTGCAATGTGGAGATATTACTGTTTGTGCATTTACAATATTCATTGATTTTTGCCATTGAAAAACGTCAAGAAATGTTTGAAGCTACTGACTGAATGAAAGGAGCTGGCATCTCACTCTCTTTGAATCTTCTTTATCATGCTAGGATTAGCAGGAAAAAGCAAAAAATTTCAGAATTGCACCTTGCAATGCGGAGAAATTACTGTTTGTGCATTTACAATATTCATTGATTTTTGCCATTGAAAAACATGTTATTCATATACCAGAAATGTTTGAAGCTACTGACTGAATGAAAAGAGCTGGCATCCCACTCTCTTTGAATCTTCTTTATCATGCCAGGATTAGCAGGAAAAAGCAAAAAATTTCAGAATTGCACCTTGCAATGTGGAGATATTACTGTTTGTGCATTTACAATATTCATTGATTTTTGCCATTGAAAAACGTCCAGAAATGTTTGAAGCTACTGACTGAATGAAAGGAGCTGGCATCTCACTCTCTTTGAATCTTCTTTATCATGCTAGGATTAGCAGGAAAAAGCAAAAAATTTCAGAATTGCACATTGCAATGCGGAGAAATTACTGTTTGTGCATTTACAATATTCATTGATTTTTGCCATTGAAAAACATCGTTATTCATATACCAGAAATGTTTGAAGCTACTGACTGAATGAAAAGAGCTGGCATCTCACTCTCTTTGAATCTTCTTTATCATGCCAGGATTAGCAGGAAAAAGCAAAAAAATTCAGAATTGCACCTTGCAATGTGGAGATATTACTGTTTGTGCATTTACAATATTCATTGATTTTTGCCATTGAAAAACGTCCAGAAATGTTTGAAGCTACTGACTGAATGAAAGGAGCTGGCATCTCACTCTCTTTGAATCTTCTTTATCATGCTAGGATTAGCAGGAAAAAGCAAAAAATTTCAGAATTGCACCTTGCAATGCGGAGAAATTACTGTGTGTGCATTTACAATATTCATTGATTTTTGCCATTGAAAAACATCGTTATTCATATACCAGAAATGTTTGAAGCTACTGACTGAATGAAAAGAGCTGGCATCTCACTCTCTTTGAATCTTCTTTATCATGCCAGGATTAGCAGGAAAAAGCAAAAAATTTCAGAATTGCACCTTGCAATGTGGAGATATTACTGTTTGTGCATTTACAATATTCATTGATTTTTGCCATTGAAAAACATGTTATTCATATACCAGAAATGTTTGAAGCTACTGACTGAATGAAAAGAGCTGGCATCTCACTCTCTTTGAATCTTCTTTATCATGCCAGGATTAGCAGGAAAAAGCAAAAAATTTCAGAATTGCACATTGCAATGTGGAGATATTACTGTTTGTGCATTTACAATATTCATTGATTTTTGCCATTGAAAAACGTCCAGAAATGTTTGAAGCTACTGACTGAATGAAAGGAGCTGGCATCTCACTCTCTTTGAATCTTCTTTATCATGCTAGGATTAGCAGGAAAAAGCAAAAAATTTCAGAATTGCACCTTGCAATGCGGAGAAATTACTGTGTGTGCATTTACAATATTCATTGATTTTTGCCATTGAAAAACATCATGTTATTCATATACCAGAAATGTTTGAAGCTACTGACTGAATGAAAAGAGCTGGCATCTCACTCTCTTTGAATCTTCTTTATCATGCCAGAATTAGCAGGAAAAAGCAAAAAATTTCAGAATTGCACCTTGCAATGTGGAGATATTACTGTTTGTGCATTTACAATATTCATTGATTTTTGCCATTGAAAAACATGTTATTCATATACCAGAAATGTTTGAAGCTACTGACTGAATGAAAAGAGCTGGCATCTCACTCTCTTTGAATCTTCTTTATCATGCCAGGATTAGCAGGAAAAAGCAAAAAATTTCAGAATTGCACCTTGCAATGTGGAGATATTACTGTTTGTGCATTTACAATATTCATTGATTTTTGCCATTGAAAAACGTCCAGAAATGTTTGAAGCTACTGACTGAATGAAAGGAGCTGGCATCTCACTCTCTTTGAATCTTCTTTATCATGCTAGGATTAGCAGGAAAAAGCAAAAAATTTCAGAATTGCACCTTGCAATGCGGAGAAATTACTGTGTGTGCATTTACAATATTCATTGATTTTTGCCATTGAAAAACATCATGTTATTCATATACCAGAAATGTTTGAAGCTACTGACTGAATGAAAAGAGCTGGCATCTCACTCTCTTTGAATCTTCTTTATCATGCCAGGATTAGCAGGAAAAAGCAAAAAATTTCAGAATTGCACCTTGCAATGTGGAGATATTACTGTTTGTGCATTTACAATATTCATTGATTTTTGCCATTGAAAAACGTCCAGAAATGTTTGAAGCTACTGACTGAATGAAAGGAGCTGGCATCTCACTCTCTTTGAATCTTCTTTATCATGCTAGGATTAGCAGGAAAAAGCAAAAAATTTCAGAATTGCACATTGCAATGCGGAGAAATTACTGTTTGTGCATTTACAATATTCATTGATTTTTGCCATTGAAAAACATCGTTATTCATATACCAGAAATGTTTGAAGCTACTGACTGAATGAAAAGAGCTGGCATCTCACTCTCTTTGAATCTTCTTTATCATGCCAGGATTAGCAGGAAAAAGCAAAAAATTTCAGAATTGCACCTTGCAATGTGGAGATATTACTGTTTGTGCATTTACAATATTCATTGATTTTTGCCATTGAAAAACGTCCAGAAATGTTTGAAGCTACTGACTGAATGAAAGGAGCTGGCATCTCACTCTCTTTGAATCTTCTTTATCATGCTAGGATTAGCAGGAAAAAGCAAAAAATTTCAGAATTGCACCTTGCAATGCGGAGAAATTACTGTGTGTGCATTTACAATATTCATTGATTTTTGCCATTGAAAAACATCGTTATTCATATACCAGAAATGTTTGAAGCTACTGACTGAATGAAAAGAGCTGGCATCTCACTCTCTTTGAATCTTCTTTATCATGCCAGGATTAGCAGGAAAAAGCAAAAAATTTCAGAATTGCACCTTGCAATGTGGAGATATTACTGTTTGTGCATTTACAATATTCATTGATTTTTGCCATTGAAAAACATGTTATTCATATACCAGAAATGTTTGAAGCTACTGACTGAATGAAAAGAGCTGGCATCTCACTCTCTTTGAATCTTCTTTATCATGCCAGGATTAGCAGGAAAAAGCAAAAAATTTCAGAATTGCACCTTGCAATGTGGAGATATTACTGTTTGTGCATTTACAATATTCATTGATTTTTGCCTTTGAAAAACGTCCAGAAATGTTTGAAGCTACTGACTGAATGAAAGGAGCTGGCATCTCACTCTCTTTGAATCTTCTTTATCATGCTAGGATTAGCAGGAAAAAGCAAAAAATTTCAGAATTGCACCTTGCAATGCGGAGAAATTACTGTGTGTGCATTTACAATATTCATTGATTTTTGCCATTGAAAAACATCATGTTATTCATATACCAGAAATGTTTGAAGCTACTGACTGAATGAAAAGAGCTGGCATCTCACTCTCTTTGAATCTTCTTTATCATGCCAGGATTAGCAGGAAAAAGCAAAAAATTTCAGAATTGCACCTTGCAATGTGGAGATATTACTGTTTGTGCATTTACAATATTCATTGATTTTTGCCATTGAAAAACATGTTATTCATATACCAGAAATGTTTGAAGCTACTGACTGAATGAAAAGAGCTGGCATCTCACTCTCTTTGAATCTTCTTTATCGTGCCAGGATTAGCAGGAAAAAGCAAAAAATTTCAGAATTGCACCTTGCAATGTGGAGATATTACTGTGTGTGCATTTACAATATTCATTGATTTTTGCCATTGAAAAACATGTTATTCATATACCAGAAATGTTTGAAGCTACTGACTGAATGAAAAGAGCTGGCATCTCACTCTCTTTGAATCTTCTTTATCATGCCAGGATTAGCAGGAAAAAGCAAAAAATTTCAGAATTGCACCTTGCAATGTGGAGATATTACTGTTTGTGCATTTACAATATTCATTGATTTTTGCCATTGAAAAACATGTTATTCATATACCAGAAATGTTTGAAGCTACTGACTGAATGAAAAGAGATGGCATCTCACTCTCTTTGAATCTTCTTTATCATGCCAGGATTAGCAGGAAAAAGCAAAAAATTTCAGAATTGCACCTTGCAATGTGGAGATATTACTGTTTGTGCATTTACAATATTCATTGATTTTTGCCATTGAAAAGCGTCCAGAAATGTTTGAAGCTACTGACTGAATGAAAGGAGCTGGCATCTCACTCTCTTTGAATCTTCTTTATCATGCTAGGATTAGCAGGAAAAAGCAAAAAATTTCAGAATTGCACCTTGCAATGCGGAGAAATTACTGTTTGTGCATTTACAATATTCATTGATTTTTGCCATTGAAAAACATGTTATTCATATACCAGAAATGTTTGAAGCTACTGACTGAATGAAAAGAGCTGGCATCTCACTCTCTTTGAATCTTCTTTGTCATGCCAGGATTAGCAGGAAAAAGCAAAAAATTTCAGAATTGCACCTTGCAATGTGGAGATATTACTGTTTGTGCATTTACAATATTCATTGATTTTTGCCATTGAAAAACGTCCAGAAATGTTTGAAGCTACTGACTGAATGAAAGGAGCTGGCATCTCACTCTCTTTGAATCTTCTTTATCATGCTAGGATTAGCAGGAAAAAGCAAAAAATTTCAGAATTGCACCTTGCAATGCGGAGAAATTACTGTTTGTGCATTTACAATATTCATTGATTTTTGCCATTGAAAAACATGTTATTCATATACCAGAAACGTTTGAAGCTACTGACTGAATGAAAGAGCTGGCATCTCACTCTCTTTGAATCTTCTTTATCATGCCAGGATTAGCAGGAAAAAGCAAAAAAATTCAGAATTGCACCTTGCAATGTGGAGATATTACTGGTTGTGCATTTACAATATTCATTGATTTTTGCCATTGAAAAACATGTTATTCATATACCAGAAATGTTTGAAGCTACTGACTGAATGAAAAGAGCTGGCATCTCACTCTCTTTGAATCTTCTTTATCATGCCAGGATTAGCAGGAAAAAGCAAAAAATTTCAGAATTGCACCTTGCAATGTGGAGATATTACTGTTTGTGCATTTACAATATTCATTGATTTTTGCCATTGAAAAACGTCCAGAAATGTTTGAAGCTACTGACTGAATGAAAGGAGCTGGCATCTCACTCTCTTTGAATCTTCTTTATCATGCTAGGATTAGCAGGAAAAAGCAAAAAATTTCAGAATTGCACATTGCAATGCGGAGAAATTACTGTTTGTGCATTTACAATATTCATTGATTTTTGCCATTGAAAAACATCGTTATTCATATACCAGAAATGTTTGAAGCTACTGACTGAATGAAAAGAGCTGGCATCTCACTCTCTTTGAATCTTCTTTATCATGCCAGGATTAGCAGGAAAAAGCAAAAAATTTCAGAATTGCACCTTGCAATGTGGAGATATTACTGTTTGTGCATTTACAATATTCATTGATTTTTGCCATTGAAAAACGTCCAGAAATGTTTGAAGCTACTGACTGAATGAAAGGAGCTGGCATCTCACTCTCTTTGAATCTTCTTTATCATGCTAGGATTAGCAGGAAAAAGCAAAAAATTTCAGAATTGCACCTTGCAATGCGGAGAAATTACTGTGTGTGCATTTACAATATTCATTGATTTTTGCCATTGAAAAACATCGTTATTCATATACCAGAAATGTTTGAAGCTACTGACTGAATGAAAAGAGCTGGCATCTCACTCTCTTTGAATCTTCTTTATCATGCCAGGATTAGCAGGAAAAAGCAAAAAATTTCAGAATTGCACCTTGCAATGTGGAGATATTACTGTTTGTGCATTTACAATATTCATTGATTTTTGCCATTGAAAAACATGTTATTCATATACCAGAAATGTTTGAAGCTACTGACTGAATGAAAAGAGCTGGCATCTCACTCTCTTTGAATCTTCTTTATCATGCCAGGATTAGCAGGAAAAAGCAAAAAATTTCAGAATTGCACCTTGCAATGTGGAGATATTACTGTTTGTGCATTTACAATATTCATTGATTTTTGCCTTTGAAAAAAGTCCAGAAATGTTTGAAGCTACTGACTGAATGAAAGGAGCTGGCATCTCACTCTCTTTGAATCTTCTTTATCATGCTAGGATTAGCAGGAAAAAGCAAAAAATTTCAGAATTGCACCTTGCAATGCGGAGAAATTACTGTGTGTGCATTTACAATATTCATTGATTTTTGCCATTGAAAAACATCATGTTGTTCATATACCAGAAATGTTTGAAGCTACTGACTGAATGAAAAGAGCTGGCATCTCACTCTCTTTGAATCTTCTTTATCATGCCAGGATTAGCAGGAAAAAGCAAAAAATTTCAGAATTGCACCTTGCAATGTGGAGATATTACTGTTTGTGCATTTACAATATTCATTGATTTTTGCCATTGAAAAACATGTTATTCATATACCAGAAATGTTTGAAGCTACTGACTGAATGAAAAGAGCTGGCATCTCACTCTCTTTGAATCTTCTTTATCATGCCAGGATTAGCAGGAAAAAGCAAAAAATTTCAGAATTGCACCTTGCAATGTGGAGATATTACTGTGTGTGCATTTACAATATTCATTGATTTTTGCCATTGAAAAACATGTTATTCATATACCAGAAATGTTTGAAGCTACTGACTGAATGAAAAGAGCTGGCATCTCACTCTCTTTGAATCTTCTTTATCATGCCAGGATTAGCAGGAAAAAGCAAAAAATTTCAGAATTGCACCTTGCAATGTGGAGATATTACTGTTTGTGCATTTACAATATTCATTGATTTTTGCCATTGAAAAGCGTCCAGAAATGTTTGAAGCTACTGACTGAATGAAAGGAGCTGGCATCTCACTCTCTTTGAATCTTCTTTATCATGCTAGGATTAGCAGGAAAAAGCAAAAAATTTCAGAATTGCACCTTGCAATGCGGAGAAATTACTGTTTGTGCATTTACAATATTCATTGATTTTTGCCATTGAAAAACATGTTATTCATATACCAGAAATGTTTGAAGCTACTGACTGAATGAAAAGAGCTGGCATCTCACTCTCTTTGAATCTTCTTTATCATGCCAGGATTAGCAGGAAAAAGCAAAAAATTTCAGAATTGCACCTTGCAATGTGGAGATATTACTGTTTGTGCATTTACAATATTCATTGATTTTTGCCATTGAAAAACGTCCAGAAATGTTTGAAGCTACTGACTGAATGAAAGGAGCTGGCATCTCACTCTCTTTGAATCTTCTTTATCATGCTAGGATTAGCAGGAAAAAGCAAAAAATTTCAGAATTGCACCTTGCAATGCGGAGAAATTACTGTGTGTGCATTTACAATATTCATTGATTTTTGCCATTGAAAAACATCGTTATTCATATACCAGAAATGTTTGAAGCTACTGACTGAATGAAAAGAGCTGGCATCTCACTCTCTTTGAATCTTCTTTATCATGCCAGGATTAGCAGGAAAAAGCAAAAAATTTCAGAATTGCACCTTGCAATGTGGAGATATTACTGTTTGTGCATTTACAATATTCATTGATTTTTGCCATTGAAAAACATGTTATTCATATACCAGAAATGTTTGAAGCTACTGACTGAATGAAAAGAGCTGGCATCTCACTCTCTTTGAATCTTCTTTATCATGCCAGGATTAGCAGGAAAAAGCAAAAAATTTCAGAATTGCACCTTGCAATGTGGAGATATTACTGTTTGTGCATTTACAATATTCATTGATTTTTGCCTTTGAAAAAAGTCCAGAAATGTTTGAAGCTACTGACTGAATGAAAGGAGCTGGCATCTCACTCTCTTTGAATCTTCTTTATCATGCTAGGATTAGCAGGAAAAAGCAAAAAATTTCAGAATTGCACCTTGCAATGCGGAGAAATTACTGTGTGTGCATTTACAATATTCATTGATTTTTGCCATTGAAAAACATCATGTTATTCATATACCAGAAATGTTTGAAGCTACTGACTGAATGAAAAGAGCTGGCATCTCACTCTCTTTGAATCTTCTTTATCATGCCAGGATTAGCAGGAAAAAGCAAAAAATTTCAGAATTGCACCTTGCAATGTGGAGATATTACTGTTTGTGCATTTACAATATTCATTGATTTTTGCCATTGAAAAACATGTTATTCATATACCAGAAATGTTTGAAGCTACTGACTGAATGAAAAGAGCTGGCATCTCACTCTCTTTGAATCTTCTTTATCATGCCAGGATTAGCAGGAAAAAGCAAAAAATTTCAGAATTGCACCTTGCAATGTGGAGATATTACTGTGTGTGCATTTACAATATTCATTGATTTTTGCCATTGAAAAACATGTTATTCATATACCAGAAATGTTTGAAGCTACTGACTGAATGAAAAGAGCTGGCATCTCACTCTCTTTGAATCTTCTTTATCATGCCAGGATTAGCAGGAAAAAGCAAAAAATTTCAGAATTGCACCTTGCAATGTGGAGATATTACTGTTTGTGCATTTACAATATTCATTGATTTTTGCCATTGAAAAGCGTCCAGAAATGTTTGAAGCTACTGACTGAATGAAAGGAGCTGGCATCTCACTCTCTTTGAATCTTCTTTATCATGCTAGGATTAGCAGGAAAAAGCAAAAAATTTCAGAATTGCACCTTGCAATGCGGAGAAATTACTGTTTGTGCATTTACAATATTCATTGATTTTTGCCATTGAAAAACATGTTATTCATATACCAGAAATGTTTGAAGCTACTGACTGAATGAAAAGAGATGGCATCTCACTCTCTTTGAATCTTCTTTATCATGCCAGGATTAGCAGGAAAAAGCAAAAAATTTCAGAATTGCACCTTGCAATGTGGAGATATTACTGTTTGTGCATTTACAATATTCATTGATTTTTGCCATTGAAAAACGTCCAGAAATGTTTGAAGCTACTGACTGAATGAAAGGAGCTGGCATCTCACTCTCTTTGAATCTTCTTTATCATGCCAGGATTAGCAGGAAAAAGCAAAAAATTTCAGAATTGCACCTTGCAATGTGGAGATATTACTGGTTGTGCATTTACAATATTCATTGATTTTTGCCATTGAAAAACATGTTATTCATATACCAGAAATGTTTGAAGCTACTGACTGAATGAAAAGAGCTGGCATCTCACTCTCTTTGAATCTTCTTTATCATGCCAGGATTAGCAGGAAAAAGCAAAAAATTTCAGAATTGCACCTTGCAATGTGGAGATATTACTGTTTGTGCATTTACAATATTCATTGATTTTTGCCATTGAAAAACGTCCAGAAATGTTTGAAGCTACTGACTGAATGAAAGGAGCTGGCATCTCACTCTCTTTGAATCTTCTTTATCATGCTAGGATTAGCAGGAAAAAGCAAAAAATTTCAGAATTGCACATTGCAATGCGGAGAAATTACTGTTTGTGCATTTACAATATTCATTGATTTTTGCCATTGAAAAACATCGTTATTCATATACCAGAAATGTTTGAAGCTACTGACTGAATGAAAAGAGCTGGCATCTCACTCTCTTTGAATCTTCTTTATCATGCCAGGATTAGCAGGAAAAAGCAAAAAATTTCAGAATTGCACCTTGCAATGTGGAGATATTACTGTTTGTGCATTTACAATATTCATTGATTTTTGCCATTGAAAAACGTCCAGAAATGTTTGAAGCTACTGACTGAATGAAAGGAGCTGGCATCTCACTCTCTTTGAATCTTCTTTATCATGCTAGGATTAGCAGGAAAAAGCAAAAAATTTCAGAATTGCACCTTGCAATGCGGAGAAATTACTGTGTGTGCATTTACAATATTCATTGATTTTTGCCATTGAAAAACATCGCTATTCATATACCAGAAATGTTTGAAGCTACTGACTGAATGAAAGGAGCTGGCATCTCACTCTCTTTGAATCTTCTTTATCATGCTAGGATTAGCAGGAAAAAGCAAAAAATTTCAGAATTGCACCTTGCAATGCGGAGAAATTACTGTTTGTGCATTTACAATATTCATTGATTTTTGCCATTGAAAAACATCATGTTATTCATATACCAGAAATGTTTGAAGCTACTGACTGAATGAAAGGAGCTGGCATCTCACTCTCTTTGAATCTTCTTTATCATGCTAGGATTAGCAGGAAAAAGCAAAAAATTTCAGAATTGCACCTTGCAATGCGGAGAAATTACTGTGTGTGCATTTACAATATTCATTGATTTTTGCCATTGAAAAACATCATGTTATTCATATACCAGAAATGTTTGAAGCTACTGACTGAATGAAAGGAGCTGGCATCTCACTCTCTTTGAATCTTCTTTATCATGCTAGGATTAGCAGGAAAAAGCAAAAAATTTCAGAATTGCACCTTGCAATGCGGAGAAATTACTGTTTGTGCATTTACAATATTCATTGATTTTTGCCATTGAAAAACATCATGTTATTCATATACCAGAAATGTTTGAAGCTACTGACTGAATGAAAAGAGCTGGCATCTCACTCTCTTTGAATCTTCTTTATCATGCCAGGATTAGCAGGAAAAAGCAAAAAATTTCAGAATTGCACCTTGCAATGTGGAGATATTACTGTTTGTGCATTTACAATATTCATTGATTTTTGCCATTGAAAAACGTCCAGAAATGTTTGAAGCTACTGACTGAATGAAAGGAGCTGGCATCTCACTCTCTTTGAATCTTCTTTATCATGCTAGGATTAGCAGGAAAAAGCAAAAAATTTCAGAATTGCACCTTGCAATGCGGAGAAATTACTGTTTGTGCATTTACAATATTCATTGATTTTTGCCATTGAAAAACATGTTATTCATATATCAGAAATGTTTGAAGCTACTGACTGAATGAAAAGAGCTGGCATCTCACTCTCTTTGAATCTTCTTTATCATGCCAGGATTAGCAGGAAAAAGCAAAAAATTTCAGAATTGCACCTTGCAATGTGGAGATATTACTGTTTGTGCATTTACAATATTCATTGATTTTTGCCATTGAAAAACATCATGTTATTCATATACCAGAAATGTTTGAAGCTACTGACTGAATGAAAAGAGCTGGCATCTCACTCTCTTTGAATCTTCTTTATCATGCCAGGATTAGCAGGAAAAAGCAAAAAATTTCAGAATTGCACCTTGCAATGTGGAGATATTACTGTTTGTGCATTTACAATATTCATTGATTTTTGCCATTGAAAAACGTCCAGAAATGTTTGAAGCTACTGACTGAATGAAAGGAGCTGGCATCTCACTCTCTTTGAATCTTCTTTATCATGCTAGGATTAGCAGGAAAAAGCAAAAAATTTCAGAATTGCACCTTGCAATGCGGAGAAATTACTGTTTGTGCATTTACAATATTCATTGATTTTTGCCATTGAAAAACATCATGTTATTCATATACCAGAAATGTTTGAAGCTACTGACTGAATGAAAGGAGCTGGCATCTCACTCTCTTTGAATCTTCTTTATCATGCTAGGATTAGCAGGAAAAACAAAAAATTTCAGAATTGCACCTTGCAATGCGGAGAAATTACTGTGTGTGCATTTACAATATTCATTGATTTTTGCCATTGAAAAACATCATGTTATTCATATACCAGAAATGTTTGAAGCTACTGACTGAATGAAAAGAGCTGGCATCTCACTCTCTTTGAATCTTCTTTATCATGCCAGGATTAGCAGGAAAAAGCAAAAAATTTCAGAATTGCACCTTGCAATGTGGAGATATTACTGTTTGTGCATTTACAATATTCATTGATTTTTGCCATTGAAAAACGTCCAGAAATGTTTGAAGCTACTGACTGAATGAAAGGAGCTGGCATCTCACTCTCTTTGAATCTTCTTTATCATGCTAGGATTAGCAGGAAAAAGCAAAAAATTTCAGAATTGCACCTTGCAATGCGGAGAAATTACTGTGTGTGCATTTACAATATTCATTGATTTTTGCCATTGAAAAACATCGTTATTCATATACCAGAAATGTTTGAAGCTACTGACTGAATGAAAAGAGCTGGCATCTCACTCTCTTTGAATCTTCTTTATCATGCTAGGATTAGCAGGAAAAAGCAAAAAATTTCAGAATTGCACCTTGCAATGCGGAGAAATTACTGTTTGTGCATTTACAATATTCATTGATTTTTGCCATTGAAAAACATCATGTTATTCATATACCAGAAATGTTTGAAGCTACAGACTGAATGAAAGGAGCTGGCATCTCACTCTCTTTGAATCTTCTTTATCATGCTAGGATTAGCAGGAAAAAGCAAAAAATTTCAGAATTGCACCTTGCAATGCGGAGAAATTACTGTGGGTGCATTTACAATATTCATTGATTTTTGCCATTGAAAAACATGTTATTCATATACCAGAAATGTTTGAAGCTAGTGACTGAATGAAAAGCGCTGGCATCTCACTCTCTTTGAATCTTCTTTATCATGCCAGGATTAGCAGGAAAAAGCAAAAAATTTCAGAATTGCACCTTGCAATGTGGAGATATTACTGTTTGTGCATTTACAATATTCATTGATTTTTGCCATTGAAAAACGTCCAGAAATGTTTGAAGCTACTGACTGAATGAAAGGAGCTGGCATCTCACTCTCTTTGAATCTTCTTTATCATGCTAGGATTATCAGGAAAAAGCAAAAAATTTCAGAATTGCACATTGCAATGCGGAGAAATTACTGTTTGTGCATTTACAATATTCATTGATTTTTGCCATTGAAAAACATCATGTTATTCATATACCAGAAATGTTTGAAGCTACTGACTGAATGAAAGGAGCTGGCATCTCACTCTCTTTGAATCTTCTTTATCATGCTTGGATTAGCAGGAAAAAGCAAAAAATTTCAGAATTGCACCTTGCAATGCGGAGAAATTACTGTTTGTGCATTTACAATATTCATTGATTTTTGCCATTGAAAAACATCATGTTATTCATATACCAGAGATGTTTGAAGCTACTGACTGAATGAAAAGAGCTGGCATCTCACTCTCTTTGAATCTTCTTTATCATGCCAGGATTAGCAGGAAAAAGCAAAAAATTTCATAATTGCACCTTGCAATGTGGAGATATTACTGTTTGTGCATTTACAATATTCATTGATTTTTGCCATTGAAAAACGTCCAGAAATGTTTGAAGCTACTGACTGAATGAAAGGAGCTGGCATCTCACTCTCTTTGAATCTTCTTTATCATGCTAGGATTAGCAGGAAAAAGCAAAAAATTTCAGAATTGCACTTTGCAATGCGGAGAAATTACTGTGTGTGCATTTACAATATTCATTGATTTTTGCCATTGAAAAACATCGTTATTCATATACCAGAAATGTTTGAAGCTACTGACTGAATGAAAGGAGCTGGCATCTCAATCTCTTTGAATCTTCTTTATCATGCTAGGATTAGCAGGAAAAAGCAAAAAATTTCAGAATTGCACCTTGCAATGCGGAGAAATTACTGTTTGTGCATTTACAATATTCATTGATTTTTGCCATTGAAAAACATCATGTTATTCATATACCAGAGATGTTTGAAGCTACTGACTGAATGAAAAGAGCTGGCATCTCACTCTCTTTGAATCTTCTTTATCATGCTAAGAGGAGCAGGAAAAAGCAAAAAATTTCAGAATTGCACCTTGCAATGTGGAGATATTACTGTTTGTGCATTTACAATATTCATTGATTTTTGCCATTGAAAAACGTCCAGAAATGTTTGAAGCTACTGACTGAATGAAAGGAGCTGGCATCTCAATCTCTTTGAATCTTCTTTATCATGCTAGGATTAGCAGGAAAAAGCAAAAAATTTCAGAATTGCACCTTGCAATGCGGAGAAATTACTGTTTGTGCATTTACAATATTCATTGATTTTTGCCATTGAAAAACATCATGTTATTCATATACCAGAAATGTTTGAAGCTAGTGACTGAATGAAAAGAGCTGGCATCTCACTCTCTTTGAATCTTCTTTATCATGCCAGGATTAGCAGGAAAAAGCAAAAAATTTCAGAATTGCACCTTGCAATGCGGAGAAATTACTGTTTGTGCATTTACAATATTCATTGATTTTTGCCATTGAAAAACATCATGTTATTCATATACCAGAGATGTTTGAAGCTACTGACTGAATGAAAAGAGCTGGCATCTCACTCTCTTTGAATCTTCTTTATCATGCTAAGAGGAGCAGGAAAAAGCAAAAAATTTCAGAATTGCACCTTGCAATGTGGAGATATTACTGTTTGTGCATTTACAATATTCATTGATTTTTGCCATTGAAAAACGTCCAGAAATGTTTGAAGCTACTGACTGAATGAAAGGAGCTGGCATCTCAATCTCTTTGAATCTTCTTTATCATGCTAGGATTAGCAGGAAAAAGCAAAAAATTTCAGAATTGCACCTTGCAATGCGGAGAAATTACTGTTTGTGCATTTACAATATTCATTGATTTTTGCCATTGAAAAACATCATGTTATTCATATACCAGAAATGTTTGAAGCTACTGACTGAATGAAAAGAGCTGGCATCTCACTCTCTTTGAATCTTCTTTATCATGCTAAGAGGAGCAGGAAAAAGCAAAAAATTTCAGAATTGCACCTTGCAATGTGGAGATATTACTGTTTGTGCATTTACAATATTCATTGATTTTTGCCATTGAAAAACATCCAGAAATGTTTGAAGCTACTGACTGAATGAAAGGAGCTGGCATCTCAATCTCTTTGAATCTTCTTTATCATGCTAGGATTAGCAGGAAAAAGCAAAAAATTTCAGAATTGCACCTTGCAATGCGGAGAAATTACTGTTTGTGCATTTACAATATTCATTGATTTTTGCCATTGAAAAACATCATGTTATTCATATACCAGAGATGTTTGAAGCTACTGACTGAATGAAAAGAGCTGGCATCTCACTCTCTTTGAATATTCTTTATCATGCTAAGAGGAGCAGGAAAAAGCAAAAAATTTCAGAATTGCACGTTGCAATGTGGAGATATTACTGTTTGTGCATTTACAATATTCATTGATTTTTGCCATTGAAAAACGTCCAGAAATGTTTGAAGCTACTGACTGAATGAAAGGAGCTGGCATCTCACTCTCTTTGAATCTTCTTTATCATGCTAGGATTAGCAGGAAAAAGCAAAAAATTTCAGAATTGCACCTTGCAATGCGGAGAAATTACTGTGTGTGCATTTACAATATTCATTGATTTTTGCCATTGAAAAACATCGTTATTCATATACCAGAAATGTTTGAAGCTACTGACTGAATGAAAAGAGCTGGCATCTCACTCTCTTTGAATCTTCTTTATCATGCCAGGATTAGCAGGAAAAAGCAAAAAATTTCAGAATTGCACCTTGCAATGTGGAGATATTACTGTTTGTGCATTTACAATATTCATTGATTTTTGCCATTGAAAAACATGTTATTCATATACCAGAAATGTTTGAAGCTACTGACTGAATGAAAAGAGCTGGCATCTCACTCTCTTTGAATCTTCTTTATCATGCCAGGATTAGCAGGAAAAAGCAAAAAATTTCAGAATTGCACCTTGCAATGTGGAGATATTACTGTTTGTGCATTTACAATATTCATTGATTTTTGCCATTGAAAAACGTCCAGAAATGTTTGAAGCTACTGACTGAATGAAAGGAGCTGGCATCTCACTCTCTTTGAATCTTCTTTATCATGCTAGGATTAGCAGGAAAAAGCAAAAAATTTCAGAATTGCACCTTGCAATGCGGAGAAATTACTGTGTGTGCATTTACAATATTCATTGATTTTTGCCATTGAAAAACATCGTTATTCATATACCAGAAATGTTTGAAGCTACTGACTGAATGAAAAGAGCTGGCATCTCACTCTCTTTGAATCTTCTTTATCATGCCAGGATTAGCAGGAAAAAGCAAAAAATTTCAGAATTGCACCTTGCAATGTGGAGATATTACTGTTTGTGCATTTACAATATTCATTGATTTTTGCCATTGAAAAGCATGTTATTCATATACCAGAAATGTTTGAAGCTACTGACTGAATGAAAAGAGCTGGCATCTCACTCTCTTTGAATCTTCTTTATCATGCCAGGATTAGCAGGAAAAAGCAAAAAATTTCAGAATTTCACCTTGCAATGTGGAGATATTACTGTTTGTGCATTTACAATATTCATTGATTTTTGCCATTGAAAAACGTCCAGAAATGTTTGAAGCTACTGACTGAATGAAAGGAGCTGGCATCTCACTCTCTTTGAATCTTCTTTATCATGCTAGGATTAGCAGGAAAAAGCAAAAAATTTCAGAATTGCACCTTGCAATGCGGAGAAATTACTGTTTGTGCATTTACAATATTCATTGATTTTTGCCATTGAAAAACATCATGTTATTCATATACCAGAAATGTTTGAAGCTACTGACTGAATAAAAGGAGCTGGCATCTCACTCTCTTTGAATCTTCTTTATCATGCTAGGATTAGCAGGAAAAAGCAAAAAATTTCAGAATTGCACCTTGCAATGCGGAGAAATTACTGTGTGTGCATTTACAATATTCATTGATTTTTGCCATTGAAAAACATCATGTTATTCATATACCAGAAATGTTTGAAGCTACTGACAATGAAAAGAGCTGGCATCTCACTCTCTTTGAATCTTCTTTATCATGCCAGGATTAGCAGGAAAAAGCAAAAAATTTCAGAATTGCACCTTGCAATGTGGAGATATTACTGTTTGTGCATTTACAATATTCATTGATTTTTGCCATTGAAAAATGTCCAGAAATGTTTGAAGCTACTGACTGAATGAAAGGAGCTGGCATCTCACTCTCTTTGAATCTTCTTTATCATGCTAGGATTAGCAGGAAAAAGCAAAAAATTTCAGAATTGCACCTTGCAATGCGGAGAAATTACTGTGTGTGCATTTACAATATTCATTGATTTTTGCCATTGAAAAACGTCCAGAAATGTTTGAAGCTACTGACTGAATGAAAGGAGCTGGCATCTCACTCTCTTTGAATCTTCTTTATCATGCTAGGATTAGCAGGAAAAAGCAAAAAATTTCAGAATTGCACCTTGCAATGCGGAGAAATTACTGTGTGTGCATTTACAATATTCATTGATTTTTGCCATTGAAAAACATCGTTATTCATATACCAGAAATGTTTGAAGCTACTGACTGAATGAAAAGAGCTGGCATCTCACTCTCTTTGAATCTTCTTTATCATGCCAGGATTAGCAGGAAAAAGCAAAAAATTTCAGAATTGCACCTTGCAATGTGGAGATATTACTGTTTGTGCATTTACAATATTCATTGATTTTTGCCATTGAAAAACATGTTATTCATATACCAGAAATGTTTGAAGCTACTGACTGAATGAAAAGAGCTGGCATCTCACTCTCTTTGAATCTTCTTTATCATGCCAGGATTAGCAGGAAAAAGCAAAAAATTTCAGAATTGCACCTTGCAATGTGGAGATATTACTGTTTGTGCATTTACAATATTCATTGATTTTTGCCATTGAAAAACGTCCAGAAATGTTTGAAGCTACTGACTGAATGAAAGGAGCTGGCATCTCACTCTCTTTGAATCTTCTTTATCATGCTAGGATTAGCAGGAAAAAGCAAAAAATTTCAGAATTGCACCTTGCAATGCGGAGAATTTACTGTGTGTGCATTTACAATATTCATTGATTTTTGCCATTGAAAAACATCGTTATTCATATACCAGAAATTTTTGAAGCTACTGACTGAATGAAAAGAGCTGGCATCTCACTCTCTGTATCTTCTTTATCATGCCAGGATTAGCAGGAAAAAGCAAAAAATTTCAGAATTGCACCTTGCAATGTGGAGATATTACTGTGTGTGTGCATTTACAATATTCATTGATTTTTGCCATTGAAAAACGTTATTCATATACCAGAAATGTTTGAAGCTACTGACTGAATGAAAAGAGCTATCATCTCACTCTCTTTGAATCTTCTTTATCATGCCAGGATTAGCAGGAAAAAGCAAAAAATTTCAGAATTGCACCTTGCAATGTGGAGATATTACTGTTTGTGCATTTACAATATTCATTGATTTTTGCCATTGAAAAACGTCCAGAAATGTTTGAAGCTACTGACTGAATGAAAGGAGCTGGCATCTCACTCTCTTTGAATCTTCTTTATCATGCTAGGATTAGCAGGAAAAAGCAAAAAATTTCAGAATTGCACATTGCAATGCGGAGAAATTACTGTTTGTGCATTTACAATATTCATTGATTTTTGCCATTGAAAAACATCATGTTATTCATATACCAGAAATGTTTGAAGCTACTGACTGAATGAAAGGAGCTGGCATCTCACTCTCTTTGAATCTTCTTTATCACGCTAGGATTAGCAGGAAAAAGCAAAAAATTTCAGAATTGCACCTTGCAATGCGGAGAAATTACTGTTTGTGCATTTACAATATTCATTGATTTTTGCCATTGAAAAACATCATGTTATTCATATACCAGAAATGTTTGAAGCTACTGACTGAATGAAAAGAGCTGGCATCTCACTCTCTTTGAATCTTCTTTATCATGCCAGGATTAGCAGGAAAAAGCAAAAAATTTCAGAATTGCACCTTGCAATGTGGAGATATTACTGTTTGTGCATTTACAATATTCATTGATTTTTGCCATTGAAAAACGTCCAGAAATGTTTGAAGCTACTGACTGAATGAAAGGAGCTGGCATCTCACTCTCTTTGAATCTTCTTTATCATGCTAGGATTAGCAGGAAAAAGCAAAAAATTTCAGAATTGCACCTTGCAATGCGGAGAAATTACTGTGTGTGCATTTACAATATTCATTGATTTTTGCCATTGAAAAACATCGTTATTCATATACCAGAAATGTTTGAAGCTACTGACTGAATGAAAGGAGCTGGCATCTCACTCTCTTTGAATCTTCTTTATCATGCTAGGATTAGCAGGAAAAAGCAAAAAATTTCAGAATTGCACCTTGCAATGCGGAGAAATTACTGTTTGTGCATTTACAATATTCATTGATTTTTGCCATTGAAAAACGTCCAGAAATGTTTGAAGCTACTGACTGAATGAAAGGAGCTGGCATCTCACTCTCTTTGAATCTTCTTTATCATGCTAGGATTAGCAGGAAAAAGCAAAAAATTTCAGAATTGCACCTTGCAATGCGGAGAAATTACTGTGTGTGCATTTACAATATTCATTGATTTTTGCCATTGAAAAACATCATGTTATTCATATACCAGAAATGTTTGAAGCTACTGACTGAATGAAAAGAGCTGGCATCTCACTCTCTTTGAATCTTCTTTATCATGCCAGGATTAGCAGGAAAAAGCAAAAAATTTCAGAATTGCACCTTGCAATGTGGAGATATTACTGTTTGTGCATTTACAATATTCATTGATTTTTGCCATTGAAAAACGTCCAGAAATGTTTGAAGCTACTGACTGAATGAAAGGAGCTGGCATCTCACTCTCTTTGAATCTTCTTTATCATGCTAGGATTAGCAGGAAAAAGCAAAAAATTTCAGAATTGCACCTTGCAATGCGGAGAAATTACTGTGTGTGCATTTACAATATTCATTGATTTTTGCCATTGAAAAACATCGTTATTCATATACCAGAAATGTTTGAAGCTACTGACTGAATGAAAGGAGCTGGCATCTCACTCTCTTTGAATCTTCTTTATCATGCTAGGATTAGCAGGAAAAAGCAAAAAATTTCAGAATTGCACCTTGCAATGCGGAGAAATTACTGTTTGTGCATTTACAATATTCATTGATTTTTGCCATTGAAAAACGTCCAGAAATGTTTGAAGCTACTGACTGAATGAAAGGAGCTGGCATCTCACTCTCTTTGAATCTTCTTTATCATGCTAGGATTAGCAGGAAAAAGCAAAAAATTTCAGAATTGCACCTTGCAATGCGGAGAAATTACTGTGTGTGCATTTACAATATTCATTGATTTTTGCCATTGAAAAACATCATGTTATTCATATACCAGAAATGTTTGAAGCTACTGACTGAATGAAAGGAGCTGGCATCTCACTCTCTTTGAATCTTCTTTATCATGCTAGGATTAGCAGGAAAAAGCAAAAAATTTCAGAATTGCACCTTGCAATGCGGAGAAATTACTGTTTGTGCATTTACAATATTCATTGATTTTTGCCATTGAAAAACATCATGTTATTCATATACCAGAAATGTTTGAAGCTACTGACTGAATGAAAAGAGCTGGCATCTCACTCTCTTTGAATCTTCTTTATCATGCCAGGATTAGCAGGAAAAAGCAAAAAATTTCAGAATTGCACCTTGCAATGTGGAGATATTACTGTTTGTGCATTTACAATATTCATTGATTTTTGCCATTGAAAAACGTCCAGAAATGTTTGAAGCTACTGACTGAATGAAAGGAGCTGGCATCTCACTCTCTTTGAATCTTCTTTATCATGCTAGGATTAGCAGGAAAAAGCAAAAAATTTCAGAATTGCACCTTGCAATGCGGAGAAATTACTGTGTGTGCATTTACAATATTCATTGATTTTTGCCATTGAAAAACGTCCAGAAATGTTTGAAGCTACTGACTGAATGAAAGGAGCTGGCATCTCACTCTCTTTGAATCTTCTTTATCATGCTAGGATTAGCAGGAAAAAGCAAGAAATTTCAGAATTGCACCTTGCAATGCGGAGAAATTACTGTGTGTGCATTTACAATATTCATTGATTTTTGCCATTGAAAAACATCGTTATTCATATACCAGAAATGTTTGAAGCTACTGACTGAATGAAAAGAGCTGGCATCTCACTCTCTTTGAATCTTCTTTATCATGCCAGGATTAGCAGGAAAAAGCAAAAAATTTCAGAATTGCACCTTGCAATGTGGAGATATTAATGTTTGTGCATTTACAATATTCATTGTTTTTTGCCATTGAAAAACATGTTATTCATATACCAGAAATGTTTGAAGCTACTGACTGAATGAAAAGAGCTGGCATCTCACTCTCTTTGAATCTTCTTTATCATGCCAGGATTAGCAGGAAAAAGCAAAAAATTTCAGAATTGCACCTTGCAATGCGGAGAAATTACTGTGTGTGCATTTACAATATTCATTGATTTTTGCCATTGAAAAACGTCCAGAAATGTTTGAAGCTACTGACTGAATGAAAGGAGCTGGCATCTCACTCTCTTTGAATCTTCTTTATCATGCTAGGATTAGCAGGAAAAAGCAAAAAATTTCAGAATTGCACCTTGCAATGCGGAGAAATTACTGTGTGTGCATTTACAATATTCATTGATTTTTGCCATTGAAAAACATCGTTATTCATATACCAGAAATGTTTGAAGCTACTGACTGAATGAAAAGAGCTGGCATCTCACTCTCTTTGAATCTTCTTTATCATGCCAGGATTAGCAGGAAAAAGCAAAAAATTTCAGAATTGCACCTTGCAATGTGGAGATATTACTGTTTGTGCATTTACAATATTCATTGATTTTTGCCATTGAAAAACGTCCAGAAATGTTTGAAGCTACTGACTGAATGAAAGGAGCTGGCATCTCACTCTCTTTGAATCTTCTTTATCATGCTAGGATTAGCAGGAAAAAGCAAAAAATTTCAGAATTGCACCTTGCAATGCGGAGAAATTACTGTGTGTGCATTTACAATATTCATTGATTTTTGCCATTGAAAAACATCGTTATTCATATACCAGAAATGTTTGAAGCTACTGACTGAATGAAAAGAGCTGGCATCTCACTCTCTTTGAATCTTCTTTATCATGCCAGGATTAGCAGGAAAAAGCAAAAAATTTCAGAATTGCACCTTGCAATGTGGAGATATTACTGTTTGTGCATTTACAATATTCATTGATTTTTGCCATTGAAAAACATGTTATTCATATACCAGAAATGTTTGAAGCTACTGACTGAATGAAAAGAGCTGGCATCTCACTCTCTTTGAATCTTCTTTATCATGCCAGGATTAGCAGGAAAAAGCAAAAAATTTCAGAATTGCACCTTGCAATGTGGAGATATTACTGTTTGTGCATTTACAATATTCATTGATTTTTGCCATTGAAAAACGTCCAGAAATGTTTGAAGCTACTGACTGAATGAAAGGAGCTGGCATCTCACTCTCTTTGAATCTTCTTTATCATGCTAGGATTAGCAGGAAAAAGCAAAAAATTTCAGAATTGCACATTGCAATGCGGAGAAATTACTGTTTGTGCATTTACAATATTCATTGATTTTTGCCATTGAAAAACATCATGTTATTCATATACCAGAAATGTTTGAAGCTACTGACTGAATGAAAGGAGCTGGCATCTCACTCTCTTTGAATCTTCTTTATCATGCTAGGATTAGCAGGAAAAAGCAAAAAATTTCAGAATTGCACCTTGCAATGCGGAGAAATTACTGTTTGCGCATTTACAATATTCATTGATTTTTGCCATTGAAAAACATCATGTTATTCATATACCAGAAATGTTTGAAGCTACTCACTGAATGAAAAGAGCTGGCATCTCACTCTCTTTGAATCTTCTTTATCATGCCAGGATTAGCAGGAAAAAGCAAAAAATTTCAGAATTGCACCTTGCAATGTGGAGATATTACTGTTTGTGCATTTACAATATTCATTGATTTTTGCCATTGAAAAACGTACAGAAATGTTTGAAGCTACTGACTGAATGAAAGGAGCTGGCATCTCACTCTCTTTGAATCTTCTTTATCATGCTAGGATTAGCAGGAAAAAGCAAAAAATTTCAGAATTGCACCTTGCAATGCGGAGAAATTACTGTGTGTGCATTTACAATATTCATTGATTTTTGCCATTGAAAAACATCGTTATTCATATACCAGAAATGTTTGAAGCTACTGACTGAATGAAAGGAGCTGGCATCTCACTCTCTTTGAATCTTCTTTATCATGCTAGGATTAGCAGGAAAAAGCAAAAAATTTCAGAATTGCACCTTGCAATGCGGAGAAATTACTGTTTGTGCATTTACAATATTCATTGATTTTTGCCATTGAAAAACATCATGTTATTCATATACCAGAAATGTTTGAAGCTACTGACTGAATGAAAGGAGCTGGAATCTCACTCTCTTTGAATCTTCTTTATCATGCTAGGATTAGCAGGAAAAAGCAAAAAATTTCAGAATTGCACCTTGCAATGCGGAGAAATTACTGTGTGTGCATTTACAATATTCATTGATTTTTGCCATTGAAAAACATCATGTTATTCATATACCAGAAATGTTTGAAGCTACTGACTGAATGAAAGGAGCTGGCATCTCACTCTCTTTGAATCTTCTTTATCATGCTAGGATTAGCAGGAAAAAGCAAAAAATTTCAGAATTGCACCTTGCAATGCGGAGAAATTACTGTTTGTGCATTTACAATATTCATTGATTTTTGCCATTGAAAAACATCATGTTATTCATATACTAGAAATGTTTGAAGCTACTGACTGAATGAAAGGAGCTGGCATCTCACTCTCTTTGAATCTTCTTTATCATGCTAGGATTAGCAGGAAAAAGCAAAAAATTTCAGAATTGCACCTTCCAATGCGGAGAAATTACTGTGTGTGCATTTACAATATTCATTGATTTTTGCTATTGAAAAACATGTTATTCATATACCAGAAATGTTTGAAGCTACTGACTGAATGAAAAGAGCTGGCATCTCACTCTCTTTGAATCTTCTTTATCATGCCAGGATTAGCAGGAAAAAGCAAAAAATTTCAGAATTGCACCTTGCAATGTGGAGATATTACTGTTTGTGCATTTACAATATTCATTGATTTTTGCCATTGAAAAACATGTTATTCATATACCAGAAATGTTTGAAGCTACTGACTGAATGAAAAGAGCTGGCATCTCACTCTCTTTGAATCTTCTTTATCATGCCAGGATTAGCAGGAAAAAGCAAAAAATTTCAGAATTGCACCTTGCAATGTGGAGATATTACTGTTTGTGCATTTACAATATTCATTGATTTTTGCCATTGAAAAACGTCCAGAAATGTTTGAAGCTACTGACTGAATGAAAGGAGCTGGCATCTCACTCTCTTTGAATCTTCTTTATCATGCTATAATTAGCAGGAAAAAGCAAAAAATTTCAGAATTGCACCTTGCAATGCGGAGAAATTACTGTGTGTGCATTTACAATATTCATTGATTTTTGCCATTGAAAAACATCATGTTATTCATATACCAGAAATGTTTGAAGCTACTGACTGAATGAAATGAGCTGGCATCTCACTCTCTTTGAATCTTCTTTATCATGCCAGGATTAGCAGGAAAAAGCAAAAAATTTCAGAATTGCACCTTGCAATGTGGAGATATTACTGTTTGTGCATTTACAATATTCATTGATTTTTGCCATTGAAAAACATCCAGAAATGTTTGAAGCTACTGACTGAATGAAAGGAGCTGGCATCTCACTCTCTTTGAATCTTCTTTATCATGCTAGGATTAGCAGGAAAAAGCAAGAAATTTCAGAATTGCACCTTGCAATGCGGAGAAATTACTGTTTGTGCATTTACAATATTCATTGATTTTTGCCATTGAAAAACATGTTATTCATATACCAGAAATGTTTGAAGCTACTGACTGAATGAAAAGAGCTGGCATCTCACTCTCTTTGAATCTTCTTTATCATGCCAGGATTAGCAGGAAAAAGCAAAAAATTTCAGAATTGCACCTTGCAATGTGGAGATATTACTGTTTGTGCATTTACAATATTCATTGATTTTTGCCATTGAAAAATGTCCAGAAATGTTTGAAGCTACTGACTGAATGAAAAGAGCTGGCATCTCACTCTCTTTGAATCTTCTTTATCATGCCAGGATTAGCAGGAAAAAGCAAAAAATTTCAGAATTGCACCTTGCAATGTGGAGATATTACTGTTTGTGCATTTACAATATTCATTGATTTTTGCCATTGAAAAACATCATGTTATTCATATACCAGAAATGTTTGAAGCTACTGACTGAATGAAAAGAGCTGGCATCTCACTCTCTTTGAATCTTCTTTATCATGCCAGGATTAGCAGGAAAAAGCAAAAAATTTCAGAATTGCGCCTTGCAATGTGGAGATATTACTGTTTGTGCATTTACAATATTCATTGATTTTTGCCATTGAAAAACGTCCAGAAATGTTTGAAGCTACTGACTGAATGAAAGGAGCTGGCATCTCACTCTCTTTGAATCTTCTTTATCATGCTAGGATTAGCAGGAAAAAGCAAAAAATTTCAGAATTGCACCTTGCAATGCGGAGAAATTACTGTGTGTGCATTTACAATATTCATTGATTTTTGCCATTGAAAAACATCGTTATTCATATACCAGAAATGTTTGAAGCTACTGACTGAATGAAAAGAGCTGGCATCTCACTCTCTTTGAATCTTCTTTATCATGCCAGGATTAGCAGGAAAAAGCAAAAAATTTCAGAATTGCACCTTGCAATGTGGAGATATTACTGTTTGTGCATTTACAATATTCATTGATTTTTGCCATTGAAAAACATGTTATTCATATACCAGAAATGTTTGAAGCTACTGACTGAATGAAAAGAGCTGGCATCTCACTCTCTTTGAATCTTCTTTATCATGCCAGGATTAGCAGGAAAAAGCAAAAAATTTCAGAATTGCACCTTGCAATGTGGAGATATTACTGTTTGTGCATTTACAATATTCATTGATTTTTGCCATTGAAAAACGTCCAGAAATGTTTGAAGCTACTGACTGAATGAAAGGAGCTGGCATCTCACTCTCTTTGAATCTTCTTTATCATGCTAGGATTAGCAGGAAAAAGCAAAAAATTTCAGAATTGCACATTGCAATGCGGAGAAATTACTGTTTGTGCATTTACAATATTCATTGATTTTTGCCATTGAAAAACATCGTTATTCATATACCAGAAATGTTTGAAGCTACTGACTGAATGAAAGGAGCTGGCATCTCACTCTCTTTGAATCTTCTTTATCATGCTAGGATTAGCAGGAAAAAGCAAAAAATTTCAGAATTGCACCTTGCAATGCGGAGAAATTTCTGTTTGTGCATTTACAATATTGATTGATTTTTGCCATTGAAAAACATCATGTTATTCATATACCAGAAATGTTTGAAGCTACTGACTGAATGAAAAGAGCTGGCATCTCACTCTCTTTGAATCTTCTTTATCATGCCAGGATTAGCAGGAAAAAGCAAAAAATTTCAGAATTGCACCTTGCAATGTGGAGATATTACTGTTTGTGCATTTACAATATTCATTGATTTTTGCCATTGAAAAACGTCCAGAAATGTTTGAAGCTACTGACTGAATGAAAGGAGCTGGCATCTCACTCTCTTTGAATCTTCTTTATCATGCTAGGATTAGCAGGAAAAAGCAGAAAATTTCAGAATTGCACCTTGCAATGCGGAGAAATTACTGTGTGTGCATTTACAATATTCATTGATTTTTGCCATTGAAAAACATCGTTATTCATATACCAGAAATGTTTGAAGCTACTGACTGAATGAAAGGAGCTGGCATCTCACTCTCTTTGAATCTTCTTTATCATGCTAGGATTAGCAGGAAAAAGCAAAAAATTTCAGAATTGCACCTTGCAATGCGGAGAAATTACTGTTTGTGCATTTACAATATTCATTGATTTTTGCCATTGAAAAACATCATGTTATTCATATACCAGAAATGTTTGAAGCTACTGACTGAATGAAAGGAGCTGGCATCTCACTCTCTTTGAATCTTCTTTATCATGCTAGGATTAGCAGGAAAAAGCAAAAAATTTCAGAATTGCACCTTGCAATGCGGAGAAATTACTTTGTGTGCATTTACAATATTCATTGATTTTTGCCATTGAAAAACATGTTATTCATATACCAGAAATGTTTGAAGCTACTGACTGAATGAAAGAGCTGGCATCTCACTTTCTTTGAATCTTCTTTATCATGCCAGGATTAGCAGGAAAAAGCAAAAAATTTCAGAATTGCACCTTGCAATGTGGAGATATTACTGTTTGTGCATTTACAATATTCATTGATTTTTGCCATTGAAAAACGTCCAGAAATGTTTGAAGCTACTGACTGAATGAAAGGAGCTGGCATCTCACTCTCTTTGAATCTTCTTTATCATGCTAGGATTATCAGGAAAAAGCAAAAAATTTCAGAATTGCACATTGCAATGCGGAGAAATTACTGTTTGTGCATTTACAATATTCATTGATTTTTGCCATTGAAAAACATCATGTTATTCATATACCAGAAATGTTTGAAGCTACTGACTGAATGAAAGGAGCTGGCATCTCACTCTCTTTGAATCTTCTTTATCATGCTAGGATTATCAGGAGAAAGCAAAAAATTTCAGAATTGCACCTTGCAATGCGGATATATTACTGTTTGTGCATTTACAATATTCATTGATTTTTGCCATTGAAAAACATCATGTTATTCATATACCAGAAATGTTTGAAGCTACTGACTGAATGAAAAGAGCTGGCATCTCACTCTCTTTGAATCTTCTTTATCATGCCAGGATTAGCAGGAAAAAGCAAAAAATTTCAGAATTGCACCTTGCAATGTGGAGATATTACTGTTTGTGCATTTACAATATTCATTGATTTTTGCCATTGAAAAACGTCCAGAAATGTTTGAAGCTACTGACTGAATGAAAGGAGCTGGCATCTCACTCTCTTTGAATCTTCTTTATCATGCTAGGATTAGCAGGAAAAAGCAAAAAATTTCAGAATTGCACCTTGCAATGCGGAGAAATTACTGTTTGTGCATTTACAATATTCATTGATTTTTGCCATTGAAAAACATCGTTATTCATATACCAGAAATGTTTGAAGCTACTGACTGAATGAAAGGAGCTGGCATCTCACTCTCTTTGAATTTTCTTTATCATGCTAGGATTAGCAGGAAAAAGCAAAAAATTTCAGAATTGCACCTTGCAATGCGGAGAAATTACTGTTTGTGCATTTACAATATTCATTGATTTTTGCCATTGAAAAACATCATGTTATTCAAATACCAGAAATGTTTGAAGCTACTGACTGAATGAAAGGAGCTGGCATCTCACTCTCTTTGAATCTTCTTTATCATGCTAGGATTAGCAGGAAAAAGCAAAAAATTTCAGAATTGCACCTTGCAATGCGGAGAAATTACTGTGTGTGCATTTACAATATTCATTGATTTTTGCCATTGAAAAACATGTTATTCATATACCAGAAATGTTTGAAGCTACTGACTGAATGAAAAGAGCTGGCATCTCACTCTCTTTGAATCTTCTTTATCATGCCAGGATTAGCAGGAAAAAGCAAAAAATTTCAGAATTGCACCTTGCAATGTGGAGATATTACTGTTTGTGCATTTACAATATTCATTGATTTTTGCCATTGAAAAACATCCAGAAATGTTTGAAGCTACTGACTGAATGAAAGGAGCTGGCATCTCACTCTCTTTGAATCTTCTTTATCATGCTAGGATTATCAGGAAAAAGCAAAAAATTTCAGAATTGCACATTGCAATGCGGAGAAATTACTGTTTGTGCATTTACAATATTCATTGATTTTTGCCATTGAAAAACATCATGTTATTCATATACCAGAAATGTTTGAAGCTACTGACTGAATGAAAGGAGCTGGCATCTCACTCTCTTTGAATCTTCTTTATCATGCTAGGATTAGCAGGAAAAAGCAAAAAATTTCAGAATTGCACCTTGCAATGCGGAGAAATTACTGTTTGTGCATTTACAATATTCATTGATTTTTGCCATTGAAAAACATCATGTTATTCATATACCAGAAATGCTTGAAGCTACTGACTGAATGAAAAGAGCTGGCATCTCACTCTCTTTGAATCTTCTTTATCATGCCAGGATTAGCAGGAAAAAGCAAAAAATTTCAGAATTGCACCTTGCAATGTGGAGATATTACTGTTTGTGCATTTACAATATTCATTGATTTTTGCCATTGAAAAACGTCCAGAAATGTTTGAAGCTACTGACTGAATGAAAGGAGCTGGCATCTCACTCTCTTTGAATCTTCTTTATCATGCTAGGATTAGCAGGAAAAAGCAAAAAATTTCAGAATTGCACCTTGCAATGCGGAGAAATTACTGTGTGTGCATTTACAATATTCATTGATTTTTGCCTTTGAAAAACATCGTTATTCATATACCAGAAATGTTTGAAGCTACTGACTGAATGAAAGGAGCTGGCATCTCACTCTCTTTGAATCTTCTTTATCATGCTAGGATTAGCAGGAAAAAGCAAAAAATTTCAGAATTGCACCTTGCAATGCGGAGAAATTACTGTTTGTGCATTTACAATATTCATTGATTTTTGCCATTGAAAAACATCATGTTATTCATATACCAGAAATGTTTGAAGCTACTGACTGAATGAAAGGAGCTGGCATCTCACTCTCTTTGAATTTTCTTTATCATGCCAGGATTAGCAGGAAAAAGCAAAAAATTTCAGAATTGCACCTTGCAATGTGGAGATATTACTGTTTGTGCATTTACAATATTCATTGATTTTTGCCATTGAAAAACGTCCAGAAATGTTTGAAGCTACTGACTGAATGAAAGGAGCTGGCATCTCACTCTCTTTGAATCTTCTTTATCATGCTAGGATTAGCAGGAAAAAGCAAAAAATTTCAGAATTGCACCTTGCAATGTGGAGATATTACTGTTTGTGCATTTACAATATTCATTGATTTTTGCCATTGAAAAACATGTTATTCATATACCAGAAATGTTTGAAGCTACTGACTGAATGAAAAGAGCTGGCATCTCACTCTCTTTGAATCTTCTTTATCATGCCAGGATTAGCAGGAAAAAGCAAAAAATTTCAGAATTGCACCTTGCAATGTGGAGATATTACTGTTTGTGCATTTACAATATTCATTGATTTTTGCCATTGAAAATCGTCCAGAAATGTTTGAAGCTACTGACTGAATGAAAGGAGCTGGCATCTCACTCTCTTTGAATCTTCTTTATCATGCTAGGATTATCAGGAAAAAGCAAAAAATTTCAGAATTGCACATTGCAATGCGGAGAAATTACTGTTTGTGCATTTACAATATTCATTGATTTTTGCCATTGAAAAACATCGTTATTCATATACCAGAAATGTTTGAAGCTACTGACTGAATGAAAGGAGCTGGCATCTCACTCTCTTTGAATCTTCTTTATCATGCTAGGATTAGCAGGAAAAAGCAAAAAATTTCAGAATTGCACCTTGCAATGCGGAGAAATTTCTGTTTGTGCATTTACAATATTCATTGATTTTTGCCATTGAAAAACATCATGTTATTCATATACCAGAAATGTTTGAAGCTACTGACTGAATGAAAAGAGCTGGCATCTCACTCTCTTTGAATCTTCTTTATCATGCCAGGATTAGCAGGAAAAAGCAAAAAATTTCAGAATTGCACCTTGCAATGTGGAGATATTGCTGTTTGTGCATTTACAATATTCATTGATTTTTGCCATTGAAAAACGTCCAGAAATGTTTGAAGCTACTGACTGAATGAAAGGAGCTGGCATCTCACTCTCTTTGAATCTTCTTTATCATGCTAGGATTAGCAGGAAAAAGCAGAAAATTTCAGAATTGCACCTTGCAATGCGGAGAAATTACTGTTTGTGCATTTACAATATTCATTGATTTTTGCCATTGAAAAACATGTTATTCATATACCAGAAATGTTTGAAGCTACTGACTGAATGAAAAGAGCTGGCATCTCACTCTCTTTGAATCTTCTTTATCATGCCAGGATTAGCAGGAAAAAGCAAAAAATTTCAGAATTGCACCTTGCAATGTGGAGATATTACTGTTTGTGCATTTACAATATTCATTGATTTTTGCCATTGAAAAACATGTTATTCATATACCAGAAATGTTTGAAGCTACTGACTGAATGAAAAGAGCTAGCATCCCACTCTCTTTGAATCTTCTTTATCATGCCAGGATTAGCAGGAAAAAGCAAAAAATTTCAGAATTGCACCTTGCAATGTGGAGATATTACTGTTTGTGCATTTACAATATTCATTGATTTTTGCCATTGAAAAATGTCCAGAAATGTTTGAAGCTACTGACTGAATGAAAGGAGCTGGCATCTCACTCTCTTTGAATCTTCTTTATCATGCTAGGATTAGCAGGAAAAAGCAAAAAATTTCAGAATTGCACATTGCAATGCGGAGAAATTACTGTTTGTGCATTTACAATATTCATTGATTTTTGCCATTGAAATACGTCCAGAAATGTTTGAAGCTACTGACTGAATGAAAGGAGCTGGCATCTCACTGTCTTTGAATCTTCTTTATCATGCTAGGATTAGCAGGAAAAAGCAAAAAATTTCAGAATTGCACCTTGCAATGCGGAGAAATTACTGTGTGTGCATTTACAATATTCATTGATTTTTGCCATTGAAAAACATCGTTATTCATATACCAGAAATGTTTGAAGCTACTGACTGAAAGAAAAGAGCTGGCATCTCACTCTCTTTGAATCTTCTTTATCATGCCAGGATTAGCAGGAAAAAGCAAAAAATTTCAGAATTGCACCTTGCAATGTGGAGATATTACTGTTTGTGCATTTACAATATTCATTGATTTTTGCCATTGAAAAACGTCCAGAAATGTTTGAAGCTACTGACTGAATGAAAGGAGCTGGCATCTCACTCTCTTTGAATCTTCTTTATCATGCTAGGATTAGCAGGAAAAAGCAAAAAATTTCAGAATTGCACATTGCAATGCGGAGAAATTACTGATTGTGCATTTACAATATTCATTGATTTTTGCCATTGAAAAACATCATGTTATTCATATACCAGAAATGTTTGAAGCTACTGACTGAATGAAAGGAGCTGGCATCTCACTCTCTTTGAATCTTCTTTATCATGCCAGGATTAGCAGGAAAAAGCAAAAAATTTCAGAATTGCACCTTGCAATGTGGAGATATTACTGTTTGTGCATTTACAATATTCATTGATTTTTGCCATTGAAAAACGTCCAGAAATGTTTGAAGCTACTGACTGAATGAAAGGAGCTGGCATCTCACTCTCTTTGAATCTTCTTTATCATGCTAGGATTAGCAGGAAAAAGCAAAAAATTTCAGAATTGCACCTTGCAATGCGGAGAAATTACTGTGTGTGCATTTACAATATTCATTGATTTTTGCCATTGAAAAACATCGTTATTCATATACCAGAAATGTTTGAAGCTACTGACTGAATGAAAGAGCTGGCATCTCACTCTCTTTGAATCTTCTTTATCATGCTAGGATTAGCAGGAAAAAGCAAAAAATTTCAGAATTGCACCTTGCAATGCGGAGAAATTACTGTTTGTGCATTTACAATATTCATTGATTTTTGCCATTGAAAAACATCATGTTATTCATATACCAGAAATGTTTGAAGCTACTGACTGAATGAAAAGAGCTGGCATCTCACTCTCTTTGAATCTTCTTTATCATGCCAGGATTAGCAGGAAAAAGCAAAAAATTTCAGAATTGCACCTTGCAATGTGGAGATATTACTGTTTGTGCATTTACAATATTCATTGATTTTTGCCATTGAAAAACGTCCAGAAATGTTTGAAGCTACTGACTGAATGAAAGGAGCTGGCATCTCACTCTCTTTGAATCTTCTTTATCATGCTAGGATTAGCAGGAAAAAGCAAAAAATTTCAGAATTGCACCTTGCAATGCGGAGAAATTACTGTGTGTGCATTTACAATATTCATTGATTTTTGCCATTGAAAAACATCGTTATTCATATACCAGAAATGTTTGAAGCTACTGACTGAATGAAAAGAGCTGGCATCTCACTCTCTTTGAATCTTCTTTATCATGCCAGGATTAGCAGGAAAAAGCAAAAAATTTCAGAATTGCACCTTGCAATGTGGAGATATTACTGTTTGTGCATTTACAATATTCATTGATTTTTGCCATTGAAAAACATGTTATTCATATACCAGAAATGTTTGAAGCTACTGACTGAATGAAAAGAGCTGGCATCTCACTCTCTTTGAATCTTCTTTATCATGCCAGGATTAGCAGGAAAAAGCAAAAAATTTCAGAATTGCACCTTGCAATGTGGAGATATTACTGTTTGTGCATTTACAATATTCATTGATTTTTGCCATTGAAAAACGTCCAGAAATGTTTGAAGCTACTGACTGAATGAAAGGAGCTGGCATCTCACTCTCTTTGAATCTTCTTTATCATGCTAGGATTAGCAGGAAAAAGCAAAAAATTTCAGAATTGCACCTTGCAATGCGGAGAAATTACTGTGTGTGCATTTACAATATTCATTGATTTTTGCCATTGAAAAACATCATGTTATTCATATACCAGAAATGTTTGAAGCTACTGACTGAATGAAAAGAGCTGGCATCTCACTCTCTTTGAATCTTCTTTATCATGCCAGGATTAGCAGGAAAAAGCAAAACATTTCAGAATTGCACCTTGCAATGTGGAGATATTACTGTTTGTGCATTTACAATATTCATTGATTTTTGCCATTGAAAAACATGTTATTCATATACCAGAAATGTTTGAAGCTACTGACTGAATGAAAAGAGCTGACATCTCACTCTCTTTGAATCTTCTTTATCATGCCAGGATTAGCAGGAAAAAGCAAAAAATTTCAGAATTGCACCTTGCAATGCGGAGAAATTACTGTGTGTGCATTTACAATATTCATTGATTTTTGCCATTGAAAAATATCTTTATTCATATACCAGAAATGTTTGAAGCTACTGACTGAATGAAAAGAGCTGGCATCTCACTCTCTTTGAATCTTCTTTATCATGCCAGGATTAGCAGGAAAAAGCAAAAAATTTCAGAATTGCACCTTGCAATGTGGAGATATTACTGTTTGTGCATTTACAATATTCATTGATTTTTGCCATTGAAAAACGTCCAGAAATGTTTGAAGCTACTGACTGAATGAAAGGAGCTGGCATCTCACTCTCTTTGAATCTTCTTTATCATGCTAGGATTAGCAGGAAAAAGCAAAAAATTTCAGAATTGCACCTTGCAATGCGGAGAAATTACTGTTTGTGCATTTACAATATTCATTGATTTTTGCCATTGAAAAACATGTTATTCATATACCAGAAATGTTTGAAGCTACTGACAATGAAAAGAGCTGGCATCTCACTCTCTTTGAATCTTCTTTATCATGCCAGGATTAGCAGGAAAAAGCAAAAAATTTCAGAATTGCACCTTGCAATGTGGAGATATTACTGTTTGTGCATTTACAATATTCATTGATTTTTGCCATTGAAAAACGTCCAGAAATGTTTGAAGCTACTGACTGAATGAAAGGAGCTGGCATCTCACTCTCTTTGAATCTTCTTTATCATGCTAGGATTAGCAGGAAAAAGCAAAAAAATTCAGAATTGCACATTGCAATGCGGAGAAATTACTGTTTGTGCATTTACAATATTCATTGATTTTTGCCATTGAAAAACATGTTATTCATATACCAGAAATGTTTGAAGCTACTGACTGAATGAAAAGAGCTGGCATCCCACTCTCTTTGAATCTTCTTTATCATGCCAGGATTAGCAGGAAAAAGCAAAAAATTTCAGAATTGCACCTTGCAATGTGGAGATATTACTGTTTGTGCATTTACAATATTCATTGATTTTTGCCATAGAAAAACGTCCAGAAATGTTTGAAGCTACTGACTGAATGAAAGGAGCTGGCATCTCACTCTCTTTGAATCTTCTTTATCATGCTAGGATTAGCAGGAAAAAGCAAAAAATTTCAGAATTGCACATTGCAATGCGGAGAAATTACTGTTTGTGCATTTACAATATTCATTGATTTTTGCCATTGAAAAACATCGTTATTCATATACCAGAAATGTTTGAAGCTACTGACTGAATGAAAAGAGCTGGCATCTCACTCTCTTTGAATCTTCTTTATCATGCCAGGATTAGCAGGAAAAAGCAAAAAATTTCAGAATTGCACCTTGCAATGTGGAGATATTACTGTTTGTGCATTTACAATATTCATTGATTTTTGCCATTGAAAAACGTCCAGAAATGTTTGAAGCTACTGACTGAATGAAAGGAGCTGGCATCTCACTCTCTTTGAATCTTCTTTATCATGCTAGGATTAGCAGGAAAAAGCAAAAAATTTCAGAATTGCACCTTGCAATGCGGAGAAATTACTGTGTGTGCATTTACAATATTCATTGATTTTTGCCTTTGAAAAACATCGTTATTCATATACCAGAAATGTTTGAAGCTACTGACTGAATGAAAAGAGCTGGCATCTCACTCTCTTTGAATCTTCTTTATCATGCCAGGATTAGCAGGAAAAAGCAAAAAATTTCAGAATTGCACCTTGCAATGTGGAGATATTACTGTTTGTGCATTTACAATATTCATTGATTTTTGCCATTGAAAAACATGTTATTCATATACCAGAAATGTTTGAAGCTACTGACTGAATGAAAAGAGCTGGCATCTCACTCTCTTTGAATCTTCTTTATCATGCCAGGATTAGCAGGAAAAAGCAAAAAATTTCAGAATTGCACCTTGCAATGTGGAGATATTACTGTTTGTGCATTTACAATATTCATTGATTTTTGCCATTGAAAAACGTCCAGAAATGTTTGAAGCTACTGACTGAATGAAAGGAGCTGGCATCTCACTCTCTTTGAATCTTCTTTATCATGCTAGGATTAGCAGGAAAAAGCAAAAAATTTCAGAATTGCACCTTGCAATGCGGAGAAATTACTGTGTGTGCATTTACAATATTCATTGATTTTTGCCATTGAAAAACATCATGTTATTCATATACCAGAAATGTTTGAAGCTACTGACTGAATGAAAAGAGCTGGCATCTCACTCTCTTTGAATCTTCTTTATCATGCCAGGATTAGCAGGAAAAAGCAAAAAATTTCAGAATTGCACCTTGCAATGTGGAGATATTACTGTTTGTGCATTTACAATATTCATTGATTTTTGCCATTGAAAAACATGTTATTCATATACCAGAAATGTTTGAAGCTACTGACTGAATGAAAAGAGCTGGCATCTCACTCTCTTTGAATCTTCTTTATCATGCCAGGATTAGCAGGAAAAAGCAAAAAATTTCAGAATTGCACCTTGCAATGTGGAGATATTACTGTTTGTGCATTTACAATATTCATTGATTTTTGCCATTGAAAAACGTCCAGAAATGTTTGAAGCTACTGACTGAATGAAAGGAGCTGGCATCTCACTCTCTTTGAATCTTCTTTATCATGCTAGGATTAGCAGGAAAAAGCAAAAAATTTCAGAATTGCACCTTGCAATGCGGAGAAATTACTGTGTGTGCATTTACAATATTCATTGATTTTTGCCATTGAAAAACATCGTTATTCATATACCAGAAATGTTTGAAGCTACTGACTGAATGAAAAGAGCTGGCATCTCACTCTCTTTGAATCTTCTTTATCATGCCAGGATTAGCAGGAAAAAGCAAAAAATTTCAGAATTGCACCTTGCAATGTGGAGATATTACTGTTTGTGCATTTACAATATTCATTGATTTTTGCCATTGAAAAACTTACAGAAATGTTTGAAGCTACTGACTGAATGAAAGGAGCTGGCATCTCACTCTCTTTGAATATTCTTTATCATGCTAGGATTAGCAGGAAAAAGCAAAAAATTTCAGAATTGCACCTTGCAATGCGGAGAAATTACTGTTTGTGCATTTACAATATTCATTGATTTTTGCCATTGAAAAACATGTTATTCATATACCAGAAATGTTTGAAGCTACTGACTGAATGAAAAGAGCTGGCATCTCACTCTCTTTGAATCTTCTTTATCATGCCAGGATTAGCAGGAAAAAGCAAAAAATTTCAGAATTGCACCTTGCAATGTGGAGATATTACTGTTTGTGCATTTACAATATTCATTGATTTTTGCCATTGAAAAACGTCCAGAAATGTTTGAAGCTACTGACTGAATGAAAGGAGCTGGCATCTCACTCTCTTTGAATCTTCTTTATCATGCTAGGATTAGCAGGAAAAAGCAAAAAATTTCAGAATTGCACCTTGCAATGCGGAGAAATTACTGTTTGTGCATTTACAATATTCATTGATTTTTGCCATTGAAAAACATGTTATTCATATACCAGAAATGTTTGAAGCTACTGACTGAATGAAAAGAGCTGGCATCTCACTCTCTTTGAATCTTCTTTATCATGCCAGGATTAGCAGGAAAAAGCAAAAAATTTCAGAATTGCACCTTGCAATGTGGAGATATTACTGTTTGTGCATTTACAATATTCATTGATTTTTGCCATTGAAAAACATGTTATTCATATACCAGAAATGTTTGAAGCTACTGACTGAATGAAAAGAGCTGGCATCCCACTCTCTTTGAATCTTCTTTATCATGCCAGGATTAGCAGGAAAAAGCAAAAAATTTCAGAATTGCACCTTGCAATGTGGAGATATTACTGTTTGTGCATTTACAATATTCATTGATTTTTGCCATTGAAAAACGTCCAGAAATGTTTGAAGCTACTGACTGAATGAAAGGAGCTGGCATCTCACTCTCTTTGAATCTTCTTTATCATGCTAGGATTAGCAGGAAAAAGCAAAAAATTTCAGAATTGCACATTGCAATGCGGAGAAATTACTGTTTGTGCATTTACAATATTCATTGATTTTTGCCATTGAAAAACATCGTTATTCATATACCAGAAATGTTTGAAGCTACTGACTGAATGAAAAGAGCTGGCATCTCACTCTCTTTGAATCTTCTTTATCATGCCAGGATTAGCAGGAAAAAGCAAAAAATTTCAGAATTGCACCTTGCAATGTGGAGATATTACTGTTTGTGCATTTACAATATTCATTGATTTTTGCTATTGAAAAACGTCCAGAAATGTTTGAAGCTACTGACTGAATGAAAGGAGCTGGCATCTCACTCTCTTTGAATCTTCTTTATCATGCTAGGATTAGCAGGAAAAAGCAAAAAATTTCAGAATTGCACCTTGCAATGCGGAGAAATTACTGTGTGTGCATTTACAATATTCATTGATTTTTGCCATTGAAAAACATCGTTATTCATATACCAGAAATGTTTGAAGCTACTGACTGAATGAAAAGAGCTGGCATCTCACTCTCTTTGAATCTTCTTTATCATGCCAGGATTAGCAGGAAAAAGCAAAAAATTTCAGAATTGCACCTTGCAATGTGGAGATATTACTGTTTGTGCATTTACAATATTCATTGATTTTTGCCATTGAAAAACATGTTATTCATATACCAGAAATGTTTGAAGCTACTGACTGAATGAAAAGAGCTGGCATCTCACTCTCTTTGAATCTTCTTTATCATGCCAGGATTAGCAGGAAAAAGCAAAAAATTTCAGAATTGCACCTTGCAATGTGGAGATATTACTGTTTGTGCATTTACAATATTCATTGATTTTTGCCATTGAAAAACGTCCAGAAATGTTTGAAGCTACTGACTGAATGAAAGGAGCTGGCATCTCACTCTCTTTGAATCTCCTTTATCATGCCAGGATTAGCAGGAAAAAGCAAAAAATTTCAGAATTGCACCTTGCAATGCGGAGAAATTACTGTGTGTGCATTTACAATATTCATTGATTTTTGCCATTGAAAAACATCATGTTATTCATATACCAGAAATGTTTGAAGCTACTGACTGAATGAAAAGAGCTGGCATCTCACTCTCTTTGAATCTTCTTTATCATGCCAGGATTAGCAGGAAAAAGCAAAAAATTTCAGAATTGCACCTTGCAATGTGGAGATATTACTGTTTGTGCATTTACAATATTCATTGATTTTTGCCATTGAAAAACATGTTATTCATATACCAGAAATGTTTGAAGCTACTGACTGAATGAAAAGAGCTGGCATCTCACTCTTTGAATCTTCTTTATCATGCCAGGATTAGCAGGAAAAAGCAAAAAATTTCAGAATTGCACCTTGCAATGTGGAGATATTACTGTTTGTGCATTTACAATATTCATTGATTTTTGCCATTGAAAAACGTCCAGAAATGCTTGAAGCTACTGACTGAATGAAAGGAGCTGGCATCTCACTCTCTTTGAATCTTCTTTATCATGCTAGGATTAGCAGGAAAAAGCAAAAAATTTCAGAATTGCACCTTGCAATGCGGAGAAATTACTGTGTGTGCATTTACAATATTCATTGATTTTTGCCATTGAAAAACATCGTTATTCATATACCAGAAATGTTTGAAGCTACTGACTGAATGAAAGGAGCTGGCAACTCACTTTCTTTGAATCTTCTTTATCATGCTAGGATTAGCAGGAAAAAGCAAAAAATTTCAGAATTGCACCTTGCAATGCGGAGAAATTACTGTGTGTGCATTTACAATATTCATTGATTTTTGCCATTGAAAAACATCGTTATTCATATACCAGAAATGTTTGAAGCTACTGACTGAATGAAAAGAGCTGGCATCTCACTCTCTTTGAATCTTCTTTATCATGCCAGGATTAGCAGTAAAAAGCAAAAAATTTCAGAATTGCACCTTGCAATGTGGAGATATTACTGTTTGTGCATTTACAATATTCATTGATTTTTGCTATTGAAAAACGTCCAGAAATGTTTGAAGCTACTGACTGAATGAAAAGAGCTGGCATCTCACTCTCTTTGAATCTTCTTTATCATGCTAAGAGGAGCAGGAAAAAGCAAAAAATTTCAGAATTGCACGTTGCAATGTGGAGATATTACTGTTTGTGCATTTACAATATTCATTGATTTTTGCCATTGAAAAACGTCCAGAAATGTTTGAAGCTACTGACTGAATGAAAGGAGCTGGCATCTCACTCTCTTTGAATCTTCTTTATCATGCTAGGATTAGCAGGAAAAAGCAAAAAATTTCAGAATTGCACCTTGCAATGCGGAGAAATTACTGTTTGTGCATTTACAATATTCATTGATTTTTGCCATTGAAAAACATGTTATTCATATACCAGAAATGTTTGAAGCTACTGACTGAACGAAAAGAGCTGGCATCTCACTCTCTTTGAATCTTCTTTATCATGCCAGGATTAGCAGGAAAAAGCAAAAAATTTCAGAATTGCACCTTGCAATGTGGAGATATTACTGTTTGTGCATTTACAATATTCATTGATTTTTGCCATTGAAATACGTCCAGAAATGTTTGAAGCTACTGACTGAATGAAAGGAGCTGGCATCTCACTCTCTTTGAATCTTCTTTATCATGCTAGGATTAGCAGGAAAAAGCAAAAAATTTCAGAATTGCACCTTGCAATGCGGAGAAATTACTGTTTGTGCATTTACAATATTCATTGATTTTTGCCATTGAAAAACATCGTTATTCATATACCAGAAATGCTTGAAGCTACTGACTGAATGAAAGGAGCTGGCATCTCACTGTCTTTGAATCTTCTTTATCATGCTAGGATTAGCAGGAAAAAGCAAAAAATTTCAGAATTGCACCTTGCAATGCGGAGAAATTACTGTGTGTGCATTTACAATATTCATTGATTTTTGCCATTGAAAAACATCGTTATTCATATATCAGAAATGTTTGAAGCTACTGACTGAATGAAAAGAGCTGGCATCTCACTCTCTTTGAATCTTCTTTATCATGCCAGGATTAGCAGGAAAAAGCAAAAAATTTCAGAATTGCACCTTGCAATGTGGAGATATTACTGTTTGTGCATTTACAATATTCATTGATTTTTGCCATTGAAAAACGTCCAGAAATGTTTGAAGCTACTGACTGAATGAAAGGAGCTGGCATCTCACTCTCTTTGAATCTTCTTTATCATGCTAGGATTAGCAGGAAAAAGCAAAAAATTTCAGAATTGCACATTGCAATGCGGAGAAATTACTGTTTGTGCATTTACAATATTCATTGATTTTTGCCATTGAAAACATCATGTTATTCATATACCAGAAATGTTTGAAGCTACTGACTGAATGAAAGGAGCTGGCATCTCACTCTCTTTGAATCTTCTTTATCATGCCAGGATTAGCAGGAAAAAGCAAAAAATTTCAGAATTGCACCTTGCAATGTGGAGATATTACTGTTTGTGCATTTACAATATTCATTGATTTTTGCCATTGAAAAACGTCCAGAAATGTTTGAAGCTACTGACTGAATGAAAGGAGCTGGCATCTCACTCTCTTTGATTCTTCTTTATCATGCTAGGATTAGCAGGAAAAAGCAAAAAATTTCAGAATTGCACCTTGCAATGCGGAGAAATTACTGTGTGTGCATTTACAATATTCATTGATTTTTGCCATTGAAAAACATCGTTATTCATATACCAGAAATGTTTGAAGCTACTGACTGAATGAAAAGAGCTGGCATCTCACTCTCTTTGAATCTTCTTTATCATGCCAGGATTAGCAGGAAAAAGCAAAAAATTTCAGAATTGCACCTTGCAATGTGGAGATATTACTGTTTGTGCATTTACAATATTCATTGATTTTTGCCATTGAAAAACATGTTATTCATATACCAGAAATGTTTGAAGCTACTGACTGAATGAAAAGAGCTGGCATCTCACTCTCTTTGAATCTTCTTTATCATGCCAGGATTAGCAGGAAAAAGCAAAAAATTTCAGAATTGCACCTTGCAATGTGGAGATATTACTGTTTGTGCATTTACAATATTCATTGATTTTTGCCATTGAAAAACATCGTTATTCATATATCAGAAATGTTTGAAGCTACTGACTGAATGAAAAGAGCTGGCATCTCACTCTCTTTGAATCTTCTTTATCATGCCAGGATTAGCAGGAAAAAGCAAAAAATTTCAGAATTGCACCTTGCAATGTGGAGATATTACTGTTTGTGCATTTACAATATTCATTGATTTTTGCCATTGAAAAACGTCCAGAAATGTTTGAAGCTACTGACTGAATGAAAGGAGCTGGCATCTCACTCTCTTTGAATCTTCTTTATCATGCTAGGATTAGCAGGAAAAAGCAAAAAATTTCAGAATTGCACCTTGCAATGCGGAGAAATTACTGTGTGTGCATTTACAATATTCATTGATTTTTGCCATTGAAAAACATCATGTTATTCATATACCAGAAATGTTTGAAGCTACTGACTGAATGAAAGGAGCTGGCATCTCACTCTCTTTGAATCTTCTTTATCATGCTAGGATTAGCAGGAAAAAGCAAAAAATTTCAGAATTGCACCTTGCAATGCGGAGAAATTACTGTTTGTGCATTTACAATATTCATTGATTTTTGCCATTGAAAAACATCATGTTATTCATATACCAGAAATGTTTGAAGCTACTGACTGAATGAAAGGAGCTGGCATCTCACTCTCTTTGAATCTTCTTTATCATGCTAGGATTAGCAGGAAAAAGCAAAAAATTTCAGAATTGCACCTTGCAATGCGGAGAAATTACTGTTTGTGCATTTACAATATTCATTGATTTTTGCCATTGAAAAACATCATGTTATTCATATACCAGAAATGTTTGAAGCTACTGACTGAATGAAAAGAGCTGGCTTCTCACTCTCTTTGAATCTTCTTTATCATGCCAGGATTAGCAGGAAAAAGCAAAAAATTTCAGAATTGCACCTTGCAATGTGGAGATATTACTGTTTGTGCATTTACAATATTCATTGATTTTTGCCATTGAAAAACGTCCAGAAATGTTTGAAGCTACTGACTGAATGAAAGGAGCTGGCATCTCACTCTCTTTGAATCTTCTTTATCATGCTAGGATTAGCAGGAAAAAGCAAAAAATTTCAGAATTGCACCTTGCAATGCGGAGAAATTACTGTGTGTGCATTTACAATATTCATTGATTTTTGCCATTGAAATACATCGTTATTCATATACCAGAAATGTTTGAAGCTACTGACTGAATGAAAGGAGCTGGCATCTCACTCTCTTTGAATCTTCTTTATCATGCCAGGATTAGCAGGAAAAAGCAAAAAATTTCAGAATTGCACCTTGCAATGTGGAGATATTACTGTTTGTGCATTTACAATATTCATTGATTTTTGCCATTGAAAAACATGTTATTCATATACCAGAAATGTTTGAAGCTACTGACTGAATGAAAAGAGCTGGCATCTCACTCTCTTTGAATCTTCTTTATCATGCCAGGATTAGCAGGAAAAAGCAAAAAATTTCAGAATTGCACCTAGCAATGTGGAGATATTACTGTTTGTGCATTTACAATATTCATTGATTTTTGCCATTGAAAAACGTCCAGAAATGTTTGAAGCTACTGACTGAATGAAAGGAGCTGGCATCTCACTCTCTTTGAATCTTTTTTATCATGCTAGGATTAGCAGGAAAAAGCAAAAAATTTCAGAATTGCACATTGCAATGCGGAGAAATTACTGTGTGTGCATTTACAATATTCATTGATTTTTGCCATTGAAAAACATCGTTATTCATATACCAGAAATGTTTGAAGCTACTGACTGAATGAAAGGAGCTGGCATCTCACTCTCTTTGAATCTTCTTTATCATGCCAGGATTAGCAGGAAAAAGCAAAAAATTTCAGAATTGCACCTTGCAATGTGGAGATATTACTGTTTGTGCATTTACAATATTCATTGATTTTTGCCATTGAAAAACATCCAGAAATGTTTGAAGCTACTGACTGAATGAAAGGAGCTGGCATCTCACTCTCTTTGAATCTTCTTTATCATGCTAGGATTAGCAGGAAAAAGCAAAAAATTTCAGAATTGCACCTTGCAATGCGGAGAAATTACTGTGTGTGCATTTACAATATTCATTGATTTTTGCCATTGAAAAACATCTTTATTCATATACCAGAAATGTTTGAAGCTACTGACTGAATGAAAAGAGCTGGCATCTCACTCTCTTTGAATCTTCTTTATCATGCCAGGATTAGCAGGAAAAAGCAAAACATTTCAGAATTGCACCTTGCAATGTGGAGATATTACTGTTTGTGCATTTACAATATTCATTGATTTTTGCCATTGAAAAACGTCCAGAAATGTTTGAAGCTACTGACTGAATGAAAGGAGCTGGCATCTCACTCTCTTTGAATCTTCTTTATCATGCTAGGATTAGCAGGAAAAAGCAAAAAATTTCAGAATTGCACCTTGCAATGCGGAGAAATTACTGTTTGTGCATTTACAATATTCATTGATTTTTGCCATTGAAAAACATGTTATTCATATACCAGAAATGTTTGAAGCTACTGACAATGAAAAGAGCTGGCATCTCACTCTCTTTGAATCTTCTTTATCATGCCAGGATTAGCAGGAAAAAGCAAAAAATTTCAGAATTGCACCTTGCAATGTGGAGATATTACTGTTTGTGCATTTACAATATTCATTGATTTTTGCCATTGAAAAACGTCCAGAAATGTTTGAAGCTACTGACTGAATGAAAGGAGCTGGCATCTCACTCTCTTTGAATCTTCTTTATCATGCTAGGATTAGCAGGAAAAAGCAAAAAATTTCAGAATTGCACCTTGCAATGCGGAGAAATTACTGTTTGTGCATTTACAATATTCATTGATTTTTGCCATTGAAAAACATGTTATTCATATACCAGAAATGTTTGAAGCTACTGACTGAATGAAAAGAGCTGGCATCTCACTCTCTTTGAATCTTCTTTATCATGCCAGGATTAGCAGGAAAAAGCAAAAAATTTCAGAATTGCACCTTGCAATGTGGAGATATTACTGTTTGTGCATTTACAATATTCATTGATTTTTGCCATTGAAAAACATGTTATTCATATACCAGAAATGTTTGAAGCTACTGACTGAATGAAAAGAGCTGGCATCCCACTCTCTTTGAATCTTCTTTATCATGCCAGGATTAGCAGGAAAAAGCAAAAAATTTCAGAATTGCACCTTGCAATGTGGAGATATTACTGTTTGTGCATTTACAATATTCATTGATTTTTGCCATTGAAAAACGTCCAGAAATGTTTGAAGCTACTGACTGAATGAAAGGAGCTGGCATCTCACTCTCTTTGAATCTTCTTTATCATGCTAGGATTAGCAGGAAAAAACAAAAAATTTCAGAATTGCACATTGCAATGCGGAGAAATTACTGTTTGTGCATTTACAATATTCATTGATTTTTGCCATTGAAAAACATCGTTATTCATATACCAGAAATGTTTGAAGCTACTGACTGAATGAAAAGAGCTGGCATCTCACTCTCTTTGAATCTTCTTTATCATGCCAGGATTAGCAGGAAAAAGCAAAAAATTTCAGAATTGCACCTTGCAATGTGGAGATATTACTGTTTGTGCATTTACAATATTCATTGATTTTTGCCATTGAAAAACGTCCAGAAATGTTTGAAGCTACTGACTGAATGAAAGGAGCTGGCATCTCACTCTCTTTGAATCTTCTTTATCATGCTAGGATTAGCAGGAAAAAGCAAAAAATTTCAGAATTGCACCTTGCAATGCGGAGAAATTACTGTGTGTGCATTTACAATATTCATTGATTTTTGCCATTGAAAAACATCGTTATTCATATACCAGAAATGTTTGAAGCTACTGACTGAATGAAAAGAGCTGGCATCTCACTCTCTTTGAATCTTCTTTATCATGCCAGGATTAGCAGGAAAAAGCAAAAAATTTCAGAATTGCACCTTGCAATGTGGAGATATTACTGTTTGTGCATTTACAATATTCATTGATTTTTGCCATTGAAAAACATGTTATTCATATACCAGAAATGTTTGAAGCTACTGACTGAATGAAAAGAGCTGGCATCTCACTCTCTTTGAATCTTCTTTATCATGCCAGGATTAGCAGGAAAAAGCAAAACATTTCAGAATTGCACCTTGCAATGTGGAGATATTACTGTTTGTGCATTTACAATATTCATTGATTTTTGCCATTGAAAAACGTCCAGAAATGTTTGAAGCTACTGACTGAATGAAAGGAGCTGGCATCTCACTCTCTTTGAATCTTCTTTATCATGCTAGGATTAGCAGGAAAAAGCAAAAAATTTCAGAATTGCACCTTGCAATGCGGAGAAATTACTGTGTGTGCATTTACAATATTCATTGATTTTTGCCATTGAAAAACATCATGTTATTCATATACCAGAAATGTTTGAAGCTACTGACTGAATGAAAGGAGCTGGCATCTCACTCTCTTTGAATCTTCTTTATCATGCTAGGATTAGCAGGAAAAAGCAAAAAATTTCAGAATTGCACCTTGCAATGCGGAGAAATTACTGTTTGTGCATTTACAATATTCATTGATTTTTGCCATTGAAAAACATGTTATTCATATACCAGAAATGTTTGAAGCTACTGACAATGAAAAGAGCTGGCATCTCACTCTCTTTGAATCTTCTTTATCATGCCAGGATTAGCAGGAAAAAGCAAAAAATTTCAGAATTGCACCTTGCAATGTGGAGATATTACTGTTTGTGCATTTACAATATTCATTGATTTTTGCCATTGAAAAACGTCCAGAAATGTTTGAAGCTACTGACTGAATGAAAGGAGCTGGCATCTCACTCTCTTTGAATCTTCTTTATCATGCTAGGATTAGCAGGAAAAAGCAAAAAAATTCAGAATTGCACATTGCAATGCGGAGAAATTACTGTTTGTGCATTTACAATATTCATTGATTTTTGCCATTGAAAAACATGTTATTCATATACCAGAAATGTTTGAAGCTACTGACTGAATGAAAAGAGCTGGCATCCCACTCTCTTTGAATCTTCTTTATCATGCCAGGATTAGCAGGAAAAAGCAAAAAATTTCAGAATTGCACCTTGCAATGTGGAGATATTACTGTTTGTGCATTTACAATATTCATTGATTTTTGCCATAGAAAAACGTCCAGAAATGTTTGAAGCTACTGACTGAATGAAAGGAGCTGGCATCTCACTCTCTTTGAATCTTCTTTATCATGCTAGGATTAGCAGGAAAAAGCAAAAAATTTCAGAATTGCACATTGCAATGCGGAGAAATTACTGTTTGTGCATTTACAATATTCATTGATTTTTGCCATTGAAAAACATCGTTATTCATATACCAGAAATGTTTGAAGCTACTGACTGAATGAAAAGAGCTGGCATCTCACTCTCTTTGAATCTTCTTTATCATGCCAGGATTAGCAGGAAAAAGCAAAAAATTTCAGAATTGCACCTTGCAATGTGGAGATATTACTGTTTGTGCATTTACAATATTCATTGATTTTTGCCATTGAAAAACGTCCAGAAATGTTTGAAGCTACTGACTGAATGAAAGGAGCTGGCATCTCACTCTCTTTGAATCTTCTTTATCATGCTAGGATTAGCAGGAAAAAGCAAAAAATTTCAGAATTGCACCTTGCAATGCGGAGAAATTACTGTGTGTGCATTTACAATATTCATTGATTTTTGCCTTTGAAAAACATCGTTATTCATATACCAGAAATGTTTGAAGCTACTGACTGAATGAAAAGAGCTGGCATCTCACTCTCTTTGAATCTTCTTTATCATGCCAGGATTAGCAGGAAAAAGCAAAAAATTTCAGAATTGCACCTTGCAATGTGGAGATATTACTGTTTGTGCATTTACAATATTCATTGATTTTTGCCATTGAAAAACATGTTATTCATATACCAGAAATGTTTGAAGCTACTGACTGAATGAAAAGAGCTGGCATCTCACTCTCTTTGAATCTTCTTTATCATGCCAGGATTAGCAGGAAAAAGCAAAAAATTTCAGAATTGCACCTTGCAATGTGGAGATATTACTGTTTGTGCATTTACAATATTCATTGATTTTTGCCATTGAAAAACGTCCAGAAATGTTTGAAGCTACTGACTGAATGAAAGGAGCTGGCATCTCACTCTCTTTGAATCTTCTTTATCATGCTAGGATTAGCAGGAAAAAGCAAAAAATTTCAGAATTGCACCTTGCAATGCGGAGAAATTACTGTGTGTGCATTTACAATATTCATTGATTTTTGCCATTGAAAAACATCATGTTATTCATATACCAGAAATGTTTGAAGCTACTGACTGAATGAAAAGAGCTGGCATCTCACTCTCTTTGAATCTTCTTTATCATGCCAGGATTAGCAGGAAAAAGCAAAAAATTTCAGAATTGCACCTTGCAATGTGGAGATATTACTGTTTGTGCATTTACAATATTCATTGATTTTTGCCATTGAAAAACATGTTATTCATATACCAGAAATGTTTGAAGCTACTGACTGAATGAAAAGAGCTGGCATCTCACTCTCTTTGAATCTTCTTTATCATGCCAGGATTAGCAGGAAAAAGCAAAAAATTTCAGAATTGCACCTTGCAATGTGGAGATATTACTGTTTGTGCATTTACAATATTCATTGATTTTTGCCATTGAAAAACGTCCAGAAATGTTTGAAGCTACTGACTGAATGAAAGGAGCTGGCATCTCACTCTCTTTGAATCTTCTTTATCATGCTAGGATTAGCAGGAAAAAGCAAAAAATTTCAGAATTGCACCTTGCAATGCGGAGAAATTACTGTGTGTGCATTTACAATATTCATTGATTTTTGCCATTGAAAAACATCGTTATTCATATACCAGAAATGTTTGAAGCTACTGACTGAATGAAAAGAGCTGGCATCTCACTCTCTTTGAATCTTCTTTATCATGCCAGGATTAGCAGGAAAAAGCAAAAAATTTCAGAATTGCACCTTGCAATGTGGAGATATTACTGTTTGTGCATTTACAATATTCATTGATTTTTGCCATTGAAAAACGTCCAGAAATGTTTGAAGCTACTGACTGAATGAAAGGAGCTGGCATCTCACTCTCTTTGAATATTCTTTATCATGCTAGGATTAGCAGGAAAAAGCAAAAAATTTCAGAATTGCACCTTGCAATGCGGAGAAATTACTGTTTGTGCATTTACAATATTCATTGATTTTTGCCATTGAAAAACATGTTATTCATATACCAGAAATGTTTGAAGCTACTGACTGAATGAAAAGAGCTGGCATCTCACTCTCTTTGAATCTTCTTTATCATGCCAGGATTAGCAGGAAAAAGCAAAAAATTTCAGAATTGCACCTTGCAATGTGGAGATATTACTGTTTGTGCATTTACAATATTCATTGATTTTTGCCATTGAAAAACGTCCAGAAATGTTTGAAGCTACTGACTGAATGAAAGGAGCTGGCATCTCACTCTCTTTGAATCTTCTTTATCATGCTAGGATTAGCAGGAAAAAGCAAAAAATTTCAGAATTGCACCTTGCAATGCGGAGAAATTACTGTTTGTGCATTTACAATATTCATTGATTTTTGCCATTGAAAAACATGTTATTCATATACCAGAAATGTTTGAAGCTACTGACTGAATGAAAAGAGCTGGCATCTCACTCTCTTTGAATCTTCTTTATCATGCCAGGATTAGCAGGAAAAAGCAAAAAATTTCAGAATTGCACCTTGCAATGTGGAGATATTACTGTTTGTGCATTTACAATATTCATTGATTTTTGCCATTGAAAAACATGTTATTCATATACCAGAAATGTTTGAAGCTACTGACTGAATGAAAAGAGCTGGCATCCCACTCTCTTTGAATCTTCTTTATCATGCCAGGATTAGCAGGAAAAAGCAAAAAATTTCAGAATTGCACCTTGCAATGTGGAGATATTACTGTTTGTGCATTTACAATATTCATTGATTTTTGCCATTGAAAAACGTCCAGAAATGTTTGAAGCTACTGACTGAATGAAAGGAGCTGGCATCTCACTCTCTTTGAATCTTCTTTATCATGCTAGGATTAGCAGGAAAAAGCAAAAAATTTCAGAATTGCACATTGCAATGCGGAGAAATTACTGTTTGTGCATTTACAATATTCATTGATTTTTGCCATTGAAAAACATCGTTATTCATATACCAGAAATGTTTGAAGCTACTGACTGAATGAAAAGAGCTGGCATCTCACTCTCTTTGAATCTTCTTTATCATGCCAGGATTAGCAGGAAAAAGCAAAAAATTTCAGAATTGCACCTTGCAATGTGGAGATATTACTGTTTGTGCATTTACAATATTCATTGATTTTTGCTATTGAAAAACGTCCAGAAATGTTTGAAGCTACTGACTGAATGAAAGGAGCTGGCATCTCACTCTCTTTGAATCTTCTTTATCATGCTAGGATTAGCAGGAAAAAGCAAAAAATTTCAGAATTGCACCTTGCAATGCGGAGAAATTACTGTGTGTGCATTTACAATATTCATTGATTTTTGCCATTGAAAAACATCGTTATTCATATACCAGAAATGTTTGAAGCTACTGACTGAATGAAAAGAGCTGGCATCTCACTCTCTTTGAATCTTCTTTATCATGCCAGGATTAGCAGGAAAAAGCAAAAAATTTCAGAATTGCACCTTGCAATGTGGAGATATTACTGTTTGTGCATTTACAATATTCATTGATTTTTGCCATTGAAAAACATGTTATTCATATACCAGAAATGTTTGAAGCTACTGACTGAATGAAAAGAGCTGGCATCTCACTCTCTTTGAATCTTCTTTATCATGCCAGGATTAGCAGGAAAAAGCAAAAAATTTCAGAATTGCACCTTGCAATGTGGAGATATTACTGTTTGTGCATTTACAATATTCATTGATTTTTGCCATTGAAAAACGTCCAGAAATGTTTGAAGCTACTGACTGAATGAAAGGAGCTGGCATCTCACTCTCTTTGAATCTCCTTTATCATGCCAGGATTAGCAGGAAAAAGCAAAAAATTTCAGAATTGCACCTTGCAATGCGGAGAAATTACTGTGTGTGCATTTACAATATTCATTGATTTTTGCCATTGAAAAACATCATGTTATTCATATACCAGAAATGTTTGAAGCTACTGACTGAATGAAAAGAGCTGGCATCTCACTCTCTTTGAATCTTCTTTATCATGCCAGGATTAGCAGGAAAAAGCAAAAAATTTCAGAATTGCACCTTGCAATGTGGAGATATTACTGTTTGTGCATTTACAATATTCATTGATTTTTGCCATTGAAAAACATGTTATTCATATACCAGAAATGTTTGAAGCTACTGACTGAATGAAAAGAGCTGGCATCTCACTCTTTGAATCTTCTTTATCATGCCAGGATTAGCAGGAAAAAGCAAAAAATTTCAGAATTGCACCTTGCAATGTGGAGATATTACTGTTTGTGCATTTACAATATTCATTGATTTTTGCCATTGAAAAACGTCCAGAAATGTTTGAAGCTACTGACTGAATGAAAGGAGCTGGCATCTCACTCTCTTTGAATCTTCTTTATCATGCTAGGATTAGCAGGAAAAAGCAAAAAATTTCAGAATTGCACCTTGCAATGCGGAGAAATTACTGTGTGTGCATTTACAATATTCATTGATTTTTGCCATTGAAAAACATCGTTATTCATATACCAGAAATGTTTGAAGCTACTGACTGAATGAAAGGAGCTGGCAACTCACTTTCTTTGAATCTTCTTTATCATGCTAGGATTAGCAGGAAAAAGCAAAAAATTTCAGAATTGCACCTTGCAATGCGGAGAAATTACTGTGTGTGCATTTACAATATTCATTGATTTTTGCCATTGAAAAACATCGTTATTCATATACCAGAAATGTTTGAAGCTACTGACTGAATGAAAAGAGCTGGCATCTCACTCTCTTTGAATCTTCTTTATCATGCCAGGATTAGCAGTAAAAAGCAAAAAATTTCAGAATTGCACCTTGCAATGTGGAGATATTACTGTTTGTGCATTTACAATATTCATTGATTTTTGCTATTGAAAAACGTCCAGAAATGTTTGAAGCTACTGACTGAATGAAAAGAGCTGGCATCTCACTCTCTTTGAATCTTCTTTATCATGCTAAGAGGAGCAGGAAAAAGCAAAAAATTTCAGAATTGCACGTTGCAATGTGGAGATATTACTGTTTGTGCATTTACAATATTCATTGATTTTTGCCATTGAAAAACGTCCAGAAATGTTTGAAGCTACTGACTGAATGAAAGGAGCTGGCATCTCACTCTCTTTGAATCTTCTTTATCATGCTAGGATTAGCAGGAAAAAGCAAAAAATTTCAGAATTGCACCTTGCAATGCGGAGAAATTACTGTTTGTGCATTTACAATATTCATTGATTTTTGCCATTGAAAAACATGTTATTCATATACCAGAAATGTTTGAAGCTACTGACTGAACGAAAAGAGCTGGCATCTCACTCTCTTTGAATCTTCTTTATCATGCCAGGATTAGCAGGAAAAAGCAAAAAATTTCAGAATTGCACCTTGCAATGTGGAGATATTACTGTTTGTGCATTTACAATATTCATTGATTTTTGCCATTGAAATACGTCCAGAAATGTTTGAAGCTACTGACTGAATGAAAGGAGCTGGCATCTCACTCTCTTTGAATCTTCTTTATCATGCTAGGATTAGCAGGAAAAAGCAAAAAATTTCAGAATTGCACCTTGCAATGCGGAGAAATTACTGTTTGTGCATTTACAATATTCATTGATTTTTGCCATTGAAAAACATCGTTATTCATATACCAGAAATGCTTGAAGCTACTGACTGAATGAAAGGAGCTGGCATCTCACTGTCTTTGAATCTTCTTTATCATGCTAGGATTAGCAGGAAAAAGCAAAAAATTTCAGAATTGCACCTTGCAATGCGGAGAAATTACTGTGTGTGCATTTACAATATTCATTGATTTTTGCCATTGAAAAACATCGTTATTCATATATCAGAAATGTTTGAAGCTACTGACTGAATGAAAAGAGCTGGCATCTCACTCTCTTTGAATCTTCTTTATCATGCCAGGATTAGCAGGAAAAAGCAAAAAATTTCAGAATTGCACCTTGCAATGTGGAGATATTACTGTTTGTGCATTTACAATATTCATTGATTTTTGCCATTGAAAAACGTCCAGAAATGTTTGAAGCTACTGACTGAATGAAAGGAGCTGGCATCTCACTCTCTTTGAATCTTCTTTATCATGCTAGGATTAGCAGGAAAAAGCAAAAAATTTCAGAATTGCACATTGCAATGCGGAGAAATTACTGTTTGTGCATTTACAATATTCATTGATTTTTGCCATTGAAAACATCATGTTATTCATATACCAGAAATGTTTGAAGCTACTGACTGAATGAAAGGAGCTGGCATCTCACTCTCTTTGAATCTTCTTTATCATGCCAGGATTAGCAGGAAAAAGCAAAAAATTTCAGAATTGCACCTTGCAATGTGGAGATATTACTGTTTGTGCATTTACAATATTCATTGATTTTTGCCATTGAAAAACGTCCAGAAATGTTTGAAGCTACTGACTGAATGAAAGGAGCTGGCATCTCACTCTCTTTGATTCTTCTTTATCATGCTAGGATTAGCAGGAAAAAGCAAAAAATTTCAGAATTGCACCTTGCAATGCGGAGAAATTACTGTGTGTGCATTTACAATATTCATTGATTTTTGCCATTGAAAAACATCGTTATTCATATACCAGAAATGTTTGAAGCTACTGACTGAATGAAAAGAGCTGGCATCTCACTCTCTTTGAATCTTCTTTATCATGCCAGGATTAGCAGGAAAAAGCAAAAAATTTCAGAATTGCACCTTGCAATGTGGAGATATTACTGTTTGTGCATTTACAATATTCATTGATTTTTGCCATTGAAAAACATGTTATTCATATACCAGAAATGTTTGAAGCTACTGACTGAATGAAAGGAGCTGGCATCTCACTCTCTTTGAATCTTCTTTATCATGCTAGGATTAGCAGGAAAAAGCAAAAAATTTCAGAATTGCACCTTGCAATGCGGAGAAATTACTGTGTGTGCATTTACAATATTCATTGATTTTTGCCATTGAAAAACATCGTTATTCATATACCAGAAATGTTTGAAGCTACTGACTGAATGAAAGGAGCTGGCAACTCACTTTCTTTGAATCTTCTTTATCATGCTAGGATTAGCAGGAAAAAGCAAAAAATTTCAGAATTGCACCTTGCAATGCGGAGAAATTACTGTGTGTGCATTTACAATATTCATTGATTTTTGCCATTGAAAAACATCGTTATTCATATACCAGAAATGTTTGAAGCTACTGACTGAATGAAAAGAGCTGGCATCTCACTCTCTTTGAATCTTCTTTATCATGCCAGGATTAGCAGTAAAAAGCAAAAAATTTCAGAATTGCACCTTGCAATGTGGAGATATTACTGTTTGTGCATTTACAATATTCATTGATTTTTGCTATTGAAAAACGTCCAGAAATGTTTGAAGCTACTGACTGAATGAAAAGAGCTGGCATCTCACTCTCTTTGAATCTTCTTTATCATGCTAAGAGGAGCAGGAAAAAGCAAAAAATTTCAGAATTGCACGTTGCAATGTGGAGATATTACTGTTTGTGCATTTACAATATTCATTGATTTTTGCCATTGAAAAACGTCCAGAAATGTTTGAAGCTACTGACTGAATGAAAGGAGCTGGCATCTCACTCTCTTTGAATCTTCTTTATCATGCTAGGATTAGCAGGAAAAAGCAAAAAATTTCAGAATTGCACCTTGCAATGCGGAGAAATTACTGTTTGTGCATTTACAATATTCATTGATTTTTGCCATTGAAAAACATGTTATTCATATACCAGAAATGTTTGAAGCTACTGACTGAACGAAAAGAGCTGGCATCTCACTCTCTTTGAATCTTCTTTATCATGCCAGGATTAGCAGGAAAAAGCAAAAAATTTCAGAATTGCACCTTGCAATGTGGAGATATTACTGTTTGTGCATTTACAATATTCATTGATTTTTGCCATTGAAATACGTCCAGAAATGTTTGAAGCTACTGACTGAATGAAAGGAGCTGGCATCTCACTCTCTTTGAATCTTCTTTATCATGCTAGGATTAGCAGGAAAAAGCAAAAAATTTCAGAATTGCACCTTGCAATGCGGAGAAATTACTGTTTGTGCATTTACAATATTCATTGATTTTTGCCATTGAAAAACATCGTTATTCATATACCAGAAATGCTTGAAGCTACTGACTGAATGAAAGGAGCTGGCATCTCACTGTCTTTGAATCTTCTTTATCATGCTAGGATTAGCAGGAAAAAGCAAAAAATTTCAGAATTGCACCTTGCAATGCGGAGAAATTACTGTGTGTGCATTTACAATATTCATTGATTTTTGCCATTGAAAAACATCGTTATTCATATATCAGAAATGTTTGAAGCTACTGACTGAATGAAAAGAGCTGGCATCTCACTCTCTTTGAATCTTCTTTATCATGCCAGGATTAGCAGGAAAAAGCAAAAAATTTCAGAATTGCACCTTGCAATGTGGAGATATTACTGTTTGTGCATTTACAATATTCATTGATTTTTGCCATTGAAAAACGTCCAGAAATGTTTGAAGCTACTGACTGAATGAAAGGAGCTGGCATCTCACTCTCTTTGAATCTTCTTTATCATGCTAGGATTAGCAGGAAAAAGCAAAAAATTTCAGAATTGCACATTGCAATGCGGAGAAATTACTGTTTGTGCATTTACAATATTCATTGATTTTTGCCATTGAAAACATCATGTTATTCATATACCAGAAATGTTTGAAGCTACTGACTGAATGAAAGGAGCTGGCATCTCACTCTCTTTGAATCTTCTTTATCATGCCAGGATTAGCAGGAAAAAGCAAAAAATTTCAGAATTGCACCTTGCAATGTGGAGATATTACTGTTTGTGCATTTACAATATTCATTGATTTTTGCCATTGAAAAACGTCCAGAAATGTTTGAAGCTACTGACTGAATGAAAGGAGCTGGCATCTCACTCTCTTTGATTCTTCTTTATCATGCTAGGATTAGCAGGAAAAAGCAAAAAATTTCAGAATTGCACCTTGCAATGCGGAGAAATTACTGTGTGTGCATTTACAATATTCATTGATTTTTGCCATTGAAAAACATCGTTATTCATATACCAGAAATGTTTGAAGCTACTGACTGAATGAAAAGAGCTGGCATCTCACTCTCTTTGAATCTTCTTTATCATGCCAGGATTAGCAGGAAAAAGCAAAAAATTTCAGAATTGCACCTTGCAATGTGGAGATATTACTGTTTGTGCATTTACAATATTCATTGATTTTTGCCATTGAAAAACATGTTATTCATATACCAGAAATGTTTGAAGCTACTGACTGAATGAAAAGAGCTGGCATCTCACTCTCTTTGAATCTTCTTTATCATGCCAGGATTAGCAGGAAAAAGCAAAAAATTTCAGAATTGCACCTTGCAATGTGGAGATATTACTGTTTGTGCATTTACAATATTCATTGATTTTTGCCATTGAAAAACATCGTTATTCATATATCAGAAATGTTTGAAGCTACTGACTGAATGAAAAGAGCTGGCATCTCACTCTCTTTGAATCTTCTTTATCATGCCAGGATTAGCAGGAAAAAGCAAAAAATTTCAGAATTGCACCTTGCAATGTGGAGATATTACTGTTTGTGCATTTACAATATTCATTGATTTTTGCCATTGAAAAACGTCCAGAAATGTTTGAAGCTACTGACTGAATGAAAGGAGCTGGCATCTCACTCTCTTTGAATCTTCTTTATCATGCTAGGATTAGCAGGAAAAAGCAAAAAATTTCAGAATTGCACCTTGCAATGCGGAGAAATTACTGTGTGTGCATTTACAATATTCATTGATTTTTGCCATTGAAAAACATCATGTTATTCATATACCAGAAATGTTTGAAGCTACTGACTGAATGAAAGGAGCTGGCATCTCACTCTCTTTGAATCTTCTTTATCATGCTAGGATTAGCAGGAAAAAGCAAAAAATTTCAGAATTGCACCTTGCAATGCGGAGAAATTACTGTTTGTGCATTTACAATATTCATTGATTTTTGCCATTGAAAAACATCATGTTATTCATATACCAGAAATGTTTGAAGCTACTGACTGAATGAAAGGAGCTGGCATCTCACTCTCTTTGAATCTTCTTTATCATGCTAGGATTAGCAGGAAAAAGCAAAAAATTTCAGAATTGCACCTTGCAATGCGGAGAAATTACTGTTTGTGCATTTACAATATTCATTGATTTTTGCCATTGAAAAACATCATGTTATTCATATACCAGAAATGTTTGAAGCTACTGACTGAATGAAAAGAGCTGGCTTCTCACTCTCTTTGAATCTTCTTTATCATGCCAGGATTAGCAGGAAAAAGCAAAAAATTTCAGAATTGCACCTTGCAATGTGGAGATATTACTGTTTGTGCATTTACAATATTCATTGATTTTTGCCATTGAAAAACGTCCAGAAATGTTTGAAGCTACTGACTGAATGAAAGGAGCTGGCATCTCACTCTCTTTGAATCTTCTTTATCATGCTAGGATTAGCAGGAAAAAGCAAAAAATTTCAGAATTGCACCTTGCAATGCGGAGAAATTACTGTGTGTGCATTTACAATATTCATTGATTTTTGCCATTGAAATACATCGTTATTCATATACCAGAAATGTTTGAAGCTACTGACTGAATGAAAGGAGCTGGCATCTCACTCTCTTTGAATCTTCTTTATCATGCCAGGATTAGCAGGAAAAAGCAAAAAATTTCAGAATTGCACCTTGCAATGTGGAGATATTACTGTTTGTGCATTTACAATATTCATTGATTTTTGCCATTGAAAAACATGTTATTCATATACCAGAAATGTTTGAAGCTACTGACTGAATGAAAAGAGCTGGCATCTCACTCTCTTTGAATCTTCTTTATCATGCCAGGATTAGCAGGAAAAAGCAAAAAATTTCAGAATTGCACCTAGCAATGTGGAGATATTACTGTTTGTGCATTTACAATATTCATTGATTTTTGCCATTGAAAAACGTCCAGAAATGTTTGAAGCTACTGACTGAATGAAAGGAGCTGGCATCTCACTCTCTTTGAATCTTTTTTATCATGCTAGGATTAGCAGGAAAAAGCAAAAAATTTCAGAATTGCACATTGCAATGCGGAGAAATTACTGTGTGTGCATTTACAATATTCATTGATTTTTGCCATTGAAAAACATCGTTATTCATATACCAGAAATGTTTGAAGCTACTGACTGAATGAAAGGAGCTGGCATCTCACTCTCTTTGAATCTTCTTTATCATGCCAGGATTAGCAGGAAAAAGCAAAAAATTTCAGAATTGCACCTTGCAATGTGGAGATATTACTGTTTGTGCATTTACAATATTCATTGATTTTTGCCATTGAAAAACGTCCAGAAATGTTTGAAGCTACTGACTGAATGAAAGGAGCTGGCATCTCACTCTCTTTGAATCTTCTTTATCATGCTAGGATTAGCAGGAAAAAGCAAAAAATTTCAGAATTGCACCTTGCAATGCGGAGAAATTACTGTGTGTGCATTTACAATATTCATTGATTTTTGCCATTGAAAAACATCTTTATTCATATACCAGAAATGTTTGAAGCTACTGACTGAATGAAAAGAGCTGGCATCTCACTCTCTTTGAATCTTCTTTATCATGCCAGGATTAGCAGGAAAAAGCAAAACATTTCAGAATTGCACCTTGCAATGTGGAGATATTACTGTTTGTGGATTTACAATATTCATTGATTTTTGCCATTGAAAAACGTCCAGAAATGTTTGAAGCTACTGACTGAATGAAAGGAGCTGGCATCTCACTCTCTTTGAATCTTCTTTATCATGCTAGGATTAGCAGGAAAAAGCAAAAAATTTCAGAATTGCACCTTGCAATGCGGAGAAATTACTGTTTGTGCATTTACAATATTCATTGATTTTTGCCATTGAAAAACATGTTATTCATATACCAGAAATGTTTGAAGCTACTGACAATGAAAAGAGCTGGCATCTCACTCTCTTTGAATCTTCTTTATCATGCCAGGATTAGCAGGAAAAAGCAAAAAATTTCAGAATTGCACCTTGCAATGTGGAGATATTACTGTTTGTGCATTTACAATATTCATTGATTTTTGCCATTGAAAAACGTCCAGAAATGTTTGAAGCTACTGACTGAATGAAAGGAGCTGGCATCTCACTCTCTTTGAATCTTCTTTATCATGCTAGGATTAGCAGGAAAAAGCAAAAAATTTCAGAATTGCACCTTGCAATGCGGAGAAATTACTGTTTGTGCATTTACAATATTCATTGATTTTTGCCATTGAAAAACATGTTATTCATATACCAGAAATGTTTGAAGCTACTGACTGAATGAAAAGAGCTGGCATCTCACTCTCTTTGAATCTTCTTTATCATGCCAGGATTAGCAGGAAAAAGCAAAAAATTTCAGAATTGCACCTTGCAATGTGGAGATATTACTGTTTGTGCATTTACAATATTCATTGATTTTTGCCATTGAAAAACATGTTATTCATATACCAGAAATGTTTGAAGCTACTGACTGAATGAAAAGAGCTGGCATCCCACTCTCTTTGAATCTTCTTTATCATGCCAGGATTAGCAGGAAAAAGCAAAAAATTTCAGAATTGCACCTTGCAATGTGGAGATATTACTGTTTGTGCATTTACAATATTCATTGATTTTTGCCATTGAAAAACGTCCAGAAATGTTTGAAGCTACTGACTGAATGAAAGGAGCTGGCATCTCACTCTCTTTGAATCTTCTTTATCATGCTAGGATTAGCAGGAAAAAACAAAAAATTTCAGAATTGCACATTGCAATGCGGAGAAATTACTGTTTGTGCATTTACAATATTCATTGATTTTTGCCATTGAAAAACATCGTTATTCATATACCAGAAATGTTTGAAGCTACTGACTGAATGAAAAGAGCTGGCATCTCACTCTCTTTGAATCTTCTTTATCATGCCAGGATTAGCAGGAAAAAGCAAAAAATTTCAGAATTGCACCTTGCAATGTGGAGATATTACTGTTTGTGCATTTACAATATTCATTGATTTTTGCCATTGAAAAACGTCCAGAAATGTTTGAAGCTACTGACTGAATGAAAGGAGCTGGCATCTCACTCTCTTTGAATCTTCTTTATCATGCTAGGATTAGCAGGAAAAAGCAAAAAATTTCAGAATTGCACCTTGCAATGCGGAGAAATTACTGTGTGTGCATTTACAATATTCATTGATTTTTGCCATTGAAAAACATCGTTATTCATATACCAGAAATGTTTGAAGCTACTGACTGAATGAAAAGAGCTGGCATCTCACTCTCTTTGAATCTTCTTTATCATGCCAGGATTAGCAGGAAAAAGCAAAAAATTTCAGAATTGCACCTTGCAATGTGGAGATATTACTGTTTGTGCATTTACAATATTCATTGATTTTTGCCATTGAAAAACATGTTATTCATATACCAGAAATGTTTGAAGCTACTGACTGAATGAAAAGAGCTGGCATCTCACTCTCTTTGAATCTTCTTTATCATGCCAGGATTAGCAGGAAAAAGCAAAACATTTCAGAATTGCACCTTGCAATGTGGAGATATTACTGTTTGTGCATTTACAATATTCATTGATTTTTGCCATTGAAAAACGTCCAGAAATGTTTGAAGCTACTGACTGAATGAAAGGAGCTGGCATCTCACTCTCTTTGAATCTTCTTTATCATGCTAGGATTAGCAGGAAAAAGCAAAAAATTTCAGAATTGCACCTTGCAATGCGGAGAAATTACTGTGTGTGCATTTACAATATTCATTGATTTTTGCCATTGAAAAACATCATGTTATTCATATACCAGAAATGTTTGAAGCTACTGACTGAATGAAAGGAGCTGGCATCTCACTCTCTTTGAATCTTCTTTATCATGCTAGGATTAGCAGGAAAAAGCAAAAAATTTCAGAATTGCACCTTGCAATGCGGAGAAATTACTGTTTGTGCATTTACAATATTCATTGATTTTTGCCATTGAAAAACATCATGTTATTCATATACCAGAAATGTTTGAAGCTACTGACTGAATGAAAAGAGCTGGCATCTCACTCTCTTTGAATCTTCTTTATCATGCCAGGATTAGCAGGAAAAAGCAAAAAATTTCAGAATTGCACCTTGCAATGTGGAGATATTACTGTTTGTGCATTTACAATATTCATTGATTTTTGCCATTGAAAAACGTCCAGAAATGTTTGAAGCTACTGACTGAATGAAAGGAGCTGGCATCTCACTCTCTTTGAATCTTCTTTATCATGCTAGGATTAGCAGGAAAAAGCAAAAAATTTCAGAATTGCACCTTGCAATGCGGAGAAATTACTGTGTGTGCATTTACAATATTCATTGATTTTTGCCATTGAAAAACATCGTTATTCATATACCAGAAATGTTTGAAGCTACTGACTGAATGAAAGGAGCTGGCATCTCACTCTCTTTGAATCTTCTTTATCATGCCAGGATTAGCAGGAAAAAGCAAAAAATTTCAGAATTGCACCTTGCAATGTGGAGATATTACTGTTTGTGCATTTACAATATTCATTGATTTTTGCCATTGAAAAACATGTTATTCATATACCAGAAATGTTTGAAGCTACTGACTGAATGAAAAGAGCTGGCATCTCACTCTCTTTGAATCTTCTTTATCATGCCAGGATTAGCAGGAAAAAGCAAAAAATTTCAGAATTGCACCTTGCAATGTGGAGATATTACTGTTTGTGCATTTACAATATTCATTGATTTTTGCCATTGAAAAACGTCCAGAAATGTTTGAAGCTACTGACTGAATGAAAGGAGCTGGCATCTCACTCTCTTTGAATCTTTTTTATCATGCTAGGATTAGCAGGAAAAAGCAAAAAATTTCAGAATTGCACCTTGCAATGCGGAGAAATTACTGTGTGTGCATTTACAATATTCATTGATTTTTGCCATTGAAAAACATCATGTTATTCATATACCAAAAATGTTTGAAGCTACTGACTGAATGAAAAGAGCTGGCATCTCACTCTCTTTGAATCTTCTTTATCATGCCAGGATTAGCAGGAAAAAGCAAAAAATTTCAGAATTGCACCTTGCAATGTGGAGATATTACTGTTTGTGCATTTACAATATTCATTGATTTTTGCCATTGAAAAACATGTTATTCATATACCAGAAATGTTTGAAGCTACTGACTGAATGAAAAGAGCTGGCATCTCACTCTCTTTGAATCTTCTTTATCATGCCAGGATTAGCAGGAAAAAGCAAAAAATTTCAGAATTGCACCTTGCAATGTGGAGATATTACTGTTTGTGCATTTACAATATTCATTGATTTTTGCCATTGAAAAACGTCCAGAAATGTTTGAAGCTACTGACTGAATGAAAGGAGCTGGCATCTCACTCTCTTTGAATCTTCTTTATCATGCTAGGATTAGCAGGAAAAAGCAAAAATTTTCAGAATTGCACCTTGCAATGCGGAGAAATTACTGTGTGTGCATTTACAATATTCATTGATTTTTGCCATTGAAAAACATCTTTATTCATATACCAGAAATGTTTGAAGCTACTGACTGAATGAAAAGAGCTGGCATCTCACTCTCTTTGAATCTTCTTTATCATGCCAGGATTAGCAGGAAAAAGCAAAAAATTTCAGAATTGCACCTTGCAATGTGGAGATATTACTGTTTGTGCATTTACAATATTCATTGATTTTTGCCATTGAAAAACGTCCAGAAATGTTTGAAGCTACTGACTGAATGAAAGGAGCTGGCATCTCACTCTCTTTGAATCTTCTTTATCATGCTAGGATTAGCAGGAAAAAGCAAAAAATTTCAGAATTGCACCTTGCAATGCGGAGAAATTACTGTTTGTGCATTTACAATATTCATTGATTTTTGCCATTGAAAAACATGTTATTCATATACCAGAAATGTTTGAAGCTACTGACAATGAAAAGAGCTGGCATCTCACTCTCTTTGAATCTTCTTTATCATGCCAGGATTAGCAGGAAAAAGCAAAAAATTTCAGAATTGCACCTTGCAATGTGGAGATATTACTGTTTGTGCATTTACAATATTCATTGATTTTTGCCATTGAAAAACGTCCAGAAATGTTTGAAGCTACTGACTGAATGAAAGGAGCTGGCATCTCACTCTCTTTGAGTCTTCTTTATCATGCTAGGATTAGCAGGAAAAAGCAAAAAATTTCAGAATTGCACCTTGCAATGCGGAGAAATTACTGTTTGTGCATTTACAATATTCATTGATTTTTGCCATTGAAAAACATGTTATTCATATACCAGAAATGTTTGAAGCTACTGACAATGAAAAGAGCTGGCATCTCACTCTCTTTGAATCTTCTTTATCATGCCAGGATTAGCAGGAAAAAGCAAAAAATTTCAGAATTGCACCTTGCAATGTGGAGATATTACTGTTTGTGCATTTACAATATTCATTGATTTTTGCCATTGAAAAACGTCCAGAAATGTTTGAAGCTACTGACTGAATGAAAGGAGCTGGCATCTCACTCTCTTTGAATCTTCTTTATCATGCTAGGATTAGCAGGAAAAAGCAAAAAATTTCAGAATTGCACCTTGCAATGCGGAGAAATTACTGTTTGTGCATTTACAATATTCATTGATTTTTGCCATTGAAAAACATGTTATTCATATACCAGAAATGTTTGAAGCTACTGACTGAATGAAAAGAGCTGGCATCTCACTCTCTTTGAATCTTCTTTATCATGCCAGGATTAGCAGGAAAAAGCAAAAAATTTCAGAATTGCACCTTGCAATGTGGAGATATTACTGTTTGTGCATTTACAATATTCATTGATTTTTGCCATTGAAAAACATGTTATTCATATACCAGAAATGTTTGAAGCTACTGACTGAATGAAAAGAGCTGGCATCCCACTCTCTTTGAATCTTCTTTATCATGCCAGGATTAGCAGGAAAAAGCAAAAAATTTCAGAATTGCACCTTGCAATGTGGAGATATTACTGTTTGTGCATTTACAATATTCATTGATTTTTGCCATTGAAAAACGTCCAGAAATGTTTGAAGCTACTGACTGAATGAAAGGAGCTGGCATCTCACTCTCTTTGAATCTTCTTTATCATGCTAGGATTAGCAGGAAAAAACAAAAAATTTCAGAATTGCACATTGCAATGCGGAGAAATTACTGTTTGTGCATTTACAATATTCATTGATTTTTGCCATTGAAAAACATCGTTATTCATATACCAGAAATGTTTGAAGCTACTGACTGAATGAAAAGAGCTGGCATCTCACTCTCTTTGAATCTTCTTTATCATGCCAGGATTAGCAGGAAAAAGCAAAAAATTTCAGAATTGCACCTTGCAATGTGGAGATATTACTGTTTGTGCATTTACAATATTCATTGATTTTTGCCATTGAAAAACGTCCAGAAATGTTTGAAGCTACTGACTGAATGAAAGGAGCTGGCATCTCACTCTCTTTGAATCTTCTTTATCATGCTAGGATTAGCAGGAAAAAGCAAAAAATTTCAGAATTGCACCTTGCAATGCGGAGAAATTACTGTGTGTGCATTTACAATATTCATTGATTTTTGCCATTGAAAAACATCGTTATTCATATACCAGAAATGTTTGAAGCTACTGACTGAATGAAAAGAGCTGGCATCTCACTCTCTTTGAATCTTCTTTATCATGCCAGGATTAGCAGGAAAAAGCAAAAAATTTCAGAATTGCACCTTGCAATGTGGAGATATTACTGTTTGTGCATTTACAATATTCATTGATTTTTGCCATTGAAAAACATGTTATTCATATACCAGAAATGTTTGAAGCTACTGACTGAATGAAAAGAGCTGGCATCTCACTCTCTTTGAATCTTCTTTATCATGCCAGGATTAGCAGGAAAAAGCAAAACATTTCAGAATTGCACCTTGCAATGTGGAGATATTACTGTTTGTGCATTTACAATATTCATTGATTTTTGCCATTGAAAAACGTCCAGAAATGTTTGAAGCTACTGACTGAATGAAAGGAGCTGGCATCTCACTCTCTTTGAATCTTCTTTATCATGCTAGGATTAGCAGGAAAAAGCAAAAAATTTCAGAATTGCACCTTGCAATGCGGAGAAATTACTGTGTGTGCATTTACAATATTCATTGATTTTTGCCATTGAAAAACATCATGTTATTCATATACCAGAAATGTTTGAAGCTACTGACTGAATGAAAGGAGCTGGCATCTCACTCTCTTTGAATCTTCTTTATCATGCTAGGATTAGCAGGAAAAAGCAAAAAATTTCAGAATTGCACCTTGCAATGCGGAGAAATTACTGTTTGTGCATTTACAATATTCATTGATTTTTGCCATTGAAAAACATCATGTTATTCATATACCAGAAATGTTTGAAGCTACTGACTGAATGAAAAGAGCTGGCATCTCACTCTCTTTGAATCTTCTTTATCATGCCAGGATTAGCAGGAAAAAGCAAAAAATTTCAGAATTGCACCTTGCAATGTGGAGATATTACTGTTTGTGCATTTACAATATTCATTGATTTTTGCCATTGAAAAACGTCCAGAAATGTTTGAAGCTACTGACTGAATGAAAGGAGCTGGCATCTCACTCTCTTTGAATCTTCTTTATCATGCTAGGATTAGCAGGAAAAAGCAAAAAATTTCAGAATTGCACCTTGCAATGCGGAGAAATTACTGTGTGTGCATTTACAATATTCATTGATTTTTGCCATTGAAAAACATCGTTATTCATATACCAGAAATGTTTGAAGCTACTGACTGAATGAAAGGAGCTGGCATCTCACTCTCTTTGAATCTTCTTTATCATGCCAGGATTAGCAGGAAAAAGCAAAAAATTTCAGAATTGCACCTTGCAATGTGGAGATATTACTGTTTGTGCATTTACAATATTCATTGATTTTTGCCATTGAAAAACATGTTATTCATATACCAGAAATGTTTGAAGCTACTGACTGAATGAAAAGAGCTGGCATCTCACTCTCTTTGAATCTTCTTTATCATGCCAGGATTAGCAGGAAAAAGCAAAAAATTTCAGAATTGCACCTTGCAATGTGGAGATATTACTGTTTGTGCATTTACAATATTCATTGATTTTTGCCATTGAAAAACGTCCAGAAATGTTTGAAGCTACTGACTGAATGAAAGGAGCTGGCATCTCACTCTCTTTGAATCTTTTTTATCATGCTAGGATTAGCAGGAAAAAGCAAAAAATTTCAGAATTGCACCTTGCAATGCGGAGAAATTACTGTGTGTGCATTTACAATATTCATTGATTTTTGCCATTGAAAAACATCATGTTATTCATATACCAAAAATGTTTGAAGCTACTGACTGAATGAAAAGAGCTGGCATCTCACTCTCTTTGAATCTTCTTTATCATGCCAGGATTAGCAGGAAAAAGCAAAAAATTTCAGAATTGCACCTTGCAATGTGGAGATATTACTGTTTGTGCATTTACAATATTCATTGATTTTTGCCATTGAAAAACATGTTATTCATATACCAGAAATGTTTGAAGCTACTGACTGAATGAAAAGAGCTGGCATCTCACTCTCTTTGAATCTTCTTTATCATGCCAGGATTAGCAGGAAAAAGCAAAAAATTTCAGAATTGCACCTTGCAATGTGGAGATATTACTGTTTGTGCATTTACAATATTCATTGATTTTTGCCATTGAAAAACGTCCAGAAATGTTTGAAGCTACTGACTGAATGAAAGGAGCTGGCATCTCACTCTCTTTGAATCTTCTTTATCATGCTAGGATTAGCAGGAAAAAGCAAAAATTTTCAGAATTGCACCTTGCAATGCGGAGAAATTACTGTGTGTGCATTTACAATATTCATTGATTTTTGCCATTGAAAAACATCTTTATTCATATACCAGAAATGTTTGAAGCTACTGACTGAATGAAAAGAGCTGGCATCTCACTCTCTTTGAATCTTCTTTATCATGCCAGGATTAGCAGGAAAAAGCAAAAAATTTCAGAATTGCACCTTGCAATGTGGAGATATTACTGTTTGTGCATTTACAATATTCATTGATTTTTGCCATTGAAAAACGTCCAGAAATGTTTGAAGCTACTGACTGAATGAAAGGAGCTGGCATCTCACTCTCTTTGAATCTTCTTTATCATGCTAGGATTAGCAGGAAAAAGCAAAAAATTTCAGAATTGCACCTTGCAATGCGGAGAAATTACTGTTTGTGCATTTACAATATTCATTGATTTTTGCCATTGAAAAACATGTTATTCATATACCAGAAATGTTTGAAGCTACTGACAATGAAAAGAGCTGGCATCTCACTCTCTTTGAATCTTCTTTATCATGCCAGGATTAGCAGGAAAAAGCAAAAAATTTCAGAATTGCACCTTGCAATGTGGAGATATTACTGTTTGTGCATTTACAATATTCATTGATTTTTGCCATTGAAAAACGTCCAGAAATGTTTGAAGCTACTGACTGAATGAAAGGAGCTGGCATCTCACTCTCTTTGAGTCTTCTTTATCATGCTAGGATTAGCAGGAAAAAGCAAAAAATTTCAGAATTGCACCTTGCAATGCGGAGAAATTACTGTTTGTGCATTTACAATATTCATTGATTTTTGCCATTGAAAAACATGTTATTCATATACCAGAAATGTTTGAAGCTACTGACTGAATGAAAAGAGCTGGCATCTCACTCTCTTTGAATCTTCTTTATCATGCCAGGATTAGCAGGAAAAAGCAAAAAATTTCAGAATTGCACCTTGCAATGTGGAGATATTACTGTTTGTGCATTTACAATATTCATTGATTTTTGCCATTGAAAAACATGTTATTCATATACCAGAAATGTTTGAAGCTACTGACTGAATGAAAAGAGCTGGCATCCCACTCTCTTTGAATCTTCTTTATCATGCCAGGATTAGCAGGAAAAAGCAAAAAATTTCAGAATTGCACCTTGCAATGTGGAGATATTACTGTTTGTGCATTTACAATATTCATTGATTTTTGCCATTGAAAAACGTCCAGAAATGTTTGAAGCTACTGACTGAATGAAAGGAGCTGGCATCTCACTCTCTTTGAATCTTCTTTATCATGCTAGGATTAGCAGGAAAAAGCAAAAAATTTCAGAATTGCACATTGCAATGCGGAGAAATTACTGTTTGTGCATTTACAATATTCATTGATTTTTGCCATTGAAAAACATCGTTATTCATATACCAGAAATGTTTGAAGCTACTGACTGAATGAAAAGAGCTGGCATCTCACTCTCTTTGAATCTTCTTTATCATGCCAGGATTAGCAGGAAAAAGCAAAAAATTTCAGAATTGCACCATGCAATGTGGAGATATTACTGTTTGTGCATTTACAATATTCATTGATTTTTGCCATTGAAAAACGTCCAGAAATGTTTGAAGCTACTGACTGAATGAAAGGAGCTGGCATCTCACTCTCTTTGAATCTTCTTTATCATGCTAGGATTAGCAGGAAAAAGCAAAAAATTTCAGAATTGCACCTTGCAATGCGGAGAAATTACTGTGTGTGCATTTACAATATTCATTGATTTTTGCCATTGAAAAACATCGTTATTCATATACCAGAAATGTTTGAAGCTACTGACTGAATGAAAAGAGCTGGCATCTCACTCTCTTTGAATCTTCTTTATCATGCCAGGATTAGCAGGAAAAAGCAAAAAATTTCAGAATTGCACCTTGCAATGTGGAGATATTACTGTTTGTGCATTTACAATATTCATTGATTTTTGCCATTGAAAAACATGTTATTCATATACCAGAAATGTTTGAAGCTACTGACTGAATGAAAAGAGCTGGCATCTCACTCTCTTTGAATCTTCTTTATCATGCCAGGATTATCAGGAAAAAGCAAAAAATTTCAGAATTGCACGTTGCAATGTGGAGATATTACTGTTTGTGCATTTACAATATTCATTGATTTTTGCCATTGAAAAACGTCCAGAAATGTTTGAAGCTACTGACTGAATGAAAGGAGCTGGCATCTCACTCTCTTTGAATCTTCTTTATCATGCTAGGATTAGCAGGAAAAAGCAAAAAATTTCAGAATTGCACCTTGCAATGCGGAGAAATTACTGTGTGTGCATTTACAATATTCATTGATTTTTGCCATTGAAAAACATCATGTTATTCATATACCAGAAATGTTTGAAGCTACTGACTGAATGAAAAGAGCTGGCATCTCACTCTCTTTGAATCTTCTTTATCATGCCAGGATTAGCAGGAAAAAGCAAAAAATTTCAGAATTGCACCTTGCAATGTGGAGATATTACTGTTTGTGCATTTACAATATTCATTGATTTTTGCCATTGAAAAACGTCCAGAAATGTTTGAAGCTACTGACTGAATGAAAGGAGCTGGCATCTCACTCTCTTTGAATCTTCTTTATCATGCTAGGATTAGCAGGAAAAAGCAAAAAATTTCAGAATTGCACCTTGCAATGCGGAGAAATTACTGTGTGTGCATTTACAATATTCATTGATTTTTGCCATTGAAATACATCGTTATTCATATACCAGAAATGTTTGAAGCTACTGACTGAATGAAAAGAGCTGGCATCTCACTCTCTTTGAATCTTCTTTATCATGCCAGGATTAGCAGGAAAAAGCAAAAAATTTCAGAATTGCACCTTGCAATGTGGAGATATTACTGTTTGTGCATTTACAATATTCATTGATTTTTGCCATTGAAAAACGTCCAGAAATGTTTGAAGCTACTGACTGAATGAAAGGAGCTGGCATCTCACTCTCTTTGAATCTTCTTTATCATGCTAGGATTAGCAGGAAAAAGCAAAAAATTTCAGAATTGCACCTTGCAATGCGGAGAAATTACTGTTTGTGCATTTACAATATTCATTGATTTTTGCCATTGAAAAACATGTTATTCATATACCAGAAATGTTTGAAGCTACTGACTGAATGAAAAGAGCTGGCATCTCACTCTCTTTGAATCTTCTTTATCATGCCAGGATTAGCAGGAAAAAGCAAAAAATTTCAGAATTGCACCTTGCAATGTGGAGATATTACTGTTTGTGCATTTACAATATTCATTGATTTTTGCCATTGAAAAACATGTTATTCATATACCAGAAATGTTTGAAGCTACTGACTGAATGAAAAGAGCTGGCATCTCACTCTCTTTGAATCTTCTTTATCATGCCAGGATTAGCAGGAAAAAGCAAAAAATTTCAGAATTGCACCTTGCAATGTGGAGATATTACTGTTTGTGCATTTACAATATTCATTGATTTTTGCCATTGAAAAACGTCCAGAAATGTTTGAAGCTACTGACTGAATGAAAGGAGCTGGCATCTCACTCTCTTTGAATCTTCTTTATCATGCTAGGATTAGCAGGAAAAAGCAAAAAATTTCAGAATTGCACCTTGCAATGCGGAGAAATTACTGTGTGTGCATTTACAATATTCATTGATTTTTGCCATTGAAAAACATCATGTTATTCATATACCAGAAATGTTTGAAGCTACTGACTGAATGAAAAGAGCTGGCATCTCACTCTCTTTGAATCTTCTTTATCATGCCAGGATTAGCAGGAAAAAGCAAAAAATTTCAGAATTGCACCTTGCAATGTGGAGATATTACTGTTTGTGCATTTACAATATTCATTGATTTTTGCCATTGAAAAACATGTTATTCATATACCAGAAATGTTTGAAGCTACTGACTGAATGAAAAGAGCTGGCATCTCACTCTCTTTGAATCTTCTTTATCATGCCAGGATTAGCAGGAAAAAGCAAAAAATTTCAGAATTGCACCTTGCAATGTGGAGATATTACTGTTTGTGCATTTACAATATTCATTGATTTTTGCCATTGAAAAACATGTTATTCATATACCAGAAATGTTTGAAGCTACTGACTGAATGAAAAGAGCTGGCATCTCACTCTCTTTGAATCTTCTTTATCATGCCAGGATTAGCAGGAAAAAGCAAAAAATTTCAGAATTGCACCTTGCAATGTGGAGATATTACTGTTTGTGCATTTACAATATTCATTGATTTTTGCAATTGAAAAACGTCCAGAAATGTTTGAAGCTACTGACTGAATGAAAGGAGCTGGCATCTCACTCTCTTTGAATCTTCTTTATCATGCTAGGATTAGCAGGAAAAAGCAAAAAATTTCAGAATTGCACCTTGCAATGCGGAGAAATTACTGTGTGTGCATTTACAATATTCATTGATTTTTGCCATTGAAAAACATCATGTTATTCATATACCAGAAATGTTTGAAGCTACTGACTGAATGAAAAGAGCTGGCATCTCACTCTCTTTGAATCTTCTTTATCATGCCAGGATTAGCAGGAAAAAGCAAAAAATTTCAGAATTGCACCTTGCAATGTGGAGATATTACTGTTTGTGCATTTACAATATTCATTGATTTTTGCCATTGAAAAACGTCCAGAAATGTTTGAAGCTACTGACTGAATGAAAGGAGCTGGCATCTCACTCTCTTTGAATCTTCTTTATCATGCTAGGATTAGCAGGAAAAAGCAAAAAATTTCAGAATTGCACCTTGCAATGCGGAGAAATTACTGTGTGTGCATTTACAATATTCATTGATTTTTGCCATTGAAAAACGTCCAGAAATGTTTGAAGCTACTGACTGAATGAAAGGAGCTGGCATCTCACTCTCTTTGAATCTTCTTTATCATGCTAGGATTAGCAGGAAAAAGCAAAAAATTTCAGAATTGCACCTTGCAATGCGGAGAAATTACTGTGTGTGCATTTACAATATTCATTGATTTTTGCCATTGAAAAACATCGTTATTCATATACCAGAAATGTTTGAAGCTACTGACTGAATGAAAAGAGCTGGCATCTCACTCTCTTTGAATCTTCTTTATCATGCCAGGATTAGCAGGAAAAAGCAAAAAATTTCAGAATTGCACCTTGCAATGTGGAGATATTACTGTTTGTGCATTTACAATATTCATTGATTTTTGCCATTGAAAAACATGTTATTCATATACCAGAAATGTTTGAAGCTACTGACTGAATGAAAAGAGCTGGCATCTCACTCTCTTTGAATCTTCTTTATCATGCCAGGATTAGCAGGAAAAAGCAAAAAATTTCAGAATTGCACCTTGCAATGTGGAGATATTACTGTTTGTGCATTTACAATATTCATTGATTTTTGCCATTGAAAAACGTCCAGAAATGTTTGAAGCTACTGACTGAATGAAAGGAGCTGGCATCTCACTCTCTTTGAATCTTCTTTATCATGCTAGGATTAGCAGGAAAAAGCAAAAAATTTCAGAATTGCACCTTGCAATGCGGAGAAATTACTGTGTGTGCATTTACAATATTCATTGATTTTTGCCATTGAAAAACATCATGTTATTCATATACCAGAAAGGTTTGAAGCTACTGACTGAATGAAAAGAGCTGGCATCTCACTCTCCTTGAATCTTCTTTATCATGCCAGGATTAGCAGGAAAAAGCAAAAAATTTCAGAATTGCACCTTGCAATGCGGAGAAATTACTGTTTGTGCATTTACAATATTCATTAATTTTTGCCATTGAAAAACATGTTATTCATATACCAGAAATGTTTGAAGCTACTGACTGAATGAAAAGAGCTGGCATCTCACTCTCTTTGAATCTTCTTTATCATGCCAGGATTAGCAGGAAAAAGCAAAAAATTTCAGAATTGCACCTTGCAATGTGGAGATATTACTGTTTGTGCATTTACAATATTCATTGATTTTTGCCATTAAAAAACGTCCAGAAATGTTTGAAGCTACTGACTGAATGAAAGGAGCTGGCATCTCACTCTCTTTGAATCTTCTTTATCATGCTAGGATTAGCAGGAAAAAGCAAAAAATTTCAGAATTGCACCTTGCAATGCGGAGAAATTACTGTTTGTGCATTTACAATATTCATTGATTTTTGCCATTGAAAAACATGTTATTCATATACCAGAAACGTTTGAAGCTACTGACTGAATGAAAAGAGCTGGCATCTCACTCTCTTTGAATCTTCTTTATCATGCCAGGATTAGCAGGAAAAAGCAAAAAATTTCAGAATTGCACCTTGCAATGTGGAGATATTACTGTTTGTGCATTTACAATATTCATTGATTTTTGCCATTGAAAAACATGTTATTCATATACCAGAAATGTTTGAAGCTACTGACTGAATGAAAAGAGCTGGCATCTCACTCTCTTTGAATCTTCTTTATCATGCCAGGATTAGCAGGAAAAAGCAAAAAATTTCAGAATTGCACCTTGCAATGTGGAGATATTTCTGTTTGTGCATTTACAATATTCATTGATTTTTGCCATTGAAAAACGTCCAGAAATGTTTGAAGCTACTGACTGAATGAAAGGAGCTGGCATCTCACTCTCTTTGAATCTTCTTTATCATGCTAGGATTAGCAGGAAAAAGCAAAAAATTTCAGAATTGCACATTGCAATGCGGAGAAATTACTGTTTGTGCATTTACAATATTCATTGATTTTTGCCATTGAAAAACATCGTTATTCATATACCAGAAATGTTTGAAGCTACTGACTGAATGAAAAGAGCTGGCATCTCACTCTCTTTGAATCTTCTTTATCATGCCAGGATTAGCAGGAAAAAGCAAAAAATTTCAGAATTGCACCTTGCAATGTGGAGATATTACTGTTTGTGCATTTACAATATTCATTGATTTTTGCCATTGAAAAACGTCCAGAAATGTTTGAAGCTACTGACTGAATGAATGGAGCTGGCATCTCACTCTCTTTGAATCTTCTTTATCATGCTAGGATTAGCAGGAAAAAGCAAAAAATTTCAGAATTGCACCTTGCAATGCGGAGAAATTACTGTGTGTGCATTTACAATATTCATTGATTTTTGCCATTGAAAAACATCTTTATTCATATACCAGAAATGTTTGAAGCTACTGACTGAATGAAAAGAGCTGGCATCTCACTCTCTTTGAATCTTCTTTATCATGCCAGGATTAGCAGGAAAAAGCAAAAAATTTCAGAATTGCACCTTGCAATGTGGAGATATTACTGTTTGTGCATTTACAATATTCATTGATTTTTGCCATTGAAAAACATGTTATTCATATACCAGAAACGTTTGAAGCTACTGACTGAATGAAAAGAGCTGGCATCTCACTCTCTTTGAATCTTCTTTATCATGCCAGGATTAGCAGGAAAAAGCAAAAAATTTCAGAATTGCACCTTGCAATGTGGAGATATTACTGTTTGTGCATTTACAATATTCATTGATTTTTGCCATTGAAAAACATGTTATTCATATACCAGAAATGTTTGAAGCTACTGACTGAATGAAAAGAGCTGGCATCTCACTCTCTTTGAATCTTCTTTATCATGCCAGGATTAGCAGGAAAAAGCAAAAAATTTCAGAATTGCACCTTGCAATGTGGAGATATTTCTGTTTGTGCATTTACAATATTCATTGATTTTTGCCATTGAAAAACGTCCAGAAATGTTTGAAGCTACTGACTGAATGAAAGGAGCTGGCATCTCACTCTCTTTGAATCTTCTTTATCATGCTAGGATTAGCAGGAAAAAGCAAAAAATTTCAGAATTGCACATTGCAATGCGGAGAAATTACTGTTTGTGCATTTACAATATTCATTGATTTTTGCCATTGAAAAACATCGTTATTCATATACCAGAAATGTTTGAAGCTACTGACTGAATGAAAAGAGCTGGCATCTCACTCTCTTTGAATCTTCTTTATCATGCCAGGATTAGCAGGAAAAAGCAAAAAATTTCAGAATTGCACCTTGCAATGTGGAGATATTACTGTTTGTGCATTTACAATATTCATTGATTTTTGCCATTGAAAAACGTCCAGAAATGTTTGAAGCTACTGACTGAATGAATGGAGCTGGCATCTCACTCTCTTTGAATCTTCTTTATCATGCTAGGATTAGCAGGAAAAAGCAAAAAATTTCAGAATTGCACCTTGCAATGCGGAGAAATTACTGTGTGTGCATTTACAATATTCATTGATTTTTGCCATTGAAAAACATCTTTATTCATATACCAGAAATGTTTGAAGCTACTGACTGAATGAAAAGAGCTGGCATCTCACTCTCTTTGAATCTTCTTTATCATGCCAGGATTAGCAGGAAAAAGCAAAAAATTTCAGAATTGCACCTTGCAATGTGGAGATATTACTGTTTGTGCATTTACAATATTCATTGATTTTTGCCATTGAAAAACGTCCAGAAATGTTTGAAGCTACTGACTGAATGAAAGGAGCTGGCATCTCACTCTCTTTGAATCTTCTTTATCATGCTAGGATTAGCAGGAAAAAGCAAAAAATTTCAGAATTGCACCTTGCAATGCGGAGAAATTACTGTTTGTGCATTTACAATATTCATTGATTTTTGCCATTGAAAAACATGTTATTCATATACCAGAAATGTTTGAAGCTACTGACTGAATGAAAAGAGCTGGCATCTCACTCTCTTTGAATCTTCTTTATCATGCCAGGATTAGCAGGAAAAAGCAAAAAATTTCAGAATTGCACCTTGCAATGTGGAGATATTACTGTTTGTGCATTTACAATATTCATTGATTTTTGCCATTGAAAAACATGTTATTCATATACCAGAAATGTTTGAAGCTACTGACTGAATGAAAAGAGCTGGCATCCCACTCTCTTTGAATCTTCTTTATCATGCCAGGATTAGCAGGAAAAAGCAAAAAATTTCAGAATTGCACCTTGCAATGTGGAGATATTACTGTTTGTGCATTTACAATATTCATTGATTTTTGCCATTGAAAAACGTCCAGAAATGTTTGAAGCTACTGACTGAATGAAAGGAGCTGGCATCTCACTCTCTTTGAATCTTCTTTATCATGCTAGGATTAGCAGGAAAAAGCAAAAAATTTCAGAATTGCACCTTGCAATGCGGAGAAATTACTGTGTGTGCATTTACAATATTCATTGATTTTTGCCATTGAAAAACATCATGTTATTCATATACCAGAAATGTTTGAAGCTACTGACTGAATGAAAAGAGCTGGCATCTCACTCTCTTTGAATCTTCTTTATCATGCCAGGATTAGCAGGAAAAAGCAAAAAATTTCAGAATTGCACCTTGCAATGTGGAGATATTACTGTTTGTGCATTTACAATATTCATTGATTTTTGCCATTGAAAAACGTCCAGAAATGTTTGAAGCTACTGACTGAATGAAAGGAGCTGGCATCTCACTCTCTTTGAATCTTCTTTATCATGCTAGGATTAGCAGGAAAAAGCAAAAAATTTCAGAATTGCACCTTGCAATGCGGAGAAATTACTGTGTGTGCATTTACAATATTCATTGATTTTTGCCATTGAAAAACGTCCAGAAATGTTTGAAGCTACTGACTGAATGAAAGGAGCTGGCATCTCACTCTCTTTGAATCTTCTTTATCATGCTAGGATTAGCAGGAAAAAGCAAAAAATTTCAGAATTGCACCTTGCAATGCGGAGAAATTACTGTGTGTGCATTTACAATATTCATTGATTTTTGCCATTGAAAAACATCGTTATTCATATACCAGAAATGTTTGAAGCTACTGACTGAATGAAAAGAGCTGGCATCTCACTCTCTTTGAATCTTCTTTATCATGCCAGGATTAGCAGGAAAAAGCAAAAAATTTCAGAATTGCACCTTGCAATGTGGAGATATTACTGTTTGTGCATTTACAATATTCATTGATTTTTGCCATTGAAAAACATGTTATTCATATACCAGAAATGTTTGAAGCTACTGACTGAATGAAAAGAGCTGGCATCTCACTCTCTTTGAATCTTCTTTATCATGCCAGGATTAGCAGGAAAAAGCAAAAAATTTCAGAATTGCACCTTGCAATGTGGAGATATTACTGTTTGTGCATTTACAATATTCATTGATTTTTGCCATTGAAAAACGTCCAGAAATGTTTAAAGCTACTGACTGAATGAAAGGAGCTGGCATCTCACTCTCTTTGAATCTTCTTTATCATGCTAGGATTAGCAGGAAAAAGCAAAAAATTTCAGAATTGCACCTTGCAATGCGGAGAAATTACTGTGTGTGCATTTACAATATTCATTGATTTTTGCCATTGAAAAACATCATGTTATTCATATACCAGAAATGTTTGAAGCTACTGACTGAATGAAAAGAGCTGGCATCTCACTCTCTTTGAATCTTCTTTATCATGCCAGGATTAGCAGGAAAAAGCAAAAAATTTCAGAATTGCACCTTGCAATGTGGAGATATTACTGTTTGTGCATTTACAATATTCATTGATTTTTGCCATTGAAAAACATGTTATTCATATACCAGAAACGTTTGAAGCTACTGACTGAATGAAAAGAGCTGGCATCTCACTCTCTTTGAATCTTCTTTATCATGCCAGGATTAGCAGGAAAAAGCAAAAAATTTCAGAATTGCACCTTGCAATGTGGAGATATTACTGTTTGTGCATTTACAATATTCATTGATTTTTGCCATTGAAAAACATGTTATTCATATACCAGAAATGTTTGAAGCTACTGACTGAATGAAAAGAGCTGGCATCTCACTCTCTTTGAATCTTCTTTATCATGCCAGGATTAGCAGGAAAAAGCAAAAAATTTCAGAATTGCACCTTGCAATGTGGAGATATTTCTGTTTGTGCATTTACAATATTCATTGATTTTTGCCATTGAAAAACGTCCAGAAATGTTTGAAGCTACTGACTGAATGAAAGGAGCTGGCATCTCACTCTCTTTGAATCTTCTTTATCATGCTAGGATTAGCAGGAAAAAGCAAAAAATTTCAGAATTGCACATTGCAATGCGGAGAAATTACTGTTTGTGCATTTACAATATTCATTGATTTTTGCCATTGAAAAACATCGTTATTCATATACCAGAAATGTTTGAAGCTACTGACTGAATGAAAAGAGCTGGCATCTCACTCTCTTTGAATCTTCTTTATCATGCCAGGATTAGCAGGAAAAAGCAAAAAATTTCAGAATTGCACCTTGCAATGTGGAGATATTACTGTTTGTGCATTTACAATATTCATTGATTTTTGCCATTGAAAAACGTCCAGAAATGTTTGAAGCTACTGACTGAATGAATGGAGCTGGCATCTCACTCTCTTTGAATCTTCTTTATCATGCTAGGATTAGCAGGAAAAAGCAAAAAATTTCAGAATTGCACCTTGCAATGCGGAGAAATTACTGTGTGTGCATTTACAATATTCATTGATTTTTGCCATTGAAAAACATCTTTATTCATATACCAGAAATGTTTGAAGCTACTGACTGAATGAAAAGAGCTGGCATCTCACTCTCTTTGAATCTTCTTTATCATGCCAGGATTAGCAGGAAAAAGCAAAAAATTTCAGAATTGCACCTTGCAATGTGGAGATATTACTGTTTGTGCATTTACAATATTCATTGATTTTTGCCATTGAAAAACGTCCAGAAATGTTTGAAGCTACTGACTGAATGAAAGGAGCTGGCATCTCACTCTCTTTGAATCTTCTTTATCATGCTAGGATTAGCAGGAAAAAGCAAAAAATTTCAGAATTGCACCTTGCAATGCGGAGAAATTACTGTTTGTGCATTTACAATATTCATTGATTTTTGCCATTGAAAAACATGTTATTCATATACCAGAAATGTTTGAAGCTACTGACTGAATGAAAAGAGCTGGCATCTCACTCTCTTTGAATCTTCTTTATCATGCCAGGATTAGCAGGAAAAAGCAAAAAATTTCAGAATTGCACCTTGCAATGTGGAGATATTACTGTTTGTGCATTTACAATATTCATTGATTTTTGCCATTGAAAAACATGTTATTCATATACCAGAAATGTTTGAAGCTACTGACTGAATGAAAAGAGCTGGCATCCCACTCTCTTTGAATCTTCTTTATCATGCCAGGATTAGCAGGAAAAAGCAAAAAATTTCAGAATTGCACCTTGCAATGTGGAGATATTACTGTTTGTGCATTTACAATATTCATTGATTTTTGCCATTGAAAAACGTCCAGAAATGTTTGAAGCTACTGACTGAATGAAAGGAGCTGGCATCTCACTCTCTTTGAATCTTCTTTATCATGCTAGGATTAGCAGGAAAAAGCAAAAAATTTCAGAATTGCACCTTGCAATGCGGAGAAATTACTGTTTGTGCATTTACAATATTCATTGATTTTTGCCATTGAAAAACATGTTATTCATATACCAGAAATGTTTGAAGCTACTGACTGAATGAAAAGAGCTGGCATCTCACTCTCTTTGAATCTTCTTTATCATGCCAGGATTAGCAGGAAAAAGCAAAAAATTTCAGAATTGCACCTTGCAATGTGGAGATATTACTGTTTGTGCATTTACAATATTCATTGATTTTTGCCATTGAAAAACATGTTATTCATATACCAGAAATGTTTGAAGCTACTGACTGAATGAAAAGAGCTGGCATCCCACTCTCTTTGAATCTTCTTTATCATGCCAGGATTAGCAGGAAAAAGCAAAAAATTTCAGAATTGCACCTTGCAATGTGGAGATATTACTGTTTGTGCATTTACAATATTCATTGATTTTTGCCATTGAAAAACGTCCAGAAATGTTTGAAGCTACTGACTGAATGAAAGGAGCTGGCATCTCACTCTCTTTGAATCTTCTTTATCATGCTAGGATTAGCAGGAAAAAGCAAAAAATTTCAGAATTGCACCTTGCAATGCGGAGAAATTACTGTGTGTGCATTTACAATATTCATTGATTTTTGCCATTGAAAAACATCATGTTATTCATATACCAGAAATGTTTGAAGCTACTGACTGAATGAAAAGAGCTGGCATCTCACTCTCTTTGAATCTTCTTTATCATGCCAGGATTAGCAGGAAAAAGCAAAAAATTTCAGAATTGCACCTTGCAATGTGGAGATATTACTGTTTGTGCATTTACAATATTCATTGATTTTTGCCATTGAAAAACGTCCAGAAATGTTTGAAGCTACTGACTGAATGAAAGGAGCTGGCATCTCACTCTCTTTGAATCTTCTTTATCATGCTAGGATTAGCAGGAAAAAGCAAAAAATTTCAGAATTGCACCTTGCAATGCGGAGAAATTACTGTGTGTGCATTTACAATATTCATTGATTTTTGCCATTGAAAAACGTCCAGAAATGTTTGAAGCTACTGACTGAATGAAAGGAGCTGGCATCTCACTCTCTTTGAATCTTCTTTATCATGCTAGGATTAGCAGGAAAAAGCAAAAAATTTCAGAATTGCACCTTGCAATGTGGAGAAATTACTGTGTGTGCATTTACAATATTCATTGATTTTTGCCATTGAAAAACATCGTTATTCATATACCAGAAATGTTTGAAGCTACTGACTGAATGAAAAGAGCTGGCATCTCACTCTCTTTGAATCTTCTTTATCATGCCAGGATTAGCAGGAAAAAGCAAAAAATTTCAGAATTGCACCTTGCAATGTGGAGATATTACTGTTTGTGCATTTACAATATTCATTGATTTTTGCCATTGAAAAACATGTTATTCATATACCAGAAATGTTTGAAGCTACTGACTGAATGAAAAGAGCTGGCATCTCACTCTCTTTGAATCTTCTTTATCATGCCAGGATTAGCAGGAAAAAGCAAAAAATTTCAGAATTGCACCTTGCAATGTGGAGATATTACTGTTTGTGCATTTACAATATTCATTGATTTTTGCCATTGAAAAACGTCCAGAAATGTTTAAAGCTACTGACTGAATGAAAGGAGCTGGCATCTCACTCTCTTTGAATCTTCTTTATCATGCTAGGATTAGCAGGAAAAAGCAAAAAATTTCAGAATTGCACCTTGCAATGCGGAGAAATTACTGTGTGTGCATTTACAATATTCATTGATTTTTGCCATTGAAAAACATCATGTTATTCATATACCAGAAATGTTTGAAGCTACTGACTGAATGAAAAGAGCTGGCATCTCACTCTCTTTGAATCTTCTTTATCATGCCAGGATTAGCAGGAAAAAGCAAAAAATTTCAGAATTGCACCTTGCAATGTGGAGATATTACTGTTTGTGCATTTACAATATTCATTGATTTTTGCCATTGATAAACATGTTATTCATATACCAGAAAGGTTTGAAGCTACTGACTGAATGAAAAGAGCTGGCATCTCACTCTCCTTGAATCTTCTTTATCATGCCAGGATTAGCAGGAAAAAGCAAAAAATTTCAGAATTGCACCTTGCAATGCGGAGAAATTACTGTTTGTGCATTTACAATATTCATTGATTTTTGCCATTGAAAAACATGTTATTCATATACCAGAAATGTTTGAAGCTACTGACTGAATGAAAAGAGCTGGCATCTCACTCTCTTTGAATCTTCTTTATCATGCCAGGATTAGCAGGAAAAAGCAAAAAATTTCAGAATTGCACCTTGCAATGTGGAGATATTACTGTTTGTGCATTTACAATATTCATTGATTTTTGCCATTGAAAAACATGTTATTCATATACCAGAAATGTTTGAAGCTACTGACTGAATGAAAAGAGCTGGCATCTCACTCTCTTTGAATCTTCTTTATCATGCCAGGATTAGCAGGAAAAAGCAAAAAATTTCAGAATTGCACCTTGCAATGTGGAGATATTTCTGTTTGTGCATTTACAATATTCATTGATTTTTGCCATTGAAAAACGTCCAGAAATGTTTGAAGCTACTGACTGAATGAAAGGAGCTGGCATCTCACTCTCTTTGAATCTTCTTTATCATGCTAGGATTAGCAGGAAAAAGCAAAAAATTTCAGAATTGCACATTGCAATGCGGAGAAATTACTGTTTGTGCATTTACAATATTCATTGATTTTTGCCATTGAAAAACATCGTTATTCATATACCAGAAATGTTTGAAGCTACTGACTGAATGAAAAGAGCTGGCATCTCACTCTCTTTGAATCTTCTTTATCATGCCAGGATTAGCAGGAAAAAGCAAAAAATTTCAGAATTGCACCTTGCAATGTGGAGATATTACTGTTTGTGCATTTACAATATTCATTGATTTTTGCCATTGAAAAACGTCCAGAAATGTTTGAAGCTACTGACTGAATGAATGGAGCTGGCATCTCACTCTCTTTGAATCTTCTTTATCATGCTAGGATTAGCAGGAAAAAGCAAAAAATTTCAGAATTGCACCTTGCAATGCGGAGAAATTACTGTGTGTGCATTTACAATATTCATTGATTTTTGCCATTGAAAAACATCATGTTATTCATATACCAGAAATGTTTGAAGCTACTGACTGAATGAAAAGAGCTGGCATCTCACTCTCTTTGAATCTTCTTTATCATGCCAGGATTAGCAGGAAAAAGCAAAAAATTTCAGAATTGCACCTTGCAATGTGGAGATATTACTGTTTGTGCATTTACAATATTCATTGATTTTTGCCATTGATAAACATGTTATTCATATACCAGAAAGGTTTGAAGCTACTGACTGAATGAAAAGAGCTGGCATCTCACTCTCCTTGAATCTTCTTTATCATGCCAGGATTAGCAGGAAAAAGCAAAAAATTTCAGAATTGCACCTTGCAATGCGGAGAAATTACTGTTTGTGCATTTACAATATTCATTGATTTTTGCCATTGAAAAACATGTTATTCATATACCAGAAATGTTTGAAGCTACTGACTGAATGAAAAGAGCTGGCATCTCACTCTCTTTGAATCTTCTTTATCATGCCAGGATTAGCAGGAAAAAGCAAAAAATTTCAGAATTGCACCTTGCAATGTGGAGATATTACTGTTTGTGCATTTACAATATTCATTGATTTTTGCCATTGAAAAACGTCCAGAAATGTTTGAAGCTACTGACTGAATGAAAGGAGCTGGCATCTCACTCTCTTTGAATCTTCTTTATCATGCTAGGATTAGCAGGAAAAAGCAAAAAATTTCAGAATTGCACCTTGCAATGCGGAGAAATTACTGTTTGTGCATTTACAATATTCATTGATTTTTGCCATTGAAAAACATGTTATTCATATACCAGAAACGTTTGAAGCTACTGACTGAATGAAAAGAGCTGGCATCTCACTCTCTTTGAATCTTCTTTATCATGCCAGGATTAGCAGGAAAAAGCAAAAAATTTCAGAATTGCACCTTGCAATGTGGAGATATTACTGTTTGTGCATTTACAATATTCATTGATTTTTGCCATTGAAAAACATGTTATTCATATACCAGAAATGTTTGAAGCTACTGACTGAATGAAAAGAGCTGGCATCTCACTCTCTTTGAATCTTCTTTATCATGCCAGGATTAGCAGGAAAAAGCAAAAAATTTCAGAATTGCACCTTGCAATGTGGAGATATTTCTGTTTGTGCATTTACAATATTCATTGATTTTTGCCATTGAAAAACGTCCAGAAATGTTTGAAGCTACTGACTGAATGAAAGGAGCTGGCATCTCACTCTCTTTGAATCTTCTTTATCATGCTAGGATTAGCAGGAAAAAGCAAAAAATTTCAGAATTGCACATTGCAATGCGGAGAAATTACTGTTTGTGCATTTACAATATTCATTGATTTTTGCCATTGAAAAACATCGTTATTCATATACCAGAAATGTTTGAAGCTACTGACTGAATGAAAAGAGCTGGCATCTCACTCTCTTTGAATCTTCTTTATCATGCCAGGATTAGCAGGAAAAAGCAAAAAATTTCAGAATTGCACCTTGCAATGTGGAGATATTACTGTTTGTGCATTTACAATATTCATTGATTTTTGCCATTGAAAAACGTCCAGAAATGTTTGAAGCTACTGACTGAATGAATGGAGCTGGCATCTCACTCTCTTTGAATCTTCTTTATCATGCTAGGATTAGCAGGAAAAAGCAAAAAATTTCAGAATTGCACCTTGCAATGCGGAGAAATTACTGTGTGTGCATTTACAATATTCATTGATTTTTGCCATTGAAAAACATCTTTATTCATATACCAGAAATGTTTGAAGCTACTGACTGAATGAAAAGAGCTGGCATCTCACTCTCTTTGAATCTTCTTTATCATGCCAGGATTAGCAGGAAAAAGCAAAAAATTTCAGAATTGCACCTTGCAATGTGGAGATATTACTGTTTGTGCATTTACAATATTCATTGATTTTTGCCATTGAAAAACGTCCAGAAATGTTTGAAGCTACTGACTGAATGAAAGGAGCTGGCATCTCACTCTCTTTGAATCTTCTTTATCATGCTAGGATTAGCAGGAAAAAGCAAAAAATTTCAGAATTGCACCTTGCAATGCGGAGAAATTACTGTTTGTGCATTTACAATATTCATTGATTTTTGCCATTGAAAAACATGTTATTCATATACCAGAAATGTTTGAAGCTACTGACTGAATGAAAAGAGCTGGCATCCCACTCTCTTTGAATCTTCTTTATCATGCCAGGATTAGCAGGAAAAAGCAAAAAATTTCAGAATTGCACCTTGCAATGTGGAGATATTACTGTTTGTGCATTTACAATATTCATTGATTTTTGCCATTGAAAAACGTCCAGAAATGTTTGAAGCTACTGACTGAATGAAAGGAGCTGGCATCTCACTCTCTTTGAATCTTCTTTATCATGCTAGGATTAGCAGGAAAAAGCAAAAAATTTCAGAATTGCACCTTGCAATGCGGAGAAATTACTGTTTGTGCATTTACAATATTCATTGATTTTTGCCATTGAAAAACATGTTATTCATATACCAGAAATGTTTGAAGCTACTGACTGAATGAAAAGAGCTGGCATCCCACTCTCTTTGAATCTTCTTTATCATGCCAGGATTAGCAGGAAAAAGCAAAAAATTTCAGAATTGCACCTTGCAATGTGGAGATATTACTGTTTGTGCATTTACAATATTCATTGATTTTTGCCATTGAAAAACGTCCAGAAATGTTTGAAGCTACTGACTGAATGAAAGGAGCTGGCATCTCACTCTCTTTGAATCTTCTTTATCATGCTAGGATTAGCAGGAAAAAGCAAAAAATTTCAGAATTGCACCTTGCAATGCGGAGAAATTACTGTTTGTGCATTTACAATATTCATTGATTTTTGCCATTGAAAAACATGTTATTCATATACCAGAAATGTTTGAAGCTACTGACTGAATGAAAAGAGCTGGCATCTCACTCTCTTTGAATCTTCTTTATCATGCCAGGATTAGCAGGAAAAAGCAAAAAATTTCAGAATTGCACCTTGCAATGTGGAGATATTACTGTTTGTGCATTTACAATATTCATTGATTTTTGCCATTGAAAAACGTCCAGAAATGTTTGAAGCTACTGACTGAATGAAAGGAGCTGGCATCTCACTCTCTTTGAATCTTCTTTATCATGCTAGGATTAGCAGGAAAAAGCAAAAAATTTCAGAATTGCACCTTGCAATGCGGAGAAATTACTGTGTGTGCATTTACAATATTCATTGATTTTTGCCATTGAAAAACATCATGTTATTCATATACCAGAAATGTTTGAAGCTACTGACTGAATGAAAAGAGCTGGCATCTCACTCTCTTTGAATCTTCTTTATCATGCCAGGATTAGCAGGAAAAAGCAAAAAATTTCAGAATTGCACCTTGCTATGTGGAGATATTACTGTTTGTGCATTTACAATATTCATTGATTTTTGCCATTGAAAAACATGTTATTCATATACCAGAAATGTTTGAAGCTACTGACTGAATGAAAAGAGCTGGCATCTCACTCTCTTTGAATCTTCTTTATCATGCCAGGATTAGCAGGAAAAAGCAAAAAATTTCAGAATTGCACCTTGCAATGTGGAGATATTACTGTTTGTGCATTTACAATATTCATTGATTTTTGCCATTGAAAAACGTCCAGAAATGTTTGAAGCTACTGACTGAATGAAAGGAGCTGGCATCTCACTCTCTTTGAATCGTCTTTATCATGCTAGGATTAGCAGGAAAAAGCAAAAAATTTCAGAATTGCACCTTGCAATGCGGAGAAATTACTGTGTGTGCATTTACAATATTCATTGATTTTTGCCATTGAAAAACATCGTTATTCATATACCAGAAATGTTTGAAGCTACTGACTGAATGAAAAGAGCTGGCATCTCACTCTCTTTGAATCTTCTTTATCATGCCAGGATTAGCAGGAAAAAGCAAAAAATTTCAGAATTGCACCTTGCAATGTGGAGATATTACTGTTTGTGCATTTACAATATTCATTGATTTTTGCCATTGAAAAACGTCCAGAAATGTTTGAAGCTACTGACTGAATGAAAGGAGCTGGCATCTCACTCTCTTTGAATCTTCTTTATCATGCTAGGATTAGCAGGAAAAAGCAAAAAATTTCAGAATTGCACCTTGCAATGCGGAGAAATTACTGTTTGTGCATTTACAATATTCATTGATTTTTGCCATTGAAAAACATGTTATTCATATACCAGAAATGTTTGAAGCTACTGACTGAATGAAAAGAGCTGGCATCTCACTCTCTTTGAATCTTCTTTATCATGCCAGGATTAGCAGGAAAAAGCAAAAAATTTCAGAATTGCACCTTGCAATGTGGAGATATTACTGTTTGTGCATTTACAATATTCATTGATTTTTGCCATTGAAAAACATGTTATTCATATACCAGAAATGTTTGAAGCTACTGACTGAATGAAAAGAGCTGGCATCCCACTCTCTTTGAATCTTCTTTATCATGCCAGGATTAGCAGGAAAAAGCAAAAAATTTCAGAATTGCACCTTGCAATGTGGAGATATTACTGTTTGTGCATTTACAATATTCATTGATTTTTGCCATTGAAAAACGTCCAGAAATGTTTGAAGCTACTGACTGAATGAAAGGAGCTGGCATCTCACTCTCTTTGAATCTTCTTTATCATGCTAGGATTAGCAGGAAAAAGCAAAAAATTTCAGAATTGCACATTGCAATGCGGAGAAATTACTGTTTGTGCATTTACAATATTCATTGATTTTTGCCATTGAAAAACATCGTTATTCATATACCAGAAATGTTTGAAGCTACTGACTGAATGAAAAGAGCTGGCATCTCACTCTCTTTGAATCTTCTTTATCATGCCAGGATTAGCAGGAAAAAGCAAAAAATTTCAGAATTGCACCTTGCAATGTGGAGATATTACTGTTTGTGCATTTACAATATTCATTGATTTTTGCCATTGAAAAACATGTTATTCATATACCAGAAATGTTTGAAGCTACTGACTGAATGAAAAGAGCTGGCATCTCACTCTCTTTGAATCTTCTTTATCATGCCAGGATTAGCAGGAAAAAGCAAAAAATTTCAGAATTGCACCTTGCAATGTGGAGATATTACTGTTTGTGCATTTACAATATTCATTGATTTTTGCCATTGAAAAACATCGTTATTCATATACCAGAAATGTTTGAAGCTACTGACTGAATGAAAAGAGCTGGCATCTCACTCTCTTTGAATCTTCTTTATCATGCCAGGATTAGCAGGAAAAAGCAAAAAATTTCAGAATTGCACCTTGCAATGTGGAGATATTACTGTTTGTGCATTTACAATATTCATTGATTTTTGCCATTGAAAAACGTCCAGAAATGTTTGAAGCTACTGACTGAATGAAAGGAGCTGGCATCTCACTCTCTTTGAATCTTCTTTATCATGCTAGGATTAGCAGGAAAAAGCAAAAAATTTCAGAATTGCACCTTGCAATGCGGAGAAATTACTGTGTGTGCATTTACAATATTCATTGATTTTTGCCATTGAAAAACATCTTTATTCATATACCAGAAATGTTTGACGCTACTGACTGAATGAAAAGAGCTGGCATCTCACTCTCTTTGAATCTTCTTTATCATGCCAGGATTAGCAGGAAAAAGCAAAAAATTTCAGAATTGCACCTTGCAATGTGGAGATATTACTGTTTGTGCATTTACAATATTCATTGATTTTTGCCATTGAAAAACGTCCAGAAATGTTTGAAGCTACTGACTGAATGAAAGGAGCTGGCATCTCACTCTCTTTGAATCTTCTTTATCATGCTAGGATTAGCAGGAAAAAGCAAAAAATTTCAGAATTGCACCTTGCAATGCGGAGAAATTACTGTGTGTGCATTTACAATATTCATTGATTTTTGCCATTGAAAAACATCGTTATTCATATACCAGAAATGTTTGAAGCTACTGACTGAATGAAAAGAGCTGGCATCTCACTCTCTTTGAATCTTCTTTATCATGCCAGGATTAGCAGGAAAAAGCAAAAAATTTCAGAATTGCACCTTGCAATGTGGAGATATTACTGTTTGTGCATTTACAATATTCATTGATTTTTGCCATTGAAAAACATGTTATTCATATACCAGAAATGTTTGAAGCTACTGACTGAATGAAAAGAGCTGGCATCCCACTCTCTTTGAATCTTCTTTATCATGCCAGGATTAGCAGGAAAAAGCAAAAAATTTCAGAATTGCACCTTGCAATGTGGAGATATTACTGTTTGTGCATTTACAATATTCATTGATTTTTGCCATTGAAAAACATGTTATTCATATACCAGAAATGTTTGAAGCTACTGACTGAATGAAAAGAGCTGGCATCTCACTCTCTTTGAATCTTCTTTATCATGCCAGGATTAGCAGGAAAAAGCAAAAAATTTCAGAATTGCACCTTGCAATGTGGAGATATTACTGTTTGTGCATTTACAATATTCATTGATTTTTGCCATTGAAAAACATGTTATTCATATACCAGAAATGTTTGAAGCTACTGACTGAATGAAAAGAGCTGGCATCTCACTCTCTTTGAATCTTCTTTATCATGCCAGGATTAGCAGGAAAAAGCAAAAAATTTCAGAATTGCACCTTGCAATGTGGAGATATTACTGTTTGTGCATTTACAATATTCATTGATTTTTGCCATTGAAAAACGTCCAGAAATGTTTGAAGCTACTGACTGAATGAAAGGAGCTGGCATCTCACTCTCTTTGAATCTTCTTTATCATGCTAGGATTTACAGGAAAAAGCAAAAAATTTCAGAATTGCACCTTGCAATGCGGAGAAATTACTGTGTGTGCATTTACAATATTCATTGATTTTTGCCATTGAAAAACATGTTATTCATATACCAGAAATGTTTGAAGCTACTGACTGAATGAAAAGAGCTGGCATCTCACTCTCTTTGAATCTTCTTTATCATGCCAGGATTAGCAGGAAAAAGCAAAAAATTTCAGAATTGCACCTTGCAATGTGGAGATATTACTGTTTGTGCATTTACAATATTCATTGATTTTTGCCATTGAAAAACATGTTATTCATATACCAGAAATGTTTGAAGCTACTGACTGAATGAAAAGAGCTGGCATCCCACTCTCTTTGAATCTTCTTTATCATGCCAGGATTAGCAGGAAAAAGCAAAAAATTTCAGAATTGCACCTTGCAATGTGGAGATATTACTGTTTGTGCATTTACAATATTCATTGTTTTTTGCCATTGAAAAACGTCCAGAAATGTTTGAAGCTACTGACTGAATGAAAGGAGCTGGCATCTCACTCTCTTTGAATCTTCTTTATCATGCTAGGATTAGCAGGAAAAAGCAAAAAATTTCAGAATTGCACATTGCAATGCGGAGAAATTACTGTTTGTGCATTTACAATATTCATTGATTTTTGCCATTGAAAAACATCGTTATTCATATACCAGAAATGTTTGAAGCTACTGACTGAATGAAAAGAGCTGGCATCTCACTCTCTTTGAATCTTCTTTATCATGCCAGGATTAGCAGGAAAAAGCAAAAAATTTCAGAATTGCACCTTGCAATGTGGAGATATTACTGTTTGTGCATTTACAATATTCATTGATTTTTGCCATTGAAAAACGTCCAGAAATGTTTGAAGCTACTGACTGAATGAAAGGAGCTGGCATCTCACTCTCTTTGAATCTTCTTTATCATGCTAGGATTAGCAGGAAAAAGCGAAAAATTTCAGAATTGCACCTTGCAATGCGGAGAAATTACTGTGTGTGTATTTACAATATTCATTGATTTTTGCCATTGAAAAACATCGTTATTCATATACCAGAAATGTTTGAAGCTACTGACTGAATGAAAAGAGCAGGCATCTCACTCTCTTTGAATCTTCTTTATCATGCCAGGATTAGCAGGAAAAAGCAAAAAATTTCAGAATTGCACCTTGCAATGTGGAGATATTACTGTTTGTGCATTTACAATATTCATTGATTTTTGCCATTGAAAAACATGTTATTCATATACCAGAAATGTTTGAAGCTACTGACTGAATGAAAAGAGCTGGCATCTCACTCTCTTTGAATCTTCTTTATCATGCCAGGATTAGCAGGAAAAAGCAAAAAATTTCAGAATTGCACCTTGCAATGTGGAGATATTACTGTTTGTGCATTTACAATATTCATTGATTTTTGCCATTGAAAAACGTCCAGAAATGTTTGAAGCTACTGACTGAATGAAAGGAGCTGGCATCTCACTCTCTTTGAATCTTCTTTATCATGCTAGGATTAGCAGGAAAAAGCAAAAAATTTCAGAATTGCACCTTGCAATGCGGAGAAATTACTGTGTGTGCATTTACAATATTCATTGATTTTTGCCATTGAAAAACATCATGTTATTCATATACCAGAAATGTTTGAAGCTACTGACTGAATGAAAAGAGCTGGCATCTCACTCTCTTTGAATCTTCTTTATCATGCCAGGATTAGCAGGAAAAAGCAAAAAATTTCAGAATTGCACCTTGCAATGTGGAGATATTACTGTTTGTGCATTTACAATATTCATTGATTTTTGCCATTGAAAAACGTCCAGAAATGTTTGAAGCTACTGACTGAATGAAAGGAGCTGGCATCTCACTCTCTTTGAATCTTCTTTATCATGCTAGGATTAGCAGGAAAAAGCAAAAAATTTCAGAATTGCACCTTGCAATGCGGAGAAATTACTGTGTGTGCATTTTCAATATTCATTGATTTTTGCCATTGAAAAACATCATGTTATTCATATACCAGAAATGTTTGAAGCTACTGACTGAATGAAAAGAGCTGGCATCTCACTCTCTTTGAATCTTCTTTATCATGCCAGGATTAGCAGGAAAAAGCAAAAAATTTCAGAATTGCACCTTGCAATGTGGAGATATTACTGTTTGTGCATTTACAATATTCATTGATTTTTGCCATTGAAAAACGTCCAGAAATGTTTGAAGCTACTGACTGAATGAAAGGAGCTGGCATCTCACTCTCTTTGAATCTTCTTTATCATGCTAGGATTAGCAGGAAAAAGCAAAAAATTTCAGAATTGCACCTTGCAATGCGGAGAAATTACTGTGTGTGCATTTACAATATTCATTGATTTTTGCCATTGAAAAACGTCCAGAAATGTTTGAAGCTACTGACTGAATGAAAGGAGCTGGCATCTCACTCTCTTTGAATCTTCTTTATCATGCTAGGATTAGCAGGAAAAAGCAAAAAATTTCAGAATTGCACCTTGCAATGCGGAGAAATTACTGTTTGTGCATTTACAATATTCATTGATTTTTGCAATTGAAAAACATAGTTATTCATATACCAGAAATGTTTGAAGCTACTGACTGAATGAAAAGAGCTGGCATCCCACTCTCTTTGAATCTTCTTTATCATGCCAGGATTAGCAGGAAAAAGCAAAAAATTTCAGAATTGCACCTTGCAATGTGGAGATATTACTGTTTGTGCATTTACAATATTCATTGATTTTTGCCATTGAAAAACATGTTATTCATATACCAGAAATGTTTGAAGCTACTGACTGAATGAAAAGAGCTGGCATCTCACTCTCTTTGAATCTTCTTTATCATGCCAGGATTAGCAGGAAAAAGCAAAAAATTTCAGAATTGCACCTTGCAATGTGGAGATATTACTGTTTGTGCATTTACAATATTCATTGATTTTTGCCATTGAAAAACATGTTATTCATATACCAGAAATGTTTGAAGCTACTGACTGAATGAAAAGAGCTGGCATCTCACTCTCTTTGAATCTTCTTTATCATGCCAGGATTAGCAGGAAAAAGCAAAAAATTTCAGAATTGCACCTTGCAATGTGGAGATATTACTGTTTGTGCATTTACAATATTCATTGATTTTTGCCATTGAAAAACGTCCAGAAATGTTTGAAGCTACTGACTGAATGAAAGGAGCTGGCATCTCACTCTCTTTGAATCTTCTTTATCATGCTAGGATTAGCAGGAAAAAGCAAAAAATTTCAGAATTGCACCTTGCAATGCGGAGAAATTACTGTGTGTGCATTTACAATATTCATTGATTTTTGCCATTGAAAAACATGTTATTCATATACCAGAAATGTTTGAAGCTACTGACTGAATGAAAAGAGCTGGCATCTCACTCTCTTTGAATCTTCTTTATCATGCCAGGATTAGCAGGAAAAAGCAAAAAATTTCAGAATTGCACCTTGCAATGTGGAGATATTACTGTTTGTGCATTTACAATATTCATTGATTTTTGCCATTGAAAAACATGTTATTCATATACCAGAAATGTTTGAAGCTACTGACTGAATGAAAAGAGCTGGCATCCCACTCTCTTTGAATCTTCTTTATCATGCCAGGATTAGCAGGAAAAAGCAAAAAATTTCAGAATTGCACCTTGCAATGTGGAGATATTACTGTTTGTGCATTTACAATATTCATTGATTTTTGCCATTGAAAAACGTCCAGAAATGTTTGAAGCTACTGACTGAATGAAAGGAGCTGGCATCTCACTCTCTTTGAATCTTCTTTATCATGCTAGGATTAGCAGGAAAAAGCAAAAAATTTCAGAATTGCACATTGCAATGCGGAGAAATTACTGTTTGTGCATTTACAATATTCATTGATTTTTGCCATTGAAAAACATCGTTATTCATATACCAGAAATGTTTGAAGCTACTGACTGAATGAAAAGAGCTGGCATCTCACTCTCTTTGAATCTTCTTTATCATGCCAGGATTAGCAGGAAAAAGCAAAAAATTTCAGAATTGCACCTTGCAATGTGGAGATATTACTGTTTGTGCATTTACAATATTCATTGATTTTTGCCATTGAAAAACGTCCAGAAATGTTTGAAGCTACTGACTGAATGAAAGGAGCTGGCATCTCACTCTCTTTGAATCTTCTTTATCATGCTAGGATTAGCAGGAAAAAGCAAAAAATTTCAGAATTGCACCTTGCAATGCGGAGAAATTACTGTGTGTGTATTTACAATATTCATTGATTTTTGCCATTGAAAAACATCGTTATTCATATACCAGAAATGTTTGAAGCTACTGACTGAATGAAAAGAGCTGGCATCTCACTCTCTTTGAATCTTCTTTATCATGCCAGGATTAGCAGGAAAAAGCAAAAAATTTCAGAATTGCACCTTGCAATGTGGAGATATTACTGTTTGTGCATTTACAATATTCATTGATTTTTGCCATTGAAAAACATGTTATTCATATACCAGAAATGTTTGAAGCTACTGACTGAATGAAAAGAGCTGGCATCTCACTCTCTTTGAATCTTCTTTATCATGCCAGGATTAGCAGGAAAAAGCAAAAAATTTCAGAATTGCACCTTGCAATGTGGAGATATTACTGTTTGTGCATTTACAATATTCATTGATTTTTGCCATTGAAAAACGTCCAGAAATGTTTGAAGCTACTGACTGAATGAAAGGAGCTGGCATCTCACTCTCTTTGAATCTTCTTTATCATGCTAGGATTAGCAGGAAAAAGCAAAAAATTTCAGAATTGCACCTTGCAATGCGGAGAAATTACTGTGTGTGCATTTACAATATTCATTGATTTTTGCCATTGAAAAACATCATGTTATTCATATACCAGAAATGTTTGAAGCTACTGACTGAATGAAAAGAGCTGGCATCTCACTCTCTTTGAATCTTCTTTATCATGCCAGGATTAGCAGGAAAAAGCAAAAAATTTCAGAATTGCACCTTGCAATGTGGAGATATTACTGTTTGTGCATTTACAATATTCATTGATTTTTGCCATTGAAAAACGTCCAGAAATGTTTGAAGCTACTGACTGAATGAAAGGAGCTGGCATCTCACTCTCTTTGAATCTTCTTTATCATGCTAGGATTAGCAGGAAAAAGCAAAAAATTTCAGAATTGCACCTTGCAATGCGGAGAAATTACTGTGTGTGCATTTTCAATATTCATTGATTTTTGCCATTGAAAAACATCATGTTATTCATATACCAGAAATGTTTGAAGCTACTGACTGAATGAAAAGAGCTGGCATCTCACTCTCTTTGAATCTTCTTTATCATGCCAGGATTAGCAGGAAAAAGCAAAAAATTTCAGAATTGCACCTTGCAATGTGGAGATATTACTGTTTGTGCATTTACAATATTCATTGATTTTTGCCATTGAAAAACGTCCAGAAATGTTTGAAGCTACTGACTGAATGAAAGGAGCTGGCATCTCACTCTCTTTGAATCTTCTTTATCATGCTAGGATTAGCAGGAAAAAGCAAAAAATTTCAGAATTGCACCTTGCAATGCGGAGAAATTACTGTGTGTGCATTTACAATATTCATTGATTTTTGCCATTGAAAAACGTCCAGAAATGTTTGAAGCTACTGACTGAATGAAAGGAGCTGGCATCTCACTCTCTTTGAATCTTCTTTATCATGCTAGGATTAGCAGGAAAAAGCAAAAAATTTCAGAATTGCACCTTGCAATGCGGAGAAATTACTGTGTGTGCATTTACAATATTCATTGATTTTTGCAATTGAAAAACATAGTTATTCATATACCAGAAATGTTTGAAGCTACTGACTGAATGAAAAGAGCTGGCATCTCACTCTCTTTGAATCTTCTTTATCATGCTAGGATTAGCAGGAAAAAGCAAAAAATTTCGGAATTGCACCTTGCAATGCGGAGAAATTACTGTGTGTGCATTTACAATATTCATTGATTTTTGCCATTGAAAAACATCGTTATTCATATACCAGAAATGTTTGAAGCTACTGACTGAATGAAAAGAGCTGGCATCTCACTCTCTTTGAACCTTCTTTATCATGCCAGTATTAGCAGGAAAAAGCAAAAAATTTCAGAATTGCACCTTGCAATGTGGAGATATTACTGTTTGTGCATTTACAATATTCATTGATTTTTGCCATTGAAAAACGTCCAGAAATGTTTGAAGCTACTGACTGAATGAAAGGAGCTGGCATCTCACTCTCTTTGAATCTTCTTTATCATGCTAGGATTAGCAGGAAAAAGCAAAAAATTTCAGAATTGCACCTTGCAATGCGGAGAAATTACTGTTTGTGCATTTACAATATTCATTGATTTTTGCCATTGAAAAACATGTTATTCATATACCAGAAATGTTTGAAGCTACTGACTGAATGAAAAGAGCTGGCATCTCACTCTCTTTGAATCTTCTTTATCATGCCAGGATTAGCAGGAAAAAGCAAAAAATTTCAGAATTGCACCTTGCAATGTGGAGATATTACTGTTTGTGCATTTACAATATTCATTGATTTTTGCCATTGAAAAACGTCCAGAAATGTTTGAAGCTACTGACTGAATGAAAGGAGCTGGCATCTCACTCTCTTTGAATCTTCTTTATCATGCTAGGATTAGCAGGAAAAAGCAAAAAATTTCAGAATTGCACCTTGCAATGCGGAGAAATTACTGTTTGTGCATTTACAATATTCATTGATTTTTGCCATTGAAAAACATGTTATTCATATACCAGAAATGTTTGAAGCTACTGACTGAATGAAAAGAGCTGGCATCTCACTCTCTTTGAATCTTCTTTATCATGCCAGGATTAGCAGGAAAAAGCAAAAAATTTCAGAATTGCACCTTGCAATGTGGAGATATTACTGTTTGTGCATTTACAATATTCATTGATTTTTGCCATTGAAAAACGTCCAGAAATGTTTGAAGCTACTGACTGAATGAAAGGAGCTGGCATCTCACTCTCTTTGAATCTTCTTTATCATGCTAGGATTAGCAGGAAAAAGCAAAAAATTTCAGAATTGCACCTTGCAATGCGGAGAAATTACTGTGTGTGCATTTACAATATTCATTGATTTTTGCCATTGAAAAACGTCCAGAAATGTTTGAAGCTACTGACTGAATGAAAGGAGCTGGCATCTCACTCTCTTTGAATCTTCTTTATCATGCTAGGATTAGCAGGAAAAAGCAAAAAATTTCAGAATTGCACCTTGCAATGCGGAGAAATTACTGTTTGTGCATTTACAATATTCATTGATTTTTGCAATTGAAAAACATAGTTATTCATATACCAGAAATGTTTGAAGCTACTGACTGAATGAAAAGAGCTGGCATCCCACTCTCTTTGAATCTTCTTTATCATGCCAGGATTAGCAGGAAAAAGCAAAAAATTTCAGAATTGCACCTTGCAATGTGGAGATATTACTGTTTGTGCATTTACAATATTCATTGATTTTTGCCATTGAAAAACATGTTATTCATATACCAGAAATGTTTGAAGCTACTGACTGAATGAAAAGAGCTGGCATCTCACTCTCTTTGAATCTTCTTTATCATGCCAGGATTAGCAGGAAAAAGCAAAAAATTTCAGAATTGCACCTTGCAATGTGGAGATTTTACTGTTTGTGCATTTACAATATTCATTGATTTTTGCCATTGAAAAACATGTTATTCATATACCAGAAATGTTTGAAGCTACTGACTGAATGAAAAGAGCTGGCATCTCACTCTCTTTGAATCTTCTTTATCATGCCAGGATTAGCAGGAAAAAGCAAAAAATTTCAGAATTGCACCTTGCAATGTGGAGATATTACTGTTTGTGCATTTACAATATTCATTGATTTTTGCCATTGAAAAACGTCCAGAAATGTTTGAAGCTACTGACTGAATGAAAGGAGCTGGCATCTCACTCTCTTTGAATCTTCTTTATCATGCTAGGATTAGCAGGAAAAAGCAAAAAATTTCAGAATTGCACCTTGCAATGCGGAGAAATTACTGTGTGTGCATTTACAATATTCATTGATTTTTGCCATTGAAAAACATGTTATTCATATACCAGAAATGTTTGAAGCTACTGACTGAATGAAAAGAGCTGGCATCTCACTCTCTTTGAATCTTCTTTATCATGCCAGGATTAGCAGGAAAAAGCAAAAAATTTCAGAATTGCACCTTGCAATGTGGAGATATTACTGTTTGTGCATTTACAATATTCATTGATTTTTGCCATTGAAAAACATGTTATTCATATACCAGAAATGTTTGAAGCTACTGACTGAATGAAAAGAGCTGGCATCCCACTCTCTTTGAATCTTCTTTATCATGCCAGGATTAGCAGGAAAAAGCAAAAAATTTCAGAATTGCACCTTGCAATGTGGAGATATTACTGTTTGTGCATTTACAATATTCATTGATTTTTGCCATTGAAAAACGTCCAGAAATGTTTGAAGCTACTGACTGAATGAAAGGAGCTGGCATCTCACTCTCTTTGAATCTTCTTTATCATGCTAGGATTAGCAGGAAAAAGCAAAAAATTTCAGAATTGCACATTGCAATGCGGAGAAATTACTGTTTGTGCATTTACAATATTCATTGATTTTTGCCATTGAAAAACATCGTTATTCATATACCAGAAATGTTTGAAGCTACTGACTGAATGAAAAGAGCTGGCATCTCACTCTCTTTGAATCTTCTTTATCATGCCAGGATTAGCAGGAAAAAGCAAAAAATTTCTGAATTGCACCTTGCAATGTGGAGATATTACTGTTTGTGCATTTACAATATTCATTGATTTTTGCCATTGAAAAACGTCCAGAAATGTTTGAAGCTACTGACTGAATGAAAGGAGCTGGCATCTCACTCTCTTTGAATCTTCTTTATCATGCTAGGATTAGCAGGAAAAAGCAAAAAATTTCAGAATTGCACCTTGCAATGCGGAGAAATTACTGTGTGTGTATTTACAATATTCATTGATTTTTGCCATTGAAAAACATCGTTATTCATATACCAGAAATGTTTGAAGCTACTGACTGAATGAAAAGAGCTGGCATCTCACTCTCTTTGAATCTTCTTTATCATGCCAGGATTAGCAGGAAAAAGCAAAAAATTTCAGAATTGCACCTTGCAATGTGGAGATATTACTGTTTGTGCATTTACAATATTCATTGATTTTTGCCATTGAAAAACATGTTATTCATATACCAGAAATGTTTGAAGCTACTGACTGAATGAAAAGAGCTGGCATCTCACTCTCTTTGAATCTTCTTTATCATGCCAGGATTAGCAGGAAAAAGCAAAAAATTTCAGAATTGCACCTTGCAATGTGGAGATATTACTGTTTGTGCATTTACAATATTCATTGATTTTTGCCATTGAAAAACGTCCAGAAATGTTTGAAGCTACTGACTGAATGAAAGGAGCTGGCATCTCACTCTCTTTGAATCTTCTTTATCATGCTAGGATTAGCAGGAAAAAGCAAAAAATTTCAGAATTGCACCTTGCAATGCGGAGAAATTACTGTGTGTGCATTTACAATATTCATTGATTTTTGCCATTGAAAAACATCATGTTATTCATATACCAGAAATGTTTGAAGCTACTGACTGAATGAAAAGAGCTGGCATCTCACTCTCTTTGAATCTTCTTTATCATGCCAGGATTAGCAGGAAAAAGCAAAAAATTTCAGAATTGCACCTTGCAATGTGGAGATATTACTGTTTGTGCATTTACAATATTCATTGATTTTTGCCATTGAAAAACGTCCAGAAATGTTTGAAGCTACTGACTGAATGAAAGGAGCTGGCATCTCACTCTCTTTGAATCTTCTTTATCATGCTAGGATTAGCAGGAAAAAGCAAAAAATTTCAGAATTGCACCTTGCAATGCGGAGAAATTACTGTGTGTGCATTTTCAATATTCATTGATTTTTGCCATTGAAAAACATCATGTTATTCATATACCAGAAATGTTTGAAGCTACTGACTGAATGAAAAGAGCTGGCATCTCACTCTCTTTGAATCTTCTTTATCATGCCAGGATTAGCAGGAAAAAGCAAAAAATTTCAGAATTGCACCTTGCAATGTGGAGATATTACTGTTTGTGCATTTACAATATTCATTGATTTTTGCCATTGAAAAACGTCCAGAAATGTTTGAAGCTACTGACTGAATGAAAGGAGCTGGCATCTCACTCTCTTTGAATCTTCTTTATCATGCTAGGATTAGCAGGAAAAAGCAAAAAATTTCAGAATTGCACCTTGCAATGCGGAGAAATTACTGTGTGTGCATTTACAATATTCATTGATTTTTGCCATTGAAAAACGTCCAGAAATGTTTGAAGCTACTGACTGAATGAAAGGAGCTGGCATCTCACTCTCTTTGAATCTTCTTTATCATGCTAGGATTAGCAGGAAAAAGCAAAAAATTTCAGAATTGCACCTTGCAATGCGGAGAAATTACTGTGTGTGCATTTACAATATTCATTGATTTTTGCAATTGAAAAACATAGTTATTCATATACCAGAAATGTTTGAAGCTACTGACTGAATGAAAAGAGCTGGCATCTCACTCTCTTTGAATCTTCTTTATCATGCTAGGATTAGCAGGAAAAAGCAAAAAATTTCGGAATTGCACCTTGCAATGCGGAGAAATTACTGTGTGTGCATTTACAATATTCATTGATTTTTGCCATTGAAAAACATCGTTATTCATATACCAGAAATGTTTGAAGCTACTGACTGAATGAAAGGAGCTGGCATCTCACTCTCTTTGAATCTTCTTTATCATGCTAGGATTAGCAGGAAAAAGCAAAAAATTTCAGAATTGCACCTTGCAATGCGGAGAAATTACTGTTTGTGCATTTACAATATTCATTGATTTTTGCCATTGAAAAACATGTTATTCATATACCAGAAATGTTTGAAGCTACTGACTGAATGAAAAGAGCTGGCATCTCACTCTCTTTGAATCTTCTTTATCATGCCAGGATTAGCAGGAAAAAGCAAAAAATTTCAGAATTGCACCTTGCAATGTGGAGATATTACTGTTTGTGCATTTACAATATTCATTGATTTTTGCCATTGAAAAACGTCCAGAAATGTTTGAAGCTACTGACTGAATGAAAGGAGCTGGCATCTCACTCTCTTTGAATCTTCTTTATCATGCTAGGATTAGCAGGAAAAAGCAAAAAATTTCAGAATTGCACCTTGCAATGCGGAGAAATTACTGTTTGTGCATTTACAATATTCATTGATTTTTGCCATTGAAAAACATGTTATTCATATACCAGAAATGTTTGAAGCTACTGACTGAATGAAAAGAGCTGGCATCTCACTCTCTTTGAATCTTCTTTATCATGCCAGGATTAGCAGGAAAAAGCAAAAAATTTCAGAATTGCACCTTGCAATGTGGAGATATTACTGTTTGTGCATTTACAATATTCATTGATTTTTGCCATTGAAAAACATGTTATTCATATACCAGAAATGTTTGAAGCTACTGACTGAATGAAAAGAGCTGGCATCCCACTCTCTTTGAATCTTCTTTATCATGCCAGGATTAGCAGGAAAAAGCAAAAAATTTCAGAATTGCACCTTGCAATGTGGAGATATTACTGTTTGTGCATTTACAATATTCATTGATTTTTGCCATTGAAAAATGTCCAGAAATGTTTGAAGCTACTGACTGAATGAAAGGAGCTGGCATCTCACTCTCTTTGAATCTTCTTTATCATGCTAGGATTAGCAGGAAAAAGCAAAAAATTTCAGAATTGCACATTGCAATGCGGAGAAATTACTGTTTGTGCATTTACAATATTCATTGATTTTTGCCATTGAAAAACATCGTTATTCATATACCAGAAATGTTTGAAGCTACTGACTGAATGAAAAGAGCTGGCATCTCACTCTCTTTGAATCTTCTTTATCATGCCAGGATTAGCAGGAAAAAGCAAAAAATTTCAGAATTGCACCTTGCAGTGTGGAGATATTACTGTTTGTGCATTTACAATATTCATTGATTTTTGCCATTGAAAAACGTCCAGAAATGTTTGAAGCTACTGACTGAATGAAAGGAGCTGGCATCTCACTCTCTTTGAATCTTCTTTATCATGCTAGGATTAGCAGGAAAAAGCAAAAAATTTCAGAATTGCACCTTGCAATGCGGAGAAATTACTGTGTGTGCATTTACAATATTCATTGATTTTTGCAATTGAAAAACATAGTTATTCATATACCAGAAATGTTTGAAGCTACTGACTGAATGAAAAGAGCTGGCATCTCACTCTCTTTGAATCTTCTTTATCATGCTAGGATTAGCAGGAAAAAGCAAAAAATTTCAGAATTGCACCTTGCAATGCGGAGAAATTACTGTGTGTGCATTTACAATATTCATTGATTTTTGCCATTGAAAAACATCGTTATTCATATACCAGAAATGTTTGAAGCTACTGACTGAATGAAAAGAGCTGGCATCTCACTCTCTTTGAATCTTCTTTATCATGCCAGTATTAGCAGGAAAAAGCAAAAAATTTCAGAATTGCACCTTGCAATGTGGAGATATTACTGTTTGTGCATTTACAATATTCATTGATTTTTGCCATTGAAAAACGTCCAGAAATGTTTGAAGCTCCTGACTGAATGAAAGGAGCTGGCATCTCACTCTCTTTGAATCTTCTTTATCATGCTAGGATTAGCAGGAAAAAGCAAAAAATTTCAGAATTGCACCTTGCAATGCGGAGAAATTACTGTTTGTGCATTTACAATATTCATTGATTTTTGCCATTGAAAAACATGTTATTCATATACCAGAAATGTTTGAAGCTACTGACTGAATGAAAAGAGCTGGCATCTCACTCTCTTTGAATCTTCTTTATCATGCCAGGATTAGCAGGAAAAAGCAAAAAATTTCAGAATTGCACCTTGCAATGTGGAGATATTACTGTTTGTGCATTTACAATATTCATTGATTTTTGCCATTGAAAAACGTCCAGAAATGTTTGAAGCTACTGACTGAATGAAAGGAGCTGGCATCTCACTCTCTTTGAATCTTCTTTATCATGCTAGGATTAGCAGGAAAAAGCAAAAAATTTCAGAATTGCACCTTGCAATGCGGAGAAATTACTGTTTGTGCATTTACAATATTCATTGATTTTTGCCATTGAAAAACATGTTATTCATATACCAGAAATGTTTGAAGCTACTGACTGAATGAAAAGAGCTGGCATCTCACTCTCTTTGAATCTTCTTTATCATGCCAGGATTAGCAGGAAAAAGCAAAAAATTTCAGAATTGCACCTTGCAATGTGGAGATATTACTGTTTGTGCATTTACAATATTCATTGATTTTTGCCATTGAAAAACATGTTATTCATATACCAGAAATGTTTGAAGCTACTGACTGAATGAAAAGAGCTGGCATCCCACTCTCTTTGAATCTTCTTTATCATGCCAGGATTAGCAGGAAAAAGCAAAAAATTTCAGAATTGCACCTTGCAATGTGGAGATATTACTGTTTGTGCATTTACAATATTCATTGATTTTTGCCATTGAAAAACGTCCAGAAATGTTTGAAGCTACTGACTGAATGAAAGGAGCTGGCATCTCACTCTCTTTGAATCTTCTTTATCATGCTAGGATTAGCAGGAAAAAGCAAAAAATTTCAGAATTGCACATTGCAATGCGGAGAAATTACTGTTTGTGCATTTACAATATTCATTGATTTTTGCCATTGAAAAACATCGTTATTCATATACCAGAAATGTTTGAAGCTACTGACTGAATGAAAAGAGCTGGCATCTCACTCTCTTTGAATCTTCTTTATCATGCCAGGATTAGCAGGAAAAAGCAAAAAATTTCAGAATTGCACCTTGCAGTGTGGAGATATTACTGTTTGTGCATTTACAATATTCATTGATTTTTGCCATTGAAAAACGTCCAGAAATGTTTGAAGCTACTGACTGAATGAAAGGAGCTGGCATCTCACTCTCTTTGAATCTTCTTTATCATGCTAGGATTAGCAGGAAAAAGCAAAAAATTTCAGAATTGCACCTTGCAATGCGGAGAAATTACTGTGTGTGCATTTACAATATTCATTGATTTTTGCCATTGAAAAACATCGTTATTCATATACCAGAAATGTTTGAAGCTACTGACTGAATGAAAAGAGCTGGCATCTCACTCTCTTTGAATCTTCTTTATCATGCCAGGATTAGCAGGAAAAAGCAAAAAATTTCAGAATTGCACCTTGCAATGTGGAGATATTACTGTTTGTGCATTTACAATATTCATTGATTTTTGCCATTGAAAAACATGTTATTCATATACCAGAAATGTTTGAAGCTACTGACTGAATGAAAAGAGCTGGCATCTCACTCTCTTTGAATCTTCTTTATCATGCCAGGATTAGCAGGAAAAAGCAAAAAATTTCAGAATTGCACCTTGCAATGTGGAGATATTACTGTTTGTGCATTTACAATATTCATTGATTTTTGCCATTGAAAAACGTCCAGAAATGTTTGAAGCTACTGACTGAATGAAAGGAGCTGGCATCTCACTCTCTTTGAATCTTCTTTATCATGCTAGGATTAGCAGGAAAAAGCAAAAAATTTCAGAATTGCACCTTGCAATGCGGAGAAATTACTGTGTGTGCATTTACAATATTCATTGATTTTTGCCATTGAAAAACATCATGTTATTCATATACCAGAAATGTTTGAAGCTACTGACTGAATGAAAAGAGCTGGCATCTCACTCTCTTTGAATCTTCTTTATCATGCCAGGATTAGCAGGAAAAAGCAAAAAATTTCAGAATTGCACCTTGCAATGTGGAGATATTACTGTTTGTGCATTTACAATATTCATTGATTTTTGCCATTGAAAAACATGTTATTCATATACCAGAAATGTTTGAAGCTACTGACTGAATGAAAAGAGCTGGCATCTCACTCTCTTTGAATCTTCTTTATCATGCCAGGATTAGCAGGAAAAAGCAAAAAATTTCAGAATTGCACCTTGCAATGTGGAGATATTACTGTTTGTGCATTTACAATATTCATTGATTTTTGCCATTGAAAAACGTCCAGAAATGTTTGAAGCTACTGACTGAATGAAAGGAGCTGGAATCTCACTCTCTTTGAATCTTCTTTATCATGCTAGGATTAGCAGGAAAAAGCAAAAAATTTCAGAATTGCACCTTGCAATGTGGAGAAATTACTGTGTGTGCATTTACAATATTCATTGATTTTTGCCATTGAAAAACATCATGTTATTCATATACCAGAAATGTTTGAAGCTACTGACTGAATGAAAAGAGCTGGCATCTCACTCTCTTTGAATCTTCTTTATCATGCCAGGATTAGCAGGAAAAAGCAAAAAATTTCAGAATTGCACCTTGCAATGTGGAGATATTACTGTTTGTGCATTTACAATATTCATTGATTTTTGCCATTGAAAAACGTCCAGAAATGTTTGAAGCTACTGACTGAATGAAAGGAGCTGGCATCTCACTCTCTTTGAATCTTCTTTATCATGCTAGGATTAGCAGGAAAAAGCAAAAAATTTCAGAATTGCACCTTGCAATGCGGAGAAATTACTGTGTGTGCATTTACAATATTCATTGATTTTTGCCATTGAAAAACGTCCAGAAATGTTTGAAGCTACTGACTGAATGAAAGGAGCTGGCATCTCACTCTCTTTGAATCTTCTTTATCATGCTAGGATTAGCAGGAAAAAGCAAAAAATTTCAGAATTGCACCTTGCAATGCGGAGAAATTACTGTGTGTGCATTTACAATATTCATTGATTTTTGCCATTGAAAAACATCGTTATTCATATACCAGAAATGTTTGAAGCTACTGACTGAATGAAAAGAGCTGGCATCTCACTCTCTTTGAATCTTCTTTATCATGCCAGGATTAGCAGGAAAAAGCAAAAAATTTCAGAATTGCACCTTGCAATGTGGAGATATTACTGTATGTGCATTTACAATATTCATTGATTTTTGCCATTGAAAAACATGTTATTCATATACCAGAAATGTTTGAAGCTACTGACTGAATGAAAAGAGCTGGCATCTCACTCTCTTTGAATCTTCTTTATCATGCCAGGATTAGCAGGAAAAAGCAAAAAATTTCAGAATTGCACCTTGCAATGTGGAGATATTACTGTTTGTGCATTTACAATATTCATTGATTTTTGCCATTGAAAAACGTCCAGAAATGTTTGAAGCTACTGACTGAATGAAAGGAGCTGGCATCTCACTCTCTTTGAATCTTCTTTATCATGCTAGGATTAGCAGGAAAAAGCAAAAAATTTCAGAATTGCACCTTGCAATGCGGAGAAATTACTGTGTGTGCATTTACAATATTCATTGATTTTTGCCATTAAAAAACATCATGTTATTCATATACCAGAAATGTTTGAAGCTACTGACTGAATGAAAAGAGCTGGCATCTCACTCTCTTTGAATCTTCTTTATCATGCCAGGATTAGCAGGAAAAAGCAAAAAATTTCAGAATTGCACCTTGCAATGTGGAGATATTACTGTTTGTGCATTTACAATATTCATTGATTTTTGCCATTGAAAAACATGTTATTCATATACCAGAAATGTTTGAAGCTACTGACTGAATGAAAAGAGCTGGCATCTCACTCTCTTTGAATCTTCTTTATCATGCCAGGATTAGCAGGAAAAAGCAAAAAATTTCAGAATTGCACCTTGCAATGTGGAGATATTACTGTTTGTGCATTTACAATATTCATTGATTTTTGCCATTGAAAAACGTCCAGAAATGTTTGAAGCTACTGACTGAATGAAAGGAGCTGGCATCTCACTCTCTTTGAATCTTCTTTATCATGCTAGGATTAGCAGGAAAAAGCAAAAAATTTCAGAATTGCACCTTGCAATGCGGAGAAATTACTGTTTGTGCATTTACAATATTCATTGATTTTTGCCATTGAAAAACATGTTATTCATATACCAGAAATGTTTGAAGCTACTGACTGAATGAAAAGAGCTGGCATCTCACTCTCTTTGAATCTTCTTTATCATGCCAGGATTAGCAGGAAAAAGCAAAAAATTTCAGAATTGCACCTTGCAATGTGGAGATATTACTGTTTGTGCATTTACAATATTCATTGATTTTTGCCATTGAAAAACGTCCAGAAATGTTTGAAGCTACTGACTGAATGAAAGGAGCTGGCATCTCACTCTCTTTGAATCTTCTTTATCATGCTAGGATTAGCAGGAAAAAGCAAAAAATTTCAGAATTGCACCTTGCAATGCGGAGAAATTACTGTTTGTGCATTTACAATATTCATTGATTTTTGCCATTGAAAAACATGTTATTCATATACCAGAAATGTTTGAAGCTACTGACTGAATGAAAAGAGCTGGCATCTCACTCTCTTTGAATCTTCTTTATCATGCCAGGATTAGCAGGAAAAAGCAAAAAATTTCAGAATTGCACCTTGCAATGTGGAGATATTACTGTTTGTGCATTTACAATATTCATTGATTTTTGCCATTGAAAAACATGTTATTCATATACCAGAAATGTTTGAAGCTACTGACTGAATGAAAAGAGCTGGCATCTCACTCTCTTTGAATCTTCTTTATCATGCCAGGATTAGCAGGAAAAAGCAAAAAATTTCAGAATTGCACCTTGCAATATGGAGATATTACTGTTTGTGCATTTACAATATTCATTGATTTTTGCCATTGAAAAACGTCCAGAAATGTTTGAAGCTACTGACTGAATGAAAGGAGCTGGCATCTCACTCTCTTTGAATCTTCTTTATCATGCTAGGATTAGCAGGAAAAAGCAAAAAATTTCAGAATTGCACATTGCAATGCGGAGAAATTACTGTTTGTGCATTTACAATATTCATTGATTTTTGCCATTGAAAAACATCGTTATTCATATACCAGAAATGTTTGAAGCTACTGACTGAATGAAAAGAGCTGGCATCTCACTCTCTTTGAATCTTCTTTATCATGCCAGGATTAGCAGGAAAAAGCAAAAAATTTCAGAATTGCACCTTGCAATGTGGAGATATTACTGTTTGTGCATTTACAATATTCATTGATTTTTGCCATTGAAAAACGTCCAGAAATGTTTGAAGCTACTGACTGAATGAAAGGAGCTGGCATCTCACTCTCTTTGAATCTTCTTTATCATGCTAGGATTAGCAGGAAAAAGCAAAAAATTTCAGAATTGCACCTTGCAATGCGGAGAAATTACTGTTTGTGCATTTACAATATTCATTGATTTTTGCCATTGAAAAACATGTTATTCATATACCAGAAATGTTTGAAGCTACTGACTGAATGAAAAGAGCTGGCATCTCACTCTCTTTGAATCTTCTTTATCATGCCAGGATTAGCAGGAAAAAGCAAAAAATTTCAGAATTGCACCTTGCAATGTGGAGATATTACTGTTTGTGCATTTACAATATTCATTGATTTTTGCCATTGAAAAACGTCCAGAAATGTTTGAAGCTACTGACTGAATGAAAGGAGCTGGCATCTCACTCTCTTTGAATCTTCTTTATCATGCTAGGATTAGCAGGAAAAAGCAAAAAATTTCAGAATTGCACCTTGCAATGTGGAGATATTACTGTTTGTGCATTTACAATATTCATTGATTTTTGCCATTGAAAAACGTCCAGAAATGTTTGAAGCTACTGACTGAATGAAAGGAGCTGGCATCTCACTCTCTTTGAATCTTCTTTATCATGCTAGGATTAGCAGGAAAAAGCAAAAAATTTCAGAATTGCACCTTGCAATGCGGAGAAATTACTGTGTGTGCATTTACAATATTCATTGATTTTTGCCATTGAAAAACATCGTTATTCATATACCAGAAATGTTTGAAGCTACTGACTGAATGAAAAGAGCTGGCATCTCACTCTCTTTGAATCTTCTTTATCATGCCAGGATTAGCAGGAAAAAGCAAAAAATTTCAGAATTGCACCTTGCAATGTGGAGATATTACTGTTTGTGCATTTACAATATTCATTGATTTTTGCCATTGAAAAACATGTTATTCATATACCAGAAATGTTTGAAGCTACTGACTGAATGAAAAGAGCTGGCATCTCACTCTCTTTGAATCTTCTTTATCATGCCAGGATTAGCAGGAAAAAGCAAAAAATTTCAGAATTGCACCTTGCAATGTGGAGATATTACTGTTTGTGCATTTACAATATTCATTGATTTTTGCCATTGAAAAACGTCCAGAAATGTTTGAAGCTACTGACTGAATGAAAGGAGCTGGCATCTCACTCTCTTTGAATCTTCTTTATCATGCTAGGATTAGCAGGAAAAAGCAAAAAATTTCAGAATTGCAACTTGCAATGCGGAGAAATTACTGTGTGTGCATTTACAATATTCATTGATTTTTGCCATTGAAAAACATCATGTTATTCATATACCAGAAATGTTTGAAGCTACTGACTGAATGAAAAGAGCTGGCATCTCACTCTCTTTGAATCTTCTTTATCATGCCAGGATTAGCAGGAAAAAGCAAAAAATTTCAGAATTGCACCTTGCAATGTGGAGATATTACTGTTTGTGCATTTACAATATTCATTGATTTTTGCCATTGAAAAACGTCAAGAAATGTTTGAAGCTACTGACTGAATGAAAGGAGCTGGCATCTCACTCTCTTTGAATCTTCTTTATCATGCTAGGATTAGCAGGAAAAAGCAAAAAATTTCAGAATTGCACCTTGCAATGCGGAGAAATTACTGTTTGTGCATTTACAATATTCATTGATTTTTGCCATTGAAAAACATGTTATTCATATACCAGAAATGTTTGAAGCTGCTGACTGAATGAAAAGAGCTGGCATCCCACTCTCTTTGAATCTTCTTTATCATGCCAGGATTAGCAGGAAAAAGCAAAAAATTTCAGAATTGCACCTTGCAATGTTTAGATATTACTGTTTGTGCATTTACAATATTCATTGATTTTTGCCATTGAAAAACGTCCAGAAATGTTTGAAGCTACTGACTGAATGAAAGGAGCTGGCATCTCACTCTCTTTGAATCTTCTTTATCATGCTAGGATTAGCAGGAAAAAGCAAAAAATTTCAGAATTGCACATTGCAATGCGGAGAAATTACTGTTTGTGCATTTACAATATTCATTGATTTTTGCCATTGAAAAACATCGTTATTCATATACCAGAAATGTTTGAAGCTACTGACTGAATGAAAAGAGCTGGCATCTCACTCTCTTTGAATCTTCTTTATCATGCCAGGATTAGCAGGAAAAAGCAAAAAATTTCAGAATTGCACCTTGCAATGTGGAGATATTACTGTTTGTGCATTTACAATATTCATTGATTTTTGCCATTGAAAAACGTCCAGAAATGTTTGAAGCTACTGACTGAATGAAAGGAGCTGGCATCTCACTCTCTTTGAATCTTCTTTATCATGCTAGGATTAGCAGGAAAAAGCAAAAAATTTCAGAATTGCACCTTGCAATGCGGAGAAATTACTGTGTGTGCATTTACAATATTCATTGATTTTTGCCATTGAAAAACATCGTTATTCATATACCAGAAATGTTTGAAGCTACTGACTGAATGAAAAGAGCTGGCATCTCACTCTCTTTGAATCTTCTTTATCATGCCAGGATTAGCAGGAAAAAGCAAAAAATTTCAGAATTGCACCTTGCAATGTGGAGATATTACTGTTTGTGCATTTACAATATTCATTGATTTTTGCCATTGAAAAACATGTTATTCATATACAAGAAATGTTTGAAGCTACTGACTGAATGAAAAGAGCTGGCATCTCACTCTCTTTGAATCTTCTTTATCATGCCAGGATTAGCAGGAAAAAGCAAAAAATTTCAGAATTGCACCTTGCAATGTGGAGATATTACTGTTTGTGCATTTACAATATTCATTGATTTTTGCCATTGAAAAACGTCCAGAAATGTTTGAAGCTACTGACTGAATGAAAGGAGCTGGCATCTCACTCTCTTTGAATCTTCTTTATCATGCTAGGATTAGCAGGAAAAAGCAAAAAATTTCAGAATTGCACCTTGCAATGCGGAGAAATTACTGTGTGTGCATTTACAATATTCATTGATTTTTGCCATTGAAAAACATCATTTTATTCATATACCAGAAATGTTTGAAGCTACTGACTGAATGAAAAGAGCTGGCATCTCACTCTCTTTGAATCTTCTTTATCATGCCAGGATTAGCAGGAAAAAGCAAAAAATTTCAGAATTGCACCTTGCAATGTGGAGATATTACTGTTTGTGCATTTACAATATTCATTGATTTTTGCCATTGAAAAACATGTTATTCATATACCAGAAATGTTTGAAGCTACTGACTGAATGAAAAGAGCTGGCATCTCACTCTCTTTGAATCTTCTTTATCATGCCAGGATTAGCAGGAAAAAGCAAAAAATTTCAGAATTGCACCTTGCAATGTGGAGATATTACTGTTTGTGCATTTACAATATTCATTGATTTTTGCCATTGAAAAACGTCCAGAAATGTTTGAAGCTACTGACTGAATGAAAGGAGCTGGCATCTCACTCTCTTTGAATCTTCTTTATCATGCTAGGATTAGCAGGAAAAAGCAAAAAATTTCAGAATTGCACCTTGCAATGCGGAGAAATTACTGTGTGTGCATTTACAATATTCATTGATTTTTGCCATTGAAAAACATCATGTTATTCATATACCAGAAATGTTTGAAGCTACTGACTGAATGAAAAGAGCTGGCATCTCACTCTCTTTGAATCTTCTTTATCATGCCAGGATTAGCAGGAAAAAGCAAAAAATTTCAGAATTGCACCTTGCAATGTGGAGATATTACTGTTTGTGCATTTACAATATTCATTGATTTTTGCCATTGAAAAACGTCCAGAAATGTTTGAAGCTACTGACTGAATGAAAGGAGCTGGCATCTCACTCTCTTTGAATCTTCTTTATCATGCTAGGATTAGCAGGAAAAAGCAAAAAATTTCAGAATTGCACCTTGCAATGCGGAGAAATTACTGTTTGTGCATTTACAATATTCATTGATTTTTGCCATTGAAAAACATGTTATTCATATACCAGAAATGTTTGAAGCTACTGACTGAATGAAAAGAGCTGGCATCTCACTCTCTTTGAATCTTCTTTGTCATGCCAGGATTAGCAGGAAAAAGCAAAAAATTTCAGAATTGCACCTTGCAATGTGGAGATATTACTGTTTGTGCATTTACAATATTCATTGATTTTTGCCATTGAAAAACGTCCAGAAATGTTTGAAGCTACTGACTGAATGAAAGGAGCTGGCATCTCACTCTCTTTGAATCTTCTTTATCATGCTAGGATTAGCAGGAAAAAGCAAAAAATTTCAGAATTGCACCTTGCAATGCGGAGAAATTACTGTGTGTGCATTTACAATATTCATTGATTTTTGCCATTGAAAAACATGTTATTCATATACCAGAAACGTTTGAAGCTACTGACTGAATGAAAAGAGCTGGCATCTCACTCTCTTTGAATCTTCTTTATCATGCCAGGATTAGCAGGAAAAAGCAAAAAATTTCAGAATTGCACCTTGCAATGTGGAGATATTACTGGTTGTGCATTTACAATATTCATTGATTTTTGCCATTGAAAAACATCGTTATTCATATACCAGAAATGTTTGAAGCTACTGACTGAATGAAAAGAGCTGGCATCTCACTCTCTTTGAATCTTCTTTATCATGCCAGGATTAGCAGGAAAAAGCAAAAAATTTCAGAATTGCACCTTGCAATGTGGAGATATTACTGTTTGTGCATTTACAATATTCATTGATTTTTGCCATTGAAAAACGTCCAGAAATGTTTGAAGCTACTGACTGAATGAAAGGAGCTGGCATCTCACTCTCTTTGAATCTTCTTTATCATGCTAGGATTAGCAGGAAAAAGCAAAAAATTTCAGAATTGCACCTTGCAATGCGGAGAAATTACTGTGTGTGCATTTACAATATTCATTGATTTTTGCCATTGAAAAACATCGTTATTCATATACCAGAAATGTTTGAAGCTACTGACTGAATGAAAAGAGCTGGCATCTCACTCTCTTTGAATCTTCTTTATCATGCCACGATTAGCAGGAAAAAGCAAAAAATTTCAGAATTGCACCTTGCAATGTGGAGATATTACTGTTTGTGCATTTACAATATTCATTGATTTTTGCCATTGAAAAACATGTTATTCATATACCAGAAATGTTTGAAGCTACTGACTGAATGAAAAGAGCTGGCATCTCACTCTCTTTGAATCTTCTTTATCATGCCAGGATTAGCAGGAAAAAGCAAAAAATTTCAGAATTGCACCTTGCAATGTGGAGATATTACTGTTTGTGCATTTACAATATTCATTGATTTTTGCCTTTGAAAAACGTCCAGAAATGTTTGAAGCTACTGACTGAATGAAAGGAGCTGGCATCTCACTCTCTTTGAATCTTCTTTATCATGCTAGGATTAGCAGGAAAAAGCAAAAAATTTCAGAATTGCACCTTGCAATGCGGAGAAATTACTGTGTGTGCATTTACAATATTCATTGATTTTTGCCATTGAAAAACATCATGTTATTCATATACCAGAAATGTTTGAAGCTACTGACTGAATGAAAAGAGCTGGCATCTCACTCTCTTTGAATCTTCTTTATCATGCCAGGATTAGCAGGAAAAAGCAAAAAATTTCAGAATTGCACCTTGCAATGTGGAGATATTACTGTTTGTGGATTTACAATATTCATTGATTTTTGCCATTGAAAAACATGTTATTCATATACCAGAAATGTTTGAAGCTACTGACTGAATGAAAAGAGCTGGCATCTCACTCTCTTTGAATCTTCTTTATCATGCCAGGATTAGCAGGAAAAAGCAAAAAATTTCAGAATTGCACCTTGCAATGTGGAGATATTACTGTGTGTGCATTTACAATATTCATTGATTTTTGCCATTGAAAAACATGTTATTCATATACCAGAAATGTTTGAAGCTACTGACTGAATGAAAAGAGCTGGCATCTCACTCTCTTTGAATCTTCTTTATCATGCCAGGATTAGCAGGAAAAAGCAAAAAATTTCAGAATTGCACCTTGCAATGTGGAGATATTACTGTTTGTGCATTTACAATATTCATTGATTTTTGCCATTGAAAAGCGTCCAGAAATGTTTGAAGCTACTGACTGAATGAAAGGAGCTGGCATCTCACTCTCTTTGAATCTTCTTTATCATGCTAGGATTAGCAGGAAAAAGCAAAAAATTTCAGAATTGCACCTTGCAATGCGGAGAAATTACTGTTTGTGCATTTACAATATTCATTGATTTTTGCCATTGAAAAACATGTTATTCATATACCAGAAATGTTTGAAGCTACTGACTGAATGAAAAGAGCTGGCATCTCACTCTCTTTGAATCTTCTTTATCATGCCAGGATTAGCAGGAAAAAGCAAAAAATTTCAGAATTGCACCTTGCAATGTGGAGATATTACTGTTTGTGCATTTACAATATTCATTGATTTTTGCCATTGAAAAACGTCCAGAAATGTTTGAAGCTACTGACTGAATGAAAGGAGCTGGCATCTCACTCTCTTTGAATCTTCTTTATCATGCCAGGATTAGCAGGAAAAAGCAAAAAATTTCAGAATTGCACCTTGCAATGTGGAGATATTACTGTTTGTGCATTTACAATATTCATTGATTTTTGCCATTGAAAAACGTCCAGAAATGTTTGAAGCTACTGACTGAATGAAAGGAGCTGGCATCTCACTCTCTTTGAATCTTCTTTATCATGCTAGGATTAGCAGGAAAAAGCAAAAAATTTCAGAATTGCACATTGCAATGCGGAGAAATTACTGTTTGTGCATTTACAATATTCATTGATTTTTGCCATTGAAAAACATCGTTATTCATATACCAGAAATGTTTGAAGCTACTGACTGAATGAAAAGAGCTGGCATCTCACACTCTTTGAATCTTCTTTATCATGCCAGGATTAGCAGGAAAAAGCAAAAAATTTCAGAATTGCACCTTGCAATGTGGAGATATTACTGTTTGTGCATTTACAATATTCATTGATTTTTGCCATTGAAAAACGTCCAGAAATGTTTGAAGCTACTGACTGAATGAAAGGAGCTGACATCTCACTCTCTTTGAATCTTCTTTATCATGCTAGGATTAGCAGGAAAAAGCAAAAAATTTCAGAATTGCACCTTGCAATGCGGAGAAATTACTGTGTGTGCATTTACAATATTCATTGATTTTTGCCATTGAAAAACATCGTTATTCATATACCAGAAATGTTTGAAGCTACTGACTGAATGAAAGGAGCTGGCATCTCACTCTCTTTGAATCTTCTTTATCATGCTAGGATTAGCAGGAAAAAGCAAAAAATTTCAGAATTGCACCTTGCAATGCGGAGAAATTACTGTTTGTGCATTTACAATATTCATTGATTTTTGCCATTGAAAAACATCATGTTATTCATATACCAGAAATGTTTGAAGCTACTGACTGAATGAAAGGAGCTGGCATCTCACTCTCTTTGAATCTTCTTTATCATGCTAGGATTAGCAGGAAAAAGCAAAAAATTTCAGAATTGCACCTTGCAATGCGGAGAAATTACTGTGTGTGCATTTACAATATTCATTGATTTTTGCCATTGAAAAACATCATGTTATTCATATACCAGAAATGTTTGAAGCTACTGACTGAATGAAAGGAGCTGGCATCTCACTCTCTTTGAATCTTCTTTATCATGCTAGGATTAGCAGGAAAAAGCAAAAAATTTCAGAATTGCACCTTGCAATGCGGAGAAATTACTGTTTGTGCATTTACAATATTCATTGATTTTTGCCATTGAAAAACATCATGTTATTCATATACCAGAAATGTTTGAAGCTACTGACTGAATGAAAAGAGCTGGCATCTCACTCTCTTTGAATCTTCTTTATCATGCCAGGATTAGCAGGAAAAAGCAAAAAATTTCAGAATTGCACCTTGCAATGTGGAGATATTACTGTTTGTGCATTTACAATATTCATTGATTTTTGCCATTGAAAAACGTCCAGAAATGTTTGAAGCTACTGACTGAATGAAAGGAGCTGGCATCTCACTCTCTTTGAATCTTTTTTATCATGCTAGGATTAGCAGGAAAAAGCAAAAAATTTCAGAATTGCACCTTGCAATGCGGAGAAATTACTGTTTGTGCATTTACAATATTCATTGATTTTTGCCATTGAAAAACATGTTATTCATATACCAGAAATGTTTGAAGCTACTGACTGAATGAAAAGAGCTGGCATCTCACTCTCTTTGAATCTTCTTTATCATGCCAGGATTAGCAGGAAAAAGCAAAATATTTCAGAATTGCACCTTGCAATGTGGAGATATTACTGTTTGTGCATTTACAATATTCATTGATTTTTGCCATTGAAAAACATCATGTTATTCATATACCAGAAATGTTTGAAGCTACTGACTGAATGAAAAGAGCTGGCATCTCACTCTCTTTGAATCTTCTTTATCATGCCAGGATTAGCAGGAAAAAGCAAAAAATTTCAGAATTGCACCTTGCAATGTGGAGATATTACTGTTTGTGCATTTACAATATTCATTGATTTTTGCCATTGAAAAACGTCCAGAAATGTTTGAAGCTACTGACTGAATGAAAGGAGCTGGCATCTCACTCTCTTTGAATCTTCTTTATCATGCTAGGATTAGCAGGAAAAAGCAAAAAATTTCAGAATTGCACCTTGCAATGCGGAGAAATTACTGTGTGTGCATTTACAATATTCATTGATTTTTGCCATTGAAAAACATCATGTTATTCATATACCAGAAATGTTTGAAGCTACTGACTGAATGAAAGGAGCTGGCATCTCACTCTCTTTGAATCTTCTTTATCATGCTAGGATTAGCAGGAAAAAGCAAAAAATTTCAGAATTGCACCTTGCAATGCGGAGAAATTACTGTTTGTGCATTTACAATATTCATTGATTTTTGCCATTGAAAAACATCATGTTATTCATATACCAGAAATGTTTGAAGCTACTGACTGAATGAAAGGAGCTGGCATCTCACTCTCTTTGAATCTTCTTTATCATGCTAGGATTAGCAGGAAAAAGCAAAAAATTTCAGAATTGCACCTTGCAATGCGGAGAAATTACTGTGTGTGCATTTACAATATTCATTGATTTTTGCCATTGAAAAACATGTTATTCATATACCAGAAATGTTTGAAGCTACTGACTGAATGAAAAGAGCTGGCATCTCACTCTCTTTGAATCTTCTTTATCATGCCAGTATTAGCAGGAAAAAGCAAAAAATTTCAGAATTGCACCTTGCAATGTGGAGATATTACTGTTTGTGCATTTACAATATTCATTGATTTTTGCCATTGAAAAACGTCCAGAAATGTTTGAAGCTACTGACTGAATGAAAGGAGCTGGCATCTCACTCTCTTTGAATCTTCTTTATCATGCTAGGATTAGCAGGAAAAAGCAAAAAATTTCAGAATTGCACCTTGCAATGCGGAGAAATTACTGTGTGTGCATTTACAATATTCATTGATTTTTGCCATTGAAAAACATCGTTATTCATATACCAGAAATGTTTGAAGCTACTGACTGAATGAAAGGAGCTGGCATCTCACTCTCTTTGAATCTTCTTTATCATGCTAGGATTAGCAGGAAAAAGCAAAAAATTTCAGAATTGCACCTTGCAATGCGGAGAAATTACTGTTTGTGCATTTACAATATTCATTGATTTTTGCCATTGAAAAACATCATGTTATTCATATACCAGAAATGTTTGAAGCTACTGACTGAATGAAAGGAGCTGGCATCTCACTCTCTTTGAATCTTCTTTATCATGCTAGGATTAGCAGGAAAAAGCAAAAAATTTCAGAATTGCACCTTGCAATGCGGAGAAATTACTGTGTGTGCATTTACAATATTCATTGATTTTTGCCATTGAAAAACATGTTATTCATATACCAGAAATGTTTGAAGCTAGTGACTGAATGAAAAGCGCTGGCATCTCACTCTCTTTGAATCTTCTTTATCATGCCAGGATTAGCAGGAAAAAGCAAAAAATTTCAGAATTGCACCTTGCAATGTGGAGATATTACTGTTTGTGCATTTACAATATTCATTGATTTTTGCCATTGAAAAACGTCCAGAAATGTTTGAAGCTACTGACTGAATGAAAGGAGCTGGCATCTCACTCTCTTTGAATCTTCTTTATCATGCTAGGATTATCAGGAAAAAGCAAAAAATTTCAGAATTGCACATTGCAATGCGGAGAAATTACTGTTTGTGCATTTACAATATTCATTGATTTTTGCCATTGAAAAACATCATGTTATTCATATACCAGAAATGTTTGAAGCTACTGACTGAATGAAAGGAGCTGGCATCTCACTCTCTTTGAATCTTCTTTATCATGCTAGGATTAGCAGGAAAAAGCAAAAAATTTCAGAATTGCACCTTGCAATGCGGAGAAATTACTGTTTGTGCATTTACAATGTTCATTGATTTTTGCCATTGAAAAACATCATGTTATTCATATTCCAGAGATGTTTGAAGCTACTGACTGAATGAAAAGAGCTGGCATCTCACTCTCTTTGAATCTTCTTTATCATGCCAGGATTAGCAGGAAAAAGCAAAAAATTTCATAATTGCACCTTGCAATGTGGAGATATTACTGTTTGTGCATTTACAATATTCATTGATTTTTGCCATTGAAAAACATCATGTTATTCATATACCAGAGATGTTTGAAGCTACTGACTGAATGAAAAGAGCTGGCATCTCACTCTCTTTGAATCTTCTTTATCATGCTAAGAGGAGCAGGAAAAAGCAAAAAATTTCAGAATTGCACCTTGCAATGTGGAGATATTACTGTTTGTGCATTTACAATATTCATTGATTTTTGCCATTGAAAAACGTCCAGAAATGTTTGAAGCTACTGACTGAATGAAAGGAGCTGGCATCTTAATCTCTTTGAATCTTCTTTATCATGCTAGGATTAGCAGGAAAAAGCAAAAAATTTCAGAATTGCACCTTGCAATGCGGAGAAATTACTGTTTGTGCATTTACAATATTCATTGATTTTTGCCATTGAAAAACATCATGTTATTCATATACCAGAAATGTTTGAAGCTACTGACTGAATGAAAAGAGCTGGCATCTCACTCTCTTTGAATCTTCTTTATCATGCTAAGAGGAGCAGGAAAAAGCAAAAAATTTCAGAATTGCACCTTGCAATGTGGAGATATTACTGTTTGTGCATTTACAATATTCATTGATTTTTGCCATTGAAAAACATCCAGAAATGTTTGAAGCTACTGACTGAATGAAAGGAGCTGGCATCTCAATCTCTTTGAATCTTCTTTATCATGCTAGGATTAGCAGGAAAAAGCAAAAAATTTCAGAATTGCACCTTGCAATGCGGAGAAATTACTGTTTGTGCATTTACAATATTCATTGATTTTTGCCATTGAAAAACATCATGTTATTCATATACCAGAGATGTTTGAAGCTACTGACTGAATGAAAAGAGCTGGCATCTCACTCTCTTTGAATATTCTTTATCATGCTAAGAGGAGCAGGAAAAAGCAAAAAATTTCAGAATTGCACGTTGCAATGTGGAGATATTACTGTTTGTGCATTTACAATATTCATTGATTTTTGCCATTGAAAAACGTCCAGAAATGTTTGAAGCTACTGACTGAATGAAAGGAGCTGGCATCTCACTCTCTTTGAATCTTCTTTATCATGCTAGGATTAGCAGGAAAAAGCAAAAAATTTCAGAATTGCACCTTGCAATGCGGAGAAATTACTGTGTGTGCATTTACAATATTCATTGATTTTTGCCATTGAAAAACATCGTTATTCATATACCAGAAATGTTTGAAGCTACTGACTGAATGAAAAGAGCTGGCATCTCACTCTCTTTGAATCTTCTTTATCATGCCAGGATTAGCAGGAAAAAGCAAAAAATTTCAGAATTGCACCTTGCAATGTGGAGATATTACTGTTTGTGCATTTACAATATTCATTGATTTTTGCCATTGAAAAACATGTTATTCATATACCAGAAATGTTTGAAGCTACTGACTGAATGAAAAGAGCTGGCATCTCACTCTCTTTGAATCTTCTTTATCATGCCAGGATTAGCAGGAAAAAGCAAAAAATTTCAGAATTGCACCTTGCAATGTGGAGATATTACTGTTTGTGCATTTACAATATTCATTGATTTTTGCCATTGAAAAACGTCCAGAAATGTTTGAAGCTACTGACTGAATGAAAGGAGCTGGCATCTCACTCTCTTTGAATCTTCTTTATCATGCTAGGATTAGCAGGAAAAAGCAAAAAATTTCAGAATTGCACCTTGCAATGCGGAGAAATTACTGTGTGTGCATTTACAATATTCATTGATTTTTGCCATTGAAAAACATCGTTATTCATATACCAGAAATGTTTGAAGCTACTGACTGAATGAAAAGAGCTGGCATCTCACTCTCTTTGAATCTTCTTTATCATGCCAGGATTAGCAGGAAAAAGCAAAAAATTTCAGAATTGCACCTTGCAATGTGGAGATATTACTGTTTGTGCATTTACAATATTCATTGATTTTTGCCATTGAAAAACATGTTATTCATATACCAGAAATGTTTGAAGCTACTGACTGAATGAAAAGAGCTGGCATCTCACTCTCTTTGAATCTTCTTTATCATGCCAGGATTAGCAGGAAAAAGCAAAAAATTTCAGAATTTCACCTTGCAATGTGGAGATATTACTGTTTGTGCATTTACAATATTCATTGATTTTTGCCATTGAAAAACGTCCAGAAATGTTTGAAGCTACTGACTGAATGAAAGGAGCTGGCATCTCACTCTCTTTGAATCTTCTTTATCATGCTAGGATTAGCAGGAAAAAGCAAAAAATTTCAGAATTGCACCTTGCAATGCGGAGAAATTACTGTGTGTGCATTTACAATATTCATTGATTTTTGCCATTGAAAAACATCGTTATTCATATACCAGAAATGTTTGAAGCTACTGACTGAATGAAAAGAGCTGGCATCTCACTCTCTTTGAATCTTCTTTATCATGCCAGGATTAGCAGGAAAAAGCAAAAAATTTCAGAATTGCACCTTGCAATGTGGAGATATTACTGTTTGTGCATTTACAATATTCATTGATTTTTGCCATTGAAAAACATGTTATTCATATACCAGAAATGTTTGAAGCTACTGACTGAATGAAAAGAGCTGGCATCTCACTCTCTTTGAATCTTCTTTATCATGCCAGGATTAGCAGGAAAAAGCAAAAAATTTCAGAATTGCACCTTGCAATGTGGAGATATTACTGTTTGTGCATTTACAATATTCATTGATTTTTGCCATTGAAAAACGTCCAGAAATGTTTGAAGCTACTGACTGAATGAAAGGAGCTGGCATCTCACTCTCTTTGAATCTTCTTTATCATGCTAGGATTAGCAGGAAAAAGCAAAAAATTTCAGAATTGCACCTTGCAATGCGGAGAAATTACTGTGTGTGCATTTACAATATTCATTGATTTTTGCCATTGAAAAACATCGTTATTCATATACCAGAAATGTTTGAAGCTACTGACTGAATGAAAAGAGCTGGCATCTCACTCTCTTTGAATCTTCTTTATCATGCCAGGATTAGCAGGAAAAAGCAAAAAATTTCAGAATTGCACCTTGCAATGTGGAGATATTACTGTTTGTGCATTTACAATATTCATTGATTTTTGCCATTGAAAAACATGTTATTCATATACCAGAAATGTTTGAAGCTACTGACTGAATGAAAAGAGCTGGCATCTCACTCTCTTTGAATCTTCTTTATCATGCCAGGATTAGCAGGAAAAAGCAAAAAATTTCAGAATTTCACCTTGCAATGTGGAGATATTACTGTTTGTGCATTTACAATATTCATTGATTTTTGCCATTGAAAAACGTCCAGAAATGTTTGAAGCTACTGACTGAATGAAAGGAGCTGGCATCTCACTCTCTTTGAATCTTCTTTATCATGCTAGGATTAGCAGGAAAAAGCAAAAAATTTCAGAATTGCACCTTGCAATGCGGAGAAATTACTGTTTGTGCATTTACAATATTCATTGATTTTTGCCATTGAAAAATATCATGTTATTCATATACCAGAAATGTTTGAAGCTACTGACTGAATAAAAGGAGCTGGCATCTCACTCTCTTTGAATCTTCTTTATCATGCTAGGATTAGCAGGAAAAAGCAAAAAATTTCAGAATTGCACCTTGCAATGCGGAGAAATTACTGTGTGTGCATTTACAATATTCATTGATTTTTGCCATTGAAAAACATCATGTTATTCATATACCAGAAATGTTTGAAGCTACTGACAATGAAAAGAGCTGGCATCTCACTCTCTTTGAATCTTCTTTATCATGCCAGGATTAGCAGGAAAAAGCAAAAAATTTCAGAATTGCACTTTGCAATGTGGAGATATTACTGTTTGTGCATTTACAATATTCATTGATTTTTGCCATTGAAAAATGTCCAGAAATGTTTGAAGCTACTGACTGAATGAAAGGAGCTGGCATGTCACTCTCTTTGAATCTTCTTTATCATGCTAGGATTAGCAGGAAAAAGCAAAAAATTTCAGAATTGCACCTTGCAATGCGGAGAAATTACTGTGTGTGCATTTACAATATTCATTGATTTTTGCCATTGAAAAACGTCCAGAAATGTTTGAAGCTACTGACTGAATGAAAGGAGCTGGCATCTCACTCTCTTTGAATCTTCTTTATCATGCTAGGATTAGCAGGAAAAAGCAAAAAATTTCAGAATTGCACCTTGCAATGCGGAGAAATTACTGTGTGTGCATTTACAATATTCATTGATTTTTGCCATTGAAAAACATCGTTATTCATATACCAGAAATGTTTGAAGCTACTGACTGAATGAAAAGAGCTGGCATCTCACTCTCTTTGAATCTTCTTTATCATGCCAGGATTAGCAGGAAAAAGCAAAAAATTTCAGAATTGCACCTTGCAATGTGGAGATATTACTGTTTGTGCATTTACAATATTCATTGATTTTTGCCATTGAAAAACATGTTATTCATATACCAGAAATGTTTGAAGCTACTGACTGAATGAAAAGAGCTGGCATCTCACTCTCTTTGAATCTTCTTTATCATGCCAGGATTAGCAGGAAAAAGCAAAAAATTTCAGAATTGCACCTTGCAATGTGGAGATATTACTGTTTGTGCATTTACAATATTCATTGATTTTTGCCATTGAAAAACGTCCAGAAATGTTTGAAGCTACTGACTGAATGAAAGGAGCTGGCATCTCACTCTCTTTGAATCTTCTTTATCATGCTAGGATTAGCAGGAAAAAGCAAAAAATTTCAGAATTGCACCTTGCAATGCGGAGAAATTACTGTGTGTGCATTTACAATATTCATTGATTTTTGCCATTGAAAAACATCGTTATTCATATACCAGAAATTTTTGAAGCTACTGACTGAATGAAAAGAGCTGGCATCTCACTCTCTGTATCTTCTTTATCATGCCAGGATTAGCAGGAAAAAGCAAAAAATTTCAGAATTGCACCTTGCAATGTGGAGATATTACTGTGTGTGTGCATTTACAATATTCATTGATTTTTGCCATTGAAAAACGTTATTCATATACCAGAAATGTTTGAAGCTACTGACTGAATGAAAAGAGCTGGCATCTCACTCTCTTTGAATCTTCTTTATCATGCCAGGATTAGCAGGAAAAAGCAAAAAATTTCAGAATTGCACCTTGCAATGTGGAGATATTACTGTTTGTGCATTTACAATATTCATTGATTTTTGCCATTGAAAAACGTCCAGAAATGTTTGAAGCTACTGACTGAATGAAAGGAGCTGGCATCTCACTCTCTTTGAATCTTCTTTATCATGCTAGGATTAGCAGGAAAAAGCAAAAAATTTCAGAATTGCACATTGCAATGCGGAGAAATTACTGTTTGTGCATTTACAATATTCATTGATTTTTGCCATTGAAAAACATCATGTTATTCATATACCAGAAATGTTTGAAGCTACTGACTGAATGAAAGGAGCTGGCATCTCACTCTCTTTGAATCTTCTTTATCACGCTAGGATTAGCAGGAAAAAGCAAAAAATTTCAGAATTGCACCTTGCAATGCGGAGAAATTACTGTTTGTGCATTTACAATATTCATTGATTTTTGCCATTGAAAAACATCATGTTATTCATATACCAGAAATGTTTGAAGCTACTGACTGAATGAAAAGAGCTGGCATCTCACTCTCTTTGAATCTTCTTTATCATGCCAGGATTAGAAGGAAAAAGCAAAAAATTTCAGAATTGCACCTTGCAATGTGGAGATATTACTGTTTGTGCATTTACAATATTCATTGATTTTTGCCATTGAAAAACGTCCAGAAATGTTTGAAGCTACTGACTGAATGAAAGGAGCTGGCATCTCACTCTCTTTGAATCTTCTTTATCATGCTAGGATTAGCAGGAAAAAGCAAAAAATTTCAGAATTGCACCTTGCAATGCGGAGAAATTACTGTGTGTGCATTTACAATATTCATTGATTTTTGCCATTGAAAAACATCGTTATTCATATACCAGAAATGTTTGAAGCTACTGACTGAATGAAAGGAGCTGGCATCTCACTCTCTTTGAATCTTCTTTATCATGCTAGGATTAGCAGGAAAAAGCAAAAAATTTCAGAATTGCACCTTGCAATGCGGAGAGATATTACTGTTTGTGCATTTACAATATTCATTGATTTTTGCCATTGAAAAACGTCCAGAAATGTTTGAAGCTACTGACTGAATGAAAGGAGCTGGCATCTCACTCTCTTTGAATCTTCTTTATCATGCTAGGATTAGCAGGAAAAAGCAAAAAATTTCAGAATTGCACCTTGCAATGCGGAGAAATTACTGTGTGTGCATTTACAATATTCATTGATTTTTGCCATTGAAAAACATCATGTTATTCATATACCAGAAATGTTTGAAGCTACTGACTGAATGAAAGGAGCTGGCATCTCACTCTCTTTGAATCTTCTTTATCATGCTAGGATTAGCAGGAAAAAGCAAAAAATTTCAGAATTGCACCTTGCAATGCGGAGAAATTACTGTTTGTGCATTTACAATATTCATTGATTTTTGCCATTGAAAAACATCATGTTATTCATATATCAGAAATGTTTGAAGCTACTGACTGAATGAAAGGAGCTGGCATCTCACTCTCTTTGAATCTTCTTTATCATGCTAGGATTAGCAGGAAAAAGCAAAAAATTTCAGAATTGCACCTTGCAATGCGGAGAAATTACTGTGTGTGCATTTACAATATTCATTGATTTTTCCCATTGAAAAACATCATGTTATTCATATACCAGAAATGTTTGAAGCTACTGACTGAATGAAAAGAGCTGGCATCTCACTCTCTTTGAATCTTCTTTATCATGCCAGGATTAGCAGGAAAAAGCAAAAAATTTCAGAATTGCACCTTGCAATGTGGAGATATTACTGTTTGTGCATTTACAATATTCAATGATTTTTGCCATTGAAAAACGTCCAGAAATGTTTGAAGCTACTGACTGAATGAAAGGAGCTGGCATCTCACTCTCTTTGAATCTTCTTTATCATGCTAGGATTAGCAGGAAAAAGCAAAAAATTTCAGAATTGCACCTTGCAATGCGGAGAAATTACTGTGTGTGCATTTACAATATTCATTGATTTTTGCCATTGAAAAACATCGTTATTCATATACCAGAAATGTTTGAAGCTACTGACTGAATGAAAGGAGCTGGCATCTCACTCTCTTTGAATCTTCTTTATCATGCTAGGATTAGCAGGAAAAAGCAAAAAATTTCAGAATTGCACCTTGCAATGCGGAGAAATTACTGTTTGTGCATTTACAATATTCATTGATTTTTGCCATTGAAAAACGTCCAGAAATGTTTGAAGCTACTGACTGAATGAAAGGAGCTGGCATCTCACTCTCTTTGAATCTTCTTTATCATGCTAGGATTAGCAGGAAAAAGCAAAAAATTTCAGAATTGCACCTTGCAATGCGGAGAAATTACTGTGTGTGCATTTACAATATTCATTGATTTTTGCCATTGAAAAACATCATGTTATTCATATACCAGAAATGTTTGAAGCTACTGACTGAATGAAAGGAGCTGGCATCTCACTCTCTTTGAATCTTCTTTATCATGCTAGGATTAGCAGGAAAAAGCAAAAAATTTCAGAATTGCACCTTGCAATGCGGAGAAATTACTGTTTGTGCATTTACAATATTCATTGATTTTTGCCATTGAAAAACATCATGTTATTCATATACCAGAAATGTTTGAAGCTACTGACTGAATGAAAGGAGCTGGCATCTCACTCTCTTTGAATCTTCTTTATCATGCTAGGATTAGCAGGAAAAAGCAAAAAATTTCAGAATTGCACCTTGCAATGCGGAGAAATTACTGTGTGTGCATTTACAATATTCATTGATTTTTGCCATTGAAAAACATCATGTTATTCATATACCAGAAATGTTTGAAGCTACTGACTGAATGAAAAGAGCTGGCATCTCACTCTCTTTGAATCTTCTTTATCATGCCAGGATTAGCAGGAAAAAGCAAAAAATTTCAGAATTGCACCTTGCAATGTGGAGATATTACTGTTTGTGCATTTACAATATTCATTGATTTTTGCCATTGAAAAACGTCCAGAAATGTTTGAAGCTACTGACTGAATGAAAGGAGCTGGCATCTCACTCTCTTTGAATCTTCTTTATCATGCTAGGATTAGCAGGAAAAAGCAAAAAATTTCAGAATTGCACCTTGCAATGCGGAGAAATTACTGTGTGTGCATTTACAATATTCATTGATTTTTGCCATTGAAAAACGTCCAGAAATGTTTGAAGCTACTGACTGAATGAAAGGAGCTGGCATCTCACTCTCTTTGAATCTTCTTTATCATGCTAGGATTAGCAGGAAAAAGCAAAAAATTTCAGAATTGCACCTTGCAATGCGGAGAAATTACTGTGTGTGCATTTACAATATTCATTGATTTTTGCCATTGAAAAACATCGTTATTCATATACCAGAAATGTTTGAAGCTACTGACTGAATGAAAAGAGCTGGCATCTCACTCTCTTTGAATCTTCTTTATCATGCCAGGATTAGCAGGAAAAAGCAAAAAATTTCAGAATTGCACCTTGCAATGTGGAGATATTACTGTTTGTGCATTTACAATATTCATTGATTTTTGCCATTGAAAAACATGTTATTCATATACCAGAAATGTTTGAAGCTACTGACTGAATGAAAAGAGCTGGCATCTCACTCTCTTTGAATCTTCTTTATCATGCCAGGATTAGCAGGAAAAAGCAAAAAATTTCAGAATTGCACCTTGCAATGCGGAGAAATTACTGTGTGTGCATTTACAATATTCATTGATTTTTGCCATTGAAAAACGTCCAGAAATGTTTGAAGCTACTGACTGAATGAAAGGAGCTGGCATCTCACTCTCTTTGAATCTTCTTTATCATGCTAGGATTAGCAGGAAAAAGCAAAAAATTTCAGAATTGCACCTTGCAATGCGGAGAAATTACTGTGTGTGCATTTACAATATTCATTGATTTTTGCCATTGAAAAACATCGTTATTCATATACCAGAAATGTTTGAAGCTACTGACTGAATGAAAAGAGCTGGCATCTCACTCTCTTTGAATCTTCTTTATCATGCCAGGATTAGCAGGAAAAAGCAAAAAATTTCAGAATTGCACCTTGCAATGTGGAGATATTACTGTTTGTGCATTTACAATATTCATTGATTTTTGCCATTGAAAAACGTCCAGAAATGTTTGAAGCTACTGACTGAATGAAAGGAGCTGGCATCTCACTCTCTTTGAATCTTCTTTATCATGCTAGGATTAGCAGGAAAAAGCAAAAAATTTCAGAATTGCACCTTGCAATGCGGAGAAATTACTGTGTGTGCATTTACAATATTCATTGATTTTTGCCATTGAAAAACATCGTTATTCATATACCAGAAATGTTTGAAGCTACTGACTGAATGAAAAGAGCTGGCATCTCACTCTCTTTGAATCTTCTTTATCATGCCAGGATTAGCAGGAAAAAGCAAAAAATTTCAGAATTGCACCTTGCAATGTGGAGATATTACTGTTTGTGCATTTACAATATTCATTGATTTTTGCCATTGAAAAACGTCCAGAAATGTTTGAAGCTACTGACTGAATGAAAGGAGCTGGCATCTCACTCTCTTTGAATCTTCTTTATCATGCTAGGATTAGCAGGAAAAAGCAAAAAATTTCAGAATTGCACATTGCAATGCGGAGAAATTACTGTTTGTGCATTTACAATATTCATTGATTTTTGCCATTGAAAAACATCATGTTATTCATATACCAGAAATGTTTGAAGCTACTGACTGAATGAAAGGAGCTGGCATCTCACTCTCTTTGAATCTTCTTTATCATGCTAGGATTAGCAGGAAAAAGCAAAAAATTTCAGAATTGCACCTTGCAATGCGGAGAAATTACTGTTTGCGCATTTACAATATTCATTGATTTTTGCCATTGAAAAACATCATGTTATTCATATACCAGAAATGTTTGAAGCTACTGACTGAATGAAAAGAGCTGGCATCTCACTCTCTTTGAATCTTCTTTATCATGCCAGGATTAGCAGGAAAAAGCAAAAAATTTCAGAATTGCACCTTGCAATGTGGAGATATTACTGTTTGTGCATTTACAATATTCATTGATTTTTGCCATTGAAAAACGTCCAGAAATGTTTGAAGCTACTGACTGAATGAAAGGAGCTGGCATCTCACTCTCTTTGAATCTTCTTTATCATGCTAGGATTAGCAGGAAAAAGCAAAAAATTTCAGAATTGCACCTTGCAATGCGGAGAAATTACTGTGTGTGCATTTACAATATTCATTGATTTTTGCCATTGAAAAACATCGTTATTCATATACCAGAAATGTTTGAAGCTACTGACTGAATGAAAGGAGCTGGCATCTCACTCTCTTTGAATCTTCTTTATCATGCTAGGATTAGCAGGAAAAAGCAAAAAATTTCAGAATTGCACCTTGCAATGCGGAGAAATTACTGTTTGTGCATTTACAATATTCATTGATTTTTGCCATTGAAAAACATCATGTTATTCATATACCAGAAATGTTTGAAGCTACTGACTGAATGAAAGGAGCTGGCATCTCACTCTCTTTGAATCTTCTTTATCATGCTAGGATTAGCAGGAAAAAGCAAAAAATTTCAGAATTGCACCTTGCAATGCGGAGAAATTACTGTGTGTGCATTTACAATATTCATTGATTTTTGCCATTGAAAAACATCGTTATTCATATACCAGAAATGTTTGAAGCTACTGACTGAATGAAAGGAGCTGGCATCTCACTCTCTTTGAATCTTCTTTATCATGCTAGGATTAGCAGGAAAAAGCAAAAAATTTCAGAATTGCACCTTGCAATGCGGAGAAATTACTGTTTGTGCATTTACAATATTCATTGATTTTTGCCATTGAAAAACGTCCAGAAATGTTTGAAGCTACTGACTGAATGAAAGGAGCTGGCATCTCACTCTCTTTGAATCTTCTTTATCATGCTAGGATTAGCAGGAAAAAGCAAAAAATTTCAGAATTGCACCTTGCAATGCGGAGAAATTACTGTGTGTGCATTTACAATATTCATTGATTTTTGCCATTGAAAAACATCATGTTATTCATATACCAGAAATGTTTGAAGCTACTGACTGAATGAAAGGAGCTGGCATCTCACTCTCTTTGAATCTTCTTTATCATGCTAGGATTAGCAGGAAAAAGCAAAAAATTTCAGAATTGCACCTTGCAATGCGGAGAAATTACTGTTTGTGCATTTACAATATTCATTGATTTTTGCCATTGAAAAACATCATGTTATTCATATACCAGAAATGTTTGAAGCTACTGACTGAATGAAAGGAGCTGGCATCTCACTCTCTTTGAATCTTCTTTATCATGCTAGGATTAGCAGGAAAAAGCAAAAAATTTCAGAATTGCACCTTGCAATGCGGAGAAATTACTGTGTGTGCATTTACAATATTCATTGATTTTTGCCATTGAAAAACATCATGTTATTCATATACCAGAAATGTTTGAAGCTACTGACTGAATGAAAAGAGCTGGCATCTCACTCTCTTTGAATCTTCTTTATCATGCCAGGATTAGCAGGAAAAAGCAAAAAATTTCAGAATTGCACCTTGCAATGTGGAGATATTACTGTTTGTGCATTTACAATATTCATTGATTTTTGCCATTGAAAAACGTCCAGAAATGTTTGAAGCTACTGACTGAATGAAAGGAGCTGGCATCTCACTCTCTTTGAATCTTCTTTATCATGCTAGGATTAGCAGGAAAAAGCAAAAAATTTCAGAATTGCACCTTGCAATGCGGAGAAATTACTGTGTGTGCATTTACAATATTCATTGATTTTTGCCATTGAAAAACGTCCAGAAATGTTTGAAGCTACTGACTGAATGAAAGGAGCTGGCATCTCACTCTCTTTGAATCTTCTTTATCATGCTAGGATTAGCAGGAAAAAGCAAAAAATTTCAGAATTGCACCTTGCAATGCGGAGAAATTACTGTGTGTGCATTTACAATATTCATTGATTTTTGCCATTGAAAAACATCGTTATTCATATACCAGAAATGTTTGAAGCTACTGACTGAATGAAAAGAGCTGGCATCTCACTCTCTTTGAATCTTCTTTATCATGCCAGGATTAGCAGGAAAAAGCAAAAAATTTCAGAATTGCACCTTGCAATGTGGAGATATTACTGTTTGTGCATTTACAATATTCATTGATTTTTGCCATTGAAAAACATGTTATTCATATACCAGAAATGTTTGAAGCTACTGACTGAATGAAAAGAGCTGGCATCTCACTCTCTTTGAATCTTCTTTATCATGCCAGGATTAGCAGGAAAAAGCAAAAAATTTCAGAATTGCACCTTGCAATGCGGAGAAATTACTGTGTGTGCATTTACAATATTCATTGATTTTTGCCATTGAAAAACGTCCAGAAATGTTTGAAGCTACTGACTGAATGAAAGGAGCTGGCATCTCACTCTCTTTGAATCTTCTTTATCATGCTAGGATTAGCAGGAAAAAGCAAAAAATTTCAGAATTGCACCTTGCAATGCGGAGAAATTACTGTGTGTGCATTTACAATATTCATTGATTTTTGCCATTGAAAAACATCGTTATTCATATACCAGAAATGTTTGAAGCTACTGACTGAATGAAAAGAGCTGGCATCTCACTCTCTTTGAATCTTCTTTATCATGCCAGGATTAGCAGGAAAAAGCAAAAAATTTCAGAATTGCACCTTGCAATGTGGAGATATTACTGTTTGTGCATTTACAATATTCATTGATTTTTGCCATTGAAAAACGTCCAGAAATGTTTGAAGCTACTGACTGAATGAAAGGAGCTGGCATCTCACTCTCTTTGAATCTTCTTTATCATGCTAGGATTAGCAGGAAAAAGCAAAAAATTTCAGAATTGCACCTTGCAATGCGGAGAAATTACTGTGTGTGCATTTACAATATTCATTGATTTTTGCCATTGAAAAACATCGTTATTCATATACCAGAAATGTTTGAAGCTACTGACTGAATGAAAAGAGCTGGCATCTCACTCTCTTTGAATCTTCTTTATCATGCCAGGATTAGCAGGAAAAAGCAAAAAATTTCAGAATTGCACCTTGCAATGTGGAGATATTACTGTTTGTGCATTTACAATATTCATTGATTTTTGCCATTGAAAAACATGTTATTCATATACCAGAAATGTTTGAAGCTACTGACTGAATGAAAAGAGCTGGCATCTCACTCTCTTTGAATCTTCTTTATCATGCCAGGATTAGCAGGAAAAAGCAAAAAATTTCAGAATTGCACCTTGCAATGTGGAGATATTACTGTTTGTGCATTTACAATATTCATTGATTTTTGCCATTGAAAAACGTCCAGAAATGTTTGAAGCTACTGACTGAATGAAAGGAGCTGGCATCTCACTCTCTTTGAATCTTCTTTATCATGCTAGGATTAGCAGGAAAAAGCAAAAAATTTCAGAATTGCACATTGCAATGCGGAGAAATTACTGTTTGTGCATTTACAATATTCATTGATTTTTGCCATTGAAAAACATCATGTTATTCATATACCAGAAATGTTTGAAGCTACTGACTGAATGAAAGGAGCTGGCATCTCACTCTCTTTGAATCTTCTTTATCATGCTAGGATTAGCAGGAAAAAGCAAAAAATTTCAGAATTGCACCTTGCAATGCGGAGAAATTACTGTTTGCGCATTTACAATATTCATTGATTTTTGCCATTGAAAAACATCATGTTATTCATATACCAGAAATGTTTGAAGCTACTGACTGAATGAAAAGAGCTGGCATCTCACTCTCTTTGAATCTTCTTTATCATGCCAGGATTAGCAGGAAAAAGCAAAAAATTTCAGAATTGCACCTTGCAATGTGGAGATATTACTGTTTGTGCATTTACAATATTCATTGATTTTTGCCATTGAAAAACGTCCAGAAATGTTTGAAGCTACTGACTGAATGAAAGGAGCTGGCATCTCACTCTCTTTGAATCTTCTTTATCATGCTAGGATTAGCAGGAAAAAGCAAAAAATTTCAGAATTGCACCTTGCAATGCGGAGAAATTACTGTGTGTGCATTTACAATATTCATTGATTTTTGCCATTGAAAAACATCGTTATTCATATACCAGAAATGTTTGAAGCTACTGACTGAATGAAAGGAGCTGGCATCTCACTCTCTTTGAATCTTCTTTATCATGCTAGGATTAGCAGGAAAAAGCAAAAAATTTCAGAATTGCACCTTGCAATGCGGAGAAATTACTGTTTGTGCATTTACAATATTCATTGATTTTTGCCATTGAAAAACATCATGTTATTCATATACCAGAAATGTTTGAAGCTACTGACTGAATGAAAGGAGCTGGCATCTCACTCTCTTTGAATCTTCTTTATCATGCTAGGATTAGCAGGAAAAAGCAAAAAATTTCAGAATTGCACCTTGCAATGCGGAGAAATTACTGTGTGTGCATTTACAATATTCATTGATTTTTGCCATTGAAAAACATCATGTTATTCATATACCAGAAATGTTTGAAGCTACTGACTGAATGAAAGGAGCTGGCATCTCACTCTCTTTGAATCTTCTTTATCATGCTAGGATTAGCAGGAAAAAGCAAAAAATTTCAGAATTGCACCTTGCAATGCGGAGAAATTACTGTTTGTGCATTTACAATATTCATTGATTTTTGCCATTGAAAAACATCATGTTATTCATATACTAGAAATGTTTGAAGCTACTGACTGAATGAAAGGAGCTGGCATCTCACTCTCTTTGAATCTTCTTTATCATGCTAGGATTAGCAGGAAAAAGCAAAAAATTTCAGAATTGCACCTTCCAATGCGGAGAAATTACTGTGTGTGCATTTACAATATTCATTGATTTTTGCTATTGAAAAACATGTTATTCATATACCAGAAATGTTTGAAGCTACTGACTGAATGAAAAGAGCTGGCATCTCACTCTCTTTGAATCTTCTTTATCATGCCAGGATTAGCAGGAAAAAGCAAAAAATTTCAGAATTGCACCTTGCAATGTGGAGATATTACTGTTTGTGCATTTACAATATTCATTGATTTTTGCCATTGAAAAACGTCCAGAAATGTTTGAAGCTACTGACTGAATGAAAGGAGCTGGCATCTCACTCTCTTTGAATCTTCTTTATCATGCTAGGATTAGCAGGAAAAAGCAAAAAATTTCAGAATTGCACCTTGCAATGCGGAGAAATTACTGTGTGTGCATTTACAATATTCATTGATTTTTGCCATTGAAAAACATCGTTATTCATATACCAGAAATGTTTGAAGCTACTGACTGAATGAAAGGAGCTGGCATCTCACTCTCTTTGAATCTTCTTTATCATGCTAGGATTAGCAGGAAAAAGCAAAAAATTTCAGAATTGCACCTTGCAATGCGGAGAGATATTACTGTTTGTGCATTTACAATATTCATTGATTTTTGCCATTGAAAAACGTCCAGAAATGTTTGAAGCTACTGACTGAATGAAAGGAGCTGGCATCTCACTCTCTTTGAATCTTCTTTATCATGCTAGGATTAGCAGGAAAAAGCAAAAAATTTCAGAATTGCACCTTGCAATGCGGAGAAATTACTGTGTGTGCATTTACAATATTCATTGATTTTTGCCATTGAAAAACATCATGTTATTCATATACCAGAAATGTTTGAAGCTACTGACTGAATGAAAGGAGCTGGCATCTCACTCTCTTTGAATCTTCTTTATCATGCTAGGATTAGCAGGAAAAAGCAAAAAATTTCAGAATTGCACCTTGCAATGCGGAGAAATTACTGTTTGTGCATTTACAATATTCATTGATTTTTGCCATTGAAAAACATCATGTTATTCATATATCAGAAATGTTTGAAGCTACTGACTGAATGAAAGGAGCTGGCATCTCACTCTCTTTGAATCTTCTTTATCATGCTAGGATTAGCAGGAAAAAGCAAAAAATTTCAGAATTGCACCTTGCAATGCGGAGAAATTACTGTGTGTGCATTTACAATATTCATTGATTTTTCCCATTGAAAAACATCATGTTATTCATATACCAGAAATGTTTGAAGCTACTGACTGAATGAAAAGAGCTGGCATCTCACTCTCTTTGAATCTTCTTTATCATGCCAGGATTAGCAGGAAAAAGCAAAAAATTTCAGAATTGCACCTTGCAATGTGGAGATATTACTGTTTGTGCATTTACAATATTCATTGATTTTTGCCATTGAAAAACGTCCAGAAATGTTTGAAGCTACTGACTGAATGAAAGGAGCTGGCATCTCACTCTCTTTGAATCTTCTTTATCATGCTAGGATTAGCAGGAAAAAGCAAAAAATTTCAGAATTGCACCTTGCAATGCGGAGAAATTACTGTGTGTGCATTTACAATATTCATTGATTTTTGCCATTGAAAAACATCGTTATTCATATACCAGAAATGTTTGAAGCTACTGACTGAATGAAAGGAGCTGGCATCTCACTCTCTTTGAATCTTCTTTATCATGCTAGGATTAGCAGGAAAAAGCAAAAAATTTCAGAATTGCACCTTGCAATGCGGAGAAATTACTGTTTGTGCATTTACAATATTCATTGATTTTTGCCATTGAAAAACGTCCAGAAATGTTTGAAGCTACTGACTGAATGAAAGGAGCTGGCATCTCACTCTCTTTGAATCTTCTTTATCATGCTAGGATTAGCAGGAAAAAGCAAAAAATTTCAGAATTGCACCTTGCAATGCGGAGAAATTACTGTGTGTGCATTTACAATATTCATTGATTTTTGCCATTGAAAAACATCATGTTATTCATATACCAGAAATGTTTGAAGCTACTGACTGAATGAAAGGAGCTGGCATCTCACTCTCTTTGAATCTTCTTTATCATGCTAGGATTAGCAGGAAAAAGCAAAAAATTTCAGAATTGCACCTTGCAATGCGGAGAAATTACTGTTTGTGCATTTACAATATTCATTGATTTTTGCCATTGAAAAACATCATGTTATTCATATACCAGAAATGTTTGAAGCTACTGACTGAATGAAAGGAGCTGGCATCTCACTCTCTTTGAATCTTCTTTATCATGCTAGGATTAGCAGGAAAAAGCAAAAAATTTCAGAATTGCACCTTGCAATGCGGAGAAATTACTGTGTGTGCATTTACAATATTCATTGATTTTTGCCATTGAAAAACATCATGTTATTCATATACCAGAAATGTTTGAAGCTACTGACTGAATGAAAAGAGCTGGCATCTCACTCTCTTTGAATCTTCTTTATCATGCCAGGATTAGCAGGAAAAAGCAAAAAATTTCAGAATTGCACCTTGCAATGTGGAGATATTACTGTGTGTGCATTTACAATATTCATTGATTTTTGCCATTGAAAAACGTCCAGAAATGTTTGAAGCTACTGACTGAATGAAAGGAGCTGGCATCTCACTCTCTTTGAATCTTCTTTATCATGCTAGGATTAGCAGGAAAAAGCAAAAAATTTCAGAATTGCACCTTGCAATGCGGAGAAATTACTGTGTGTGCATTTACAATATTCATTGATTTTTGCCATTGAAAAACGTCCAGAAATGTTTGAAGCTACTGACTGAATGAAAGGAGCTGGCATCTCACTCTCTTTGAATCTTCTTTATCATGCTAGGATTAGCAGGAAAAAGCAAAAAATTTCAGAATTGCACCTTGCAATGCGGAGAAATTACTGTGTGTGCATTTACAATATTCATTGATTTTTGCCATTGAAAAACATCGTTATTCATATACCAGAAATGTTTGAAGCTACTGACTGAATGAAAAGAGCTGGCATCTCACTCTCTTTGAATCTTCTTTATCTTGCCAGGATTAGCAGGAAAAAGCAAAAAATTTCAGAATTGCACCTTGCAATGTGGAGATATTACTGTTTGTGCATTTACAATATTCATTGATTTTTGCCATTGAAAAACATGTTATTCATATACCAGAAATGTTTGAAGCTACTGACTGAATGAAAAGAGCTGGCATCTCACTCTCTTTGAATCTTCTTTATCATGCCAGGATTAGCAGGAAAAAGCAAAAAATTTCAGAATTGCACCTTGCAATGCGGAGAAATTACTGTGTGTGCATTTACAATATTCATTGATTTTTGCCATTGAAAAACGTCCAGAAATGTTTGAAGCTACTGACTGAATGAAAGGAGCTGGCATCTCACTCTCTTTGAATCTTCTTTATCATGCTAGGATTAGCAGGAAAAAGCAAAAAATTTCAGAATTGCACCTTGCAATGCGGAGAAATTACTGTGTGTGCATTTACAATATTCATTGATTTTTGCCATTGAAAAACATCGTTATTCATATACCAGAAATGTTTGAAGCTACTGACTGAATGAAAAGAGCTGGCATCTCACTCTCTTTGAATCTTCTTTATCATGCCAGGATTAGCAGGAAAAAGCAAAAAATTTCAGAATTGCACCTTGCAATGTGGAGATATTACTGTTTGTGCATTTACAATATTCATTGATTTTTGCCATTGAAAAACGTCCAGAAATGTTTGAAGCTACTGACTGAATGAAAGGAGCTGGCATCTCACTCTCTTTGAATCTTCTTTATCATGCTAGGATTAGCAGGAAAAAGCAAAAAATTTCAGAATTGCACCTTGCAATGCGGAGAAATTACTGTGTGTGCATTTACAATATTCATTGATTTTTGCCATTGAAAAACATCGTTATTCATATACCAGAAATGTTTGAAGCTACTGACTGAATGAAAAGAGCTGGCATCTCACTCTCTTTGAATCTTCTTTATCATGCCAGGATTAGCAGGAAAAAGCAAAAAATTTCAGAATTGCACCTTGCAATGTGGAGATATTACTGTTTGTGCATTTACAATATTCATTGATTTTTGCCATTGAAAAACATGTTATTCATATACCAGAAATGTTTGAAGCTACTGACTGAATGAAAAGAGCTGGCATCTCACTCTCTTTGAATCTTCTTTATCATGCCAGGATTAGCAGGAAAAAGCAAAAAATTTCAGAATTGCACCTTGCAATGTGGAGATATTACTGTTTGTGCATTTACAATATTCATTGATTTTTGCCATTGAAAAACGTCCAGAAATGTTTGAAGCTACTGACTGAATGAAAGGAGCTGGCATCTCACTCTCTTTGAATCTTCTTTATCATGCTAGGATTAGCAGGAAAAAGCAAAAAATTTCAGAATTGCACATTGCAATGCGGAGAAATTACTGTTTGTGCATTTACAATATTCATTGATTTTTGCCATTGAAAAACATCATGTTATTCATATACCAGAAATGTTTGAAGCTACTGACTGAATGAAAAGAGCTGGCATCTCACTCTCTTTGAATCTTCTTTATCATGCTAAGAGGAGCAGGAAAAAGCAAAAAATTTCAGAATTGCACCTTGCAATGTGGAGATATTACTGTTTGTGCATTTACAATATTCATTGATTTTTGCCATTGAAAAACATCCAGAAATGTTTGAAGCTACTGACTGAATGAAAGGAGCTGGCATCTCAATCTCTTTGAATCTTCTTTATCATGCTAGGATTAGCAGGAAAAAGCAAAAAATTTCAGAATTGCACCTTGCAATGCGGAGAAATTACTGTTTGTGCATTTACAATATTCATTGATTTTTGCCATTGAAAAACATCATGTTATTCATATACCAGAGATGTTTGAAGCTACTGACTGAATGAAAAGAGCTGGCATCTCACTCTCTTTGAATATTCTTTATCATGCTAAGAGGAGCAGGAAAAAGCAAAAAATTTCAGAATTGCACGTTGCAATGTGGAGATATTACTGTTTGTGCATTTACAATATTCATTGATTTTTGCCATTGAAAAACGTCCAGAAATGTTTGAAGCTACTGACTGAATGAAAGGAGCTGGCATCTCACTCTCTTTGAATCTTCTTTATCATGCTAGGATTAGCAGGAAAAAGCAAAAAATTTCAGAATTGCACCTTGCAATGCGGAGAAATTACTGTGTGTGCATTTACAATATTCATTGATTTTTGCCATTGAAAAACATCGTTATTCATATACCAGAAATGTTTGAAGCTACTGACTGAATGAAAAGAGCTGGCATCTCACTCTCTTTGAATCTTCTTTATCATGCCAGGATTAGCAGGAAAAAGCAAAAAATTTCAGAATTGCACCTTGCAATGTGGAGATATTACTGTTTGTGCATTTACAATATTCATTGATTTTTGCCATTGAAAAACATGTTATTCATATACCAGAAATGTTTGAAGCTACTGACTGAATGAAAAGAGCTGGCATCTCACTCTCTTTGAATCTTCTTTATCATGCCAGGATTAGCAGGAAAAAGCAAAAAATTTCAGAATTGCACCTTGCAATGTGGAGATATTACTGTTTGTGCATTTACAATATTCATTGATTTTTGCCATTGAAAAACGTCCAGAAATGTTTGAAGCTACTGACTGAATGAAAGGAGCTGGCATCTCACTCTCTTTGAATCTTCTTTATCATGCTAGGATTAGCAGGAAAAAGCAAAAAATTTCAGAATTGCACCTTGCAATGCGGAGAAATTACTGTGTGTGCATTTACAATATTCATTGATTTTTGCCATTGAAAAACATCGTTATTCATATACCAGAAATGTTTGAAGCTACTGACTGAATGAAAAGAGCTGGCATCTCACTCTCTTTGAATCTTCTTTATCATGCCAGGATTAGCAGGAAAAAGCAAAAAATTTCAGAATTGCACCTTGCAATGTGGAGATCTTACTGTTTGTGCATTTACAATATTCATTGATTTTTGCCATTGAAAAACATGTTATTCATATACCAGAAATGTTTGAAGCTACTGACTGAATGAAAAGAGCTGGCATCTCACTCTCTTTGAATCTTCTTTATCATGCCAGGATTAGCAGGAAAAAGCAAAAAATTTCAGAATTTCACCTTGCAATGTGGAGATATTACTGTTTGTGCATTTACAATATTCATTGATTTTTGCCATTGAAAAACGTCCAGAAATGTTTGAAGCTACTGACTGAATGAAAGGAGCTGGCATCTCACTCTCTTTGAATCTTCTTTATCATGCTAGGATTAGCAGGAAAAAGCAAAAAATTTCAGAATTGCACCTTGCAATGCGGAGAAATTACTGTGTGTGCATTTACAATATTCATTGATTTTTGCCATTGAAAAACATCGTTATTCATATACCAGAAATGTTTGAAGCTACTGACTGAATGAAAAGAGCTGGCATCTCACTCTCTTTGAATCTTCTTTATCATGCCAGGATTAGCAGGAAAAAGCAAAAAATTTCAGAATTGCACCTTGCAATGTGGAGATATTACTGTTTGTGCATTTACAATATTCATTGATTTTTGCCATTGAAAAACATGTTATTCATATACCAGAAATGTTTGAAGCTACTGACTGAATGAAAAGAGCTGGCATCTCACTCTCTTTGAATCTTCTTTATCATGCCAGGATTAGCAGGAAAAAGCAAAAAATTTCAGAATTGCACCTTGCAATGTGGAGATATTACTGTTTGTGCATTTACAATATTCATTGATTTTTGCCATTGAAAAACGTCCAGAAATGTTTGAAGCTACTGACTGAATGAAAGGAGCTGGCATCTCACTCTCTTTGAATCTTCTTTATCATGCTAGGATTAGCAGGAAAAAGCAAAAAATTTCAGAATTGCACCTTGCAATGCGGAGAAATTACTGTGTGTGCATTTACAATATTCATTGATTTTTGCCATTGAAAAACATCGTTATTCATATACCAGAAATGTTTGAAGCTACTGACTGAATGAAAAGAGCTGGCATCTCACTCTCTTTGAATCTTCTTTATCATGCCAGGATTAGCAGGAAAAAGCAAAAAATTTCAGAATTGCACCTTGCAATGTGGAGATATTACTGTTTGTGCATTTACAATATTCATTGATTTTTGCCATTGAAAAACATGTTATTCATATACCAGAAATGTTTGAAGCTACTGACTGAATGAAAAGAGCTGGCATCTCACTCTCTTTGAATCTTCTTTATCATGCCAGGATTAGCAGGAAAAAGCAAAAAATTTCAGAATTTCACCTTGCAATGTGGAGATATTACTGTTTGTGCATTTACAATATTCATTGATTTTTGCCATTGAAAAACGTCCAGAAATGTTTGAAGCTACTGACTGAATGAAAGGAGCTGGCATCTCACTCTCTTTGAATCTTCTTTATCATGCTAGGATTAGCAGGAAAAAGCAAAAAATTTCAGAATTGCACCTTGCAATGCGGAGAAATTACTGTTTGTGCATTTACAATATTCATTGATTTTTGCCATTGAAAAATATCATGTTATTCATATACCAGAAATGTTTGAAGCTACTGACTGAATAAAAGGAGCTGGCATCTCACTCTCTTTGAATCTTCTTTATCATGCTAGGATTAGCAGGAAAAAGCAAAAAATTTCAGAATTGCACCTTGCAATGCGGAGAAATTACTGTGTGTGCATTTACAATATTCATTGATTTTTGCCATTGAAAAACATCATGTTATTCATATACCAGAAATGTTTGAAGCTACTGACAATGAAAAGAGCTGGCATCTCACTCTCTTTGAATCTTCTTTATCATGCCAGGATTAGCAGGAAAAAGCAAAAAATTTCAGAATTGCACTTTGCAATGTGGAGATATTACTGTTTGTGCATTTACAATATTCATTGATTTTTGCCATTGAAAAATGTCCAGAAATGTTTGAAGCTACTGACTGAATGAAAGGAGCTGGCATGTCACTCTCTTTGAATCTTCTTTATCATGCTAGGATTAGCAGGAAAAAGCAAAAAATTTCAGAATTGCACCTTGCAATGCGGAGAAATTACTGTGTGTGCATTTACAATATTCATTGATTTTTGCCATTGAAAAACGTCCAGAAATGTTTGAAGCTACTGACTGAATGAAAGGAGCTGGCATCTCACTCTCTTTGAATCTTCTTTATCATGCTAGGATTAGCAGGAAAAAGCAAAAAATTTCAGAATTGCACCTTGCAATGCGGAGAAATTACTGTGTGTGCATTTACAATATTCATTGATTTTTGCCATTGAAAAACATCGTTATTCATATACCAGAAATGTTTGAAGCTACTGACTGAATGAAAAGAGCTGGCATCTCACTCTCTTTGAATCTTCTTTATCATGCCAGGATTAGCAGGAAAAAGCAAAAAATTTCAGAATTGCACCTTGCAATGTGGAGATATTACTGTTTGTGCATTTACAATATTCATTGATTTTTGCCATTGAAAAACATGTTATTCATATACCAGAAATGTTTGAAGCTACTGACTGAATGAAAAGAGCTGGCATCTCACTCTCTTTGAATCTTCTTTATCATGCCAGGATTAGCAGGAAAAAGCAAAAAATTTCAGAATTGCACCTTGCAATGTGGAGATATTACTGTTTGTGCATTTACAATATTCATTGATTTTTGCCATTGAAAAACGTCCAGAAATGTTTGAAGCTACTGACTGAATGAAAGGAGCTGGCATCTCACTCTCTTTGAATCTTCTTTATCATGCTAGGATTAGCAGGAAAAAGCAAAAAATTTCAGAATTGCACCTTGCAATGCGGAGAAATTACTGTGTGTGCATTTACAATATTCATTGATTTTTGCCATTGAAAAACATCGTTATTCATATACCAGAAATTTTTGAAGCTACTGACTGAATGAAAAGAGCTGGCATCTCACTCTCTGTATCTTCTTTATCATGCCAGGATTAGCAGGAAAAAGCAAAAAATTTCAGAATTGCACCTTGCAATGTGGAGATATTACTGTGTGTGTGCATTTACAATATTCATTGATTTTTGCCATTGAAAAACGTTATTCATATACCAGAAATGTTTGAAGCTACTGACTGAATGAAAAGAGCTGGCATCTCACTCTCTTTGAATCTTCTTTATCATGCCAGGATTAGCAGGAAAAAGCAAAAAATTTCAGAATTGCACCTTGCAATGTGGAGATATTACTGTTTGTGCATTTACAATATTCATTGATTTTTGCCATTGAAAAACGTCCAGAAATGTTTGAAGCTACTGACTGAATGAAAGGAGCTGGCATCTCACTCTCTTTGAATCTTCTTTATCATGCTAGGATTAGCAGGAAAAAGCAAAAAATTTCAGAATTGCACATTGCAATGCGGAGAAATTACTGTTTGTGCATTTACAATATTCATTGATTTTTGCCATTGAAAAACATCATGTTATTCATATACCAGAAATGTTTGAAGCTACTGACTGAATGAAAGGAGCTGGCATCTCACTCTCTTTGAATCTTCTTTATCATGCTAGGATTATCAGGAAAAAGCAAAAAATTTCAGAATTGCACATTGCAATGCGGAGAAATTACTGTTTGTGCATTTACAATATTCATTGATTTTTGCCATTGAAAAACATCGTTATTCATATACCAGAAATGTTTGAAGCTACTGACTGAATGAAAGGAGCTGGCATCTCACTCTCTTTGAATCTTCTTTATCATGCTAGGATTAGCAGGAAAAAGCAAAAAATTTCAGAATTGCACCTTGCAATGCGGAGAAATTTCTGTTTGTGCATTTACAATATTGATTGATTTTTGCCATTGAAAAACATCATGTTATTCATATACCAGAAATGTTTGAAGCTACTGACTGAATGAAAAGAGCTGGCATCTCACTCTCTTTGAATCTTCTTTATCATGCCAGGATTAGCAGGAAAAAGCAAAAAATTTCAGAATTGCACCTTGCAATGTGGAGATATTACTGTTTGTGCATTTTCAATATTCATTGATTTTTGCCATTGAAAAACGTCCAGAAATGTTTGAAGCTACTGACTGAATGAAAGGAGCTGGCATCTCACTCTCTTTGAATCTTCTTTATCATGCTAGGATTAGCAGGAAAAAGCAGAAAATTTCAGAATTGCACCTTGCAATGCGGAGAAATTACAGTGTGTGCATTTACAATATTCATTGATTTTTGCCATTGAAAAACATCGTTATTCATATACCAGAAATGTTTGAAGCTACTGACTGAATGAAAGGAGCTGGCATCTCACTCTCTTTGAATCTTCTTTATCATGCTAGGATTAGCAGGAAAAAGCAAAAAATTTCAGAATTGCACCTTGCAATGCGGAGAAATTACTGTTTGTGCATTTACAATATTCATTGATTTTTGCCATTGAAAAACATCATGTTATTCATATACCAGAAATGTTTGAAGCTACTGACTGAATGAAAGGAGCTGGCATCTCACTCTCTTTGAATCTTCTTTATCATGCTAGGATTAGCAGGAAAAAGCAAAAAATTTCAGAATTGCACCTTGCAATGCGGAGAAATTACTTTGTGTGCATTTACAATATTCATTGATTTTTGCCATTGAAAAACATGTTATTCATATACCAGAAATGTTTGAAGCTACTGACTGAATGAAAAGAGCTGGCATCTCACTTTCTTTGAATCTTCTTTATCATGCCAGGATTAGCAGGAAAAAGCAAAAAATTTCAGAATTGCACCTTGCAATGTGGAGATATTACTGTTTGTGCATTTACAATATTCATTGATTTTTGCCATTGAAAAACGTCCAGAAATGTTTGAAGCTACTGACTGAATGAAAGGAGCTGGCATCTCACTCTCTTTGAATCTTCTTTATCATGCTAGGATTATCAGGAAAAAGCAAAAAATTTCAGAATTGCACATTGCAATGCGGAGAAATTACTGTTTGTGCATTTACAATATTCATTGATTTTTGCCATTGAAAAACATCATGTTATTCATATACCAGAAATGTTTGAAGCTACTGACTGAATGAAAGGAGCTGGCATCTCACTCTCTTTGAATCTTCTTTATCATGCTAGGATTAGCAGGAAAAAGCAAAAAATTTCAGAATTGCACCTTGCAATGCGGATATATTACTGTTTGTGCATTTACAATATTCATTGATTTTTGCCATTGAAAAACATCATGTTATTCATATACCAGAAATGTTTGAAGCTACTGACTGAATGAAAAGAGCTGGCATCTCACTCTCTTTGAATCTTCTTTATCATGCCAGGATTAGCAGGAAAAAGCAAAAAATTTCAGAATTGCACCTTGCAATGTGGAGATATTACTGTTTGTGCATTTACAATATTCATTGATTTTTGCCATTGAAAAACGTCCAGAAATGTTTGAAGCTACTGACTGAATGAAAGGAGCTGGCATCTCACTCTCTTTGAATCTTCTTTATCATGCTAGGATTAGCAGGAAAAAGCAAAAAATTTCAGAATTGCACCTTGCAATGCGGAGAAATTACTGTTTGTGCATTTACAATATTCATTGATTTTTGCCATTGAAAAACATCGTTATTCATATACCAGAAATGTTTGAAGCTACTGACTGAATGAAAGGAGCTGGCATCTCACTCTCTTTGAATCTTCTTTATCATGCTAGGATTAGCAGGAAAAAGCAAAAAATTTCAGAATTGCACCTTGCAATGCGGAGAAATTACTGTTTGTGCATTTACAATATTCATTGATTTTTGCCATTGAAAAACATCATGTTATTCATATACCAGAAATGTTTGAAGCTACTGACTGAATGAAAGGAGCTGGCATCTCACTCTCTTTGAATCTTCTTTATCATGCTAGGATTAGCAGGAAAAAGCAAAAAATTTCAGAATTGCACCTTGCAATGCGGAGAAATTACTGTGTGTGCATTTACAATATTCATTGATTTTTGCCATTGAAAAACATGTTATTCATATACCAGAAATGTTTGAAGCTACTGACTGAATGAAAAGAGCTGGCATCTCACTCTCTTTGAATCTTCTTTATCATGCCAGGATCAGCAGGAAAAAGCAAAAAATTTCAGAATTGCACCTTGCAATGTGGAGATATTACTGTTTGTGCATTTACAATATTCATTGATTTTTGCCATTGAAAAACGTCCAGAAATGTTTGAAGCTACTGACTGAATGAAAGGAGCTGGCATCTCACTCTCTTTGAATCTTCTTTATCATGCTATAATTAGCAGGAAAAAGCAAAAAATTTCAGAATTGCACCTTGCAATGCGGAGAAATTACTGTGTGTGCATTTACAATATTCATTGATTTTTGCCATTGAAAAACATCATGTTATTCATATACCAGAAATGTTTGAAGCTACTGACTGAATGAAAAGAGCTGGCATCTCACTCTCTTTGAATCTTCTTTATCATGCCAGGATTAGCAGGAAAAAGCAAAAAATTTCAGAATTGCACCTTGCAATGTGGAGATATTACTGTTTGTGCATTTACAATATTCATTGATTTTAGCCATTGAAAAACATCCAGAAATGTTTGAAGCTACTGACTGAATGAAAGGAGCTGGCATCTCACTCTCTTTGAATCTTCTTTATCATGCTAGGATTAGCAGGAAAAAGCAAGAAATTTCAGAATTGCACCTTGCAATGCGGAGAAATTACTGTTTGTGCATTTACAATATTCATTGATTTTTGCCATTGAAAAACATGTTATTCATATACCAGAAATGTTTGAAGCTACTGACTGAATGAAAAGAGCTGGCATCTCACTCTCTTTGAATCTTCTTTATCATGCCAGGATTAGCAGGAAAAAGCAAAAAATTTCAGAATTGCACCTTGCAATGTGGAGATATTACTGTTTGTGCATTTACAATATTCATTGATTTTTGCCATTGAAAAATGTCCAGAAATGTTTGAAGCTACTGACTGAATGAAAAGAGCTGGCATCTCACTCTCTTTGAATCTTCTTTATCATGCCAGGATTAGCAGGAAAAAGCAAAAAATTTCAGAATTGCACCTTGCAATGTGGAGATATTACTGTTTGTGCATTTACAATATTCATTGATTTTTGCCATTGAAAAACATCATGTTATTCATATACCAGAAATGTTTGAAGCTACTGACTGAATGAAAAGAGCTGGCATCTCACTCTCTTTGAATCTTCTTTATCATGCCAGGATTAGCAGGAAAAAGCAAAAAATTTCAGAATTGCGCCTTGCAATGTGGAGATATTACTGTTTGTGCATTTACAATATTCATTGATTTTTGCCATTGAAAAACGTCCAGAAATGTTTGAAGCTACTGACTGAATGAAAGGATCTGGCATCTCACTCTCTTTGAATCTTCTTTATCATGCTAGGATTAGCAGGAAAAAGCAAAAAATTTCAGAATTGCACCTTGCAATGCGGAGAAATTACTGTGTGTGCATTTACAATATTCATTGATTTTTGCCATTGAAAAACATCGTTATTCATATACCAGAAATGTTTGAAGCTACTGACTGAATGAAAAGAGCTGGCATCTCACTCTCTTTGAATCTTCTTTATCATGCCAGGATTAGCAGGAAAAAGCAAAAAATTTCAGAATTGCACCTTGCAATGTGGAGATATTACTGTTTGTGCATTTACAATATTCATTGATTTTTGCCATTGAAAAACATCATGTTATTCATATACCAGAAATGTTTGAAGCTACTGACTGAATGAAAGGAGCTGGCATCTCACTCTCTTTGAATCTTCTTTATCACGCTAGGATTAGCAGGAAAAAGCAAAAAATTTCAGAATTGCACCTTGCAATGCGGAGAAATTACTGTTTGTGCATTTACAATATTCATTGATTTTTGCCATTGAAAAACATCATGTTATTCATATACCAGAAATGTTTGAAGCTACTGACTGAATGAAAAGAGCTGGCATCTCACTCTCTTTGAATCTTCTTTATCATGCCAGGATTAGAAGGAAAAAGCAAAAAATTTCAGAATTGCACCTTGCAATGTGGAGATATTACTGTTTGTGCATTTACAATATTCATTGATTTTTGCCATTGAAAAACGTCCAGAAATGTTTGAAGCTACTGACTGAATGAAAGGAGCTGGCATCTCACTCTCTTTGAATCTTCTTTATCATGCTAGGATTAGCAGGAAAAAGCAAAAAATTTCAGAATTGCACCTTGCAATGCGGAGAAATTACTGTGTGTGCATTTACAATATTCATTGATTTTTGCCATTGAAAAACATCGTTATTCATATACCAGAAATGTTTGAAGCTACTGACTGAATGAAAGGAGCTGGCATCTCACTCTCTTTGAATCTTCTTTATCATGCTAGGATTAGCAGGAAAAAGCAAAAAATTTCAGAATTGCACCTTGCAATGCGGAGAGATATTACTGTTTGTGCATTTACAATATTCATTGATTTTTGCCATTGAAAAACGTCCAGAAATGTTTGAAGCTACTGACTGAATGAAAGGAGCTGGCATCTCACTCTCTTTGAATCTTCTTTATCATGCTAGGATTAGCAGGAAAAAGCAAAAAATTTCAGAATTGCACCTTGCAATGCGGAGAAATTACTGTGTGTGCATTTACAATATTCATTGATTTTTGCCATTGAAAAACATCATGTTATTCATATACCAGAAATGTTTGAAGCTACTGACTGAATGAAAGGAGCTGGCATCTCACTCTCTTTGAATCTTCTTTATCATGCTAGGATTAGCAGGAAAAAGCAAAAAATTTCAGAATTGCACCTTGCAATGCGGAGAAATTACTGTTTGTGCATTTACAATATTCATTGATTTTTGCCATTGAAAAACATCATGTTATTCATATATCAGAAATGTTTGAAGCTACTGACTGAATGAAAGGAGCTGGCATCTCACTCTCTTTGAATCTTCTTTATCATGCTAGGATTAGCAGGAAAAAGCAAAAAATTTCAGAATTGCACCTTGCAATGCGGAGAAATTACTGTGTGTGCATTTACAATATTCATTGATTTTTCCCATTGAAAAACATCATGTTATTCATATACCAGAAATGTTTGAAGCTACTGACTGAATGAAAAGAGCTGGCATCTCACTCTCTTTGAATCTTCTTTATCATGCCAGGATTAGCAGGAAAAAGCAAAAAATTTCAGAATTGCACCTTGCAATGTGGAGATATTACTGTTTGTGCATTTACAATATTCATTGATTTTTGCCATTGAAAAACGTCCAGAAATGTTTGAAGCTACTGACTGAATGAAAGGAGCTGGCATCTCACTCTCTTTGAATCTTCTTTATCATGCTAGGATTAGCAGGAAAAAGCAAAAAATTTCAGAATTGCACCTTGCAATGCGGAGAAATTACTGTGTGTGCATTTACAATATTCATTGATTTTTGCCATTGAAAAACATCGTTATTCATATACCAGAAATGTTTGAAGCTACTGACTGAATGAAAGGAGCTGGCATCTCACTCTCTTTGAATCTTCTTTATCATGCTAGGATTAGCAGGAAAAAGCAAAAAATTTCAGAATTGCACCTTGCAATGCGGAGAAATTACTGTTTGTGCATTTACAATATTCATTGATTTTTGCCATTGAAAAACGTCCAGAAATGTTTGAAGCTACTGACTGAATGAAAGGAGCTGGCATCTCACTCTCTTTGAATCTTCTTTATCATGCTAGGATTAGCAGGAAAAAGCAAAAAATTTCAGAATTGCACCTTGCAATGCGGAGAAACTACTGTGTGTGCATTTACAATATTCATTGATTTTTGCCATTGAAAAACATCATGTTATTCATATACCAGAAATGTTTGAAGCTACTGACTGAATGAAAGGAGCTGGCATCTCACTCTCTTTGAATCTTCTTTATCATGCTAGGATTAGCAGGAAAAAGCAAAAAATTTCAGAATTGCACCTTGCAATGCGGAGAAATTACTGTTTGTGCATTTACAATATTCATTGATTTTTGCCATTGAAAAACATCATGTTATTCATATACCAGAAATGTTTGAAGCTACTGACTGAATGAAAGGAGCTGGCATCTCACTCTCTTTGAATCTTCTTTATCATGCTAGGATTAGCAGGAAAAAGCAAAAAATTTCAGAATTGCACCTTGCAATGCGGAGAAATTACTGTGTGTGCATTTACAATATTCATTGATTTTTGCCATTGAAAAACATCATGTTATTCATATACCAGAAATGTTTGAAGCTACTGACTGAATGAAAAGAGCTGGCATCTCACTCTCTTTGAATCTTCTTTATCATGCCAGGATTAGCAGGAAAAAGCAAAAAATTTCAGAATTGCACCTTGCAATGTGGAGATATTACTGTTTGTGCATTTACAATATTCATTGATTTTTGCCATTGAAAAACGTCCAGAAATGTTTGAAGCTACTGACTGAATGAAAGGAGCTGGCATCTCACTCTCTTTGAATCTTCTTTATCATGCTAGGATTAGCAGGAAAAAGCAAAAAATTTCAGAATTGCACCTTGCAATGCGGAGAAATTACTGTGTGTGCATTTACAATATTCATTGATTTTTGCCATTGAAAAACGTCCAGAAATGTTTGAAGCTACTGACTGAATGAAAGGAGCTGGCATCTCACTCTCTTTGAATCTTCTTTATCATGCTAGGATTAGCAGGAAAAAGCAAAAAATTTCAGAATTGCACCTTGCAATGCGGAGAAATTACTGTGTGTGCATTTACAATATTCATTGATTTTTGCCATTGAAAAACATCGTTATTCATATACCAGAAATGTTTGAAGCTACTGACTGAATGAAAAGAGCTGGCATCTCACTCTCTTTGAATCTTCTTTATCATGCCAGGATTAGCAGGAAAAAGCAAAAAATTTCAGAATTGCACCTTGCAATGTGGAGATATTACTGTTTGTGCATTTACAATATTCATTGATTTTTGCCATTGAAAAACATGTTATTCATATACCAGAAATGTTTGAAGCTACTGACTGAATGAAAAGAGCTGGCATCTCACTCTCTTTGAATCTTCTTTATCATGCCAGGATTAGCAGGAAAAAGCAAAAAATTTCAGAATTGCACCTTGCAATGCGGAGAAATTACTGTGTGTGCATTTACAATATTCATTGATTTTTGCCATTGAAAAACGTCCAGAAATGTTTGAAGCTACTGACTGAATGAAAGGAGCTGGCATCTCACTCTCTTTGAATCTTCTTTATCATGCTAGGATTAGCAGGAAAAAGCAAAAAATTTCAGAATTGCACCTTGCAATGCGGAGAAATTACTGTGTGTGCATTTACAATATTCATTGATTTTTGCCATTGAAAAACATCGTTATTCATATACCAGAAATGTTTGAAGCTACTGACTGAATGAAAAGAGCTGGCATCTCACTCTCTTTGAATCTTCTTTATCATGCCAGGATTAGCAGGAAAAAGCAAAAAATTTCAGAATTGCACCTTGCAATGTGGAGATATTACTGTTTGTGCATTTACAATATTCATTGATTTTTGCCATTGAAAAACGTCCAGAAATGTTTGAAGCTACTGACTGAATGAAAGGAGCTGGCATCTCACTCTCTTTGAATCTTCTTTATCATGCTAGGATTAGCAGGAAAAAGCAAAAAATTTCAGAATTGCACCTTGCAATGCGGAGAAATTACTGTGTGTGCATTTACAATATTCATTGATTTTTGCCATTGAAAAACATCGTTATTCATATACCAGAAATGTTTGAAGCTACTGACTGAATGAAAAGAGCTGGCATCTCACTCTCTTTGAATCTTCTTTATCATGCCAGGATTAGCAGGAAAAAGCAAAAAATTTCAGAATTGCACCTTGCAATGTGGAGATATTACTGTTTGTGCATTTACAATATTCATTGATTTTTGCCATTGAAAAACATGTTATTCATATACCAGAAATGTTTGAAGCTACTGACTGAATGAAAAGAGCTGGCATCTCACTCTCTTTGAATCTTCTTTATCATGCCAGGATTAGCAGGAAAAAGCAAAAAATTTCAGAATTGCACCTTGCAATGTGGAGATATTACTGTTTGTGCATTTACAATATTCATTGATTTTTGCCATTGAAAAACGTCCAGAAATGTTTGAAGCTACTGACTGAATGAAAGGAGCTGGCATCTCACTCTCTTTGAATCTTCTTTATCATGCTAGGATTAGCAGGAAAAAGCAAAAAATTTCAGAATTGCACATTGCAATGCGGAGAAATTACTGTTTGTGCATTTACAATATTCATTGATTTTTGCCATTGAAAAACATCATGTTATTCATATACCAGAAATGTTTGAAGCTACTGACTGAATGAAAGGAGCTGGCATCTCACTCTCTTTGAATCTTCTTTATCATGCTAGGATTAGCAGGAAAAAGCAAAAAATTTCAGAATTGCACCTTGCAATGCGGAGAAATTACTGTTTGCGCATTTACAATATTCATTGATTTTTGCCATTGAAAAACATCATGTTATTCATATACCAGAAATGTTTGAAGCTACTGACTGAATGAAAAGAGCTGGCATCTCACTCTCTTTGAATCTTCTTTATCATGCCAGGATTAGCAGGAAAAAGCAAAAAATTTCAGAATTGCACCTTGCAATGTGGAGATATTACTGTTTGTGCATTTACAATATTCATTGATTTTTGCCATTGAAAAACGTCCAGAAATGTTTGAAGCTACTGACTGAATGAAAGGAGCTGGCATCTCACTCTCTTTGAATCTTCTTTATCATGCTAGGATTAGCAGGAAAAAGCAAAAAATTTCAGAATTGCACCTTGCAATGCGGAGAAATTACTGTGTGTGCATTTACAATATTCATTGATTTTTGCCATTGAAAAACATCGTTATTCATATACCAGAAATGTTTGAAGCTACTGACTGAATGAAAGGAGCTGGCATCTCACTCTCTTTGAATCTTCTTTATCATGCTAGGATTAGCAGGAAAAAGCAAAAAATTTCAGAATTGCACCTTGCAATGCGGAGAAATTACTGTTTGTGCATTTACAATATTCATTGATTTTTGCCATTGAAAAACATCATGTTATTCATATACCAGAAATGTTTGAAGCTACTGACTGAATGAAAGGAGCTGGCATCTCACTCTCTTTGAATCTTCTTTATCATGCTAGGATTAGCAGGAAAAAGCAAAAAATTTCAGAATTGCACCTTGCAATGCGGAGAAATTACTGTGTGTGCATTTACAATATTCATTGATTTTTGCCATTGAAAAACATCATGTTATTCATATACCAGAAATGTTTGAAGCTACTGACTGAATGAAAGGAGCTGGCATCTCACTCTCTTTGAATCTTCTTTATCATGCTAGGATTAGCAGGAAAAAGCAAAAAATTTCAGAATTGCACCTTGCAATGCGGAGAAATTACTGTTTGTGCATTTACAATATTCATTGATTTTTGCCATTGAAAAACATCATGTTATTCATATACTAGAAATGTTTGAAGCTACTGACTGAATGAAAGGAGCTGGCATCTCACTCTCTTTGAATCTTCTTTATCATGCTAGGATTAGCAGGAAAAAGCAAAAAATTTCAGAATTGCACCTTCCAATGCGGAGAAATTACTGTGTGTGCATTTACAATATTCATTGATTTTTGCTATTGAAAAACATGTTATTCATATACCAGAAATGTTTGAAGCTACTGACTGAATGAAAAGAGCTGGCATCTCACTCTCTTTGAATCTTCTTTATCATGCCAGGATTAGCAGGAAAAAGCAAAAAATTTCAGAATTGCACCTTGCAATGTGGAGATATTACTGTTTGTGCATTTACAATATTCATTGATTTTTGCCATTGAAAAACGTCCAGAAATGTTTGAAGCTACTGACTGAATGAAAGGAGCTGGCATCTCACTCTCTTTGAATCTTCTTTATCATGCTAGGATTAGCAGGAAAAAGCAAAAAATTTCAGAATTGCACCTTGCAATGCGGAGAAATTACTGTGTGTGCATTTACAATATTCATTGATTTTTGCCATTGAAAAACATCGTTATTCATATACCAGAAATGTTTGAAGCTACTGACTGAATGAAAGGAGCTGGCATCTCACTCTCTTTGAATCTTCTTTATCATGCTAGGATTAGCAGGAAAAAGCAAAAAATTTCAGAATTGCACCTTGCAATGCGGAGAGATATTACTGTTTGTGCATTTACAATATTCATTGATTTTTGCCATTGAAAAACGTCCAGAAATGTTTGAAGCTACTGACTGAATGAAAGGAGCTGGCATCTCACTCTCTTTGAATCTTCTTTATCATGCTAGGATTAGCAGGAAAAAGCAAAAAATTTCAGAATTGCACCTTGCAATGCGGAGAAATTACTGTTTGTGCATTTACAATATTCATTGATTTTTGCCATTGAAAAACATCATGTTATTCATATACCAGAAATGTTTGAAGCTACTGACTGAATGAAAGGAGCTGGCATCTCACTCTCTTTGAATCTTCTTTATCATGCTAGGATTAGCAGGAAAAAGCAAAAAATTTCAGAATTGCACCTTGCAATGCGGAGAAATTACTGTGTGTGCATTTACAATATTCATTGATTTTTGCCATTGAAAAACATGTTATTCATATACCAGAAATGTTTGAAGCTACTGACTGAATGAAAAGAGCTGGCATCTCACTCTCTTTGAATCTTCTTTATCATGCCAGGATCAGCAGGAAAAAGCAAAAAATTTCAGAATTGCACCTTGCAATGTGGAGATATTACTGTTTGTGCATTTACAATATTCATTGATTTTTGCCATTGAAAAACGTCCAGAAATGTTTGAAGCTACTGACTGAATGAAAGGAGCTGGCATCTCACTCTCTTTGAATCTTCTTTATCATGCTAGGATTATCAGGAAAAAGCAAAAAATTTCAGAATTGCACATTGCAATGCGGAGAAATTACTGTTTGTGCATTTACAATATTCATTGATTTTTGCCATTGAAAAACATCATGTTATTCATATACCAGAAATGTTTGAAGCTACTGACTGAATGAAAGGAGCTGGCATCTCACTCTCTTTGAATCTTCTTTATCATGCTAGGATTAGCAGGAAAAAGCAAAAAATTTCAGAATTGCCCCTTGCAATGCGGAGAAATTACTGTTTGTGCATTTACAATATTCATTGATTTTTGCCATTGAAAAACATCATGTTATTCATATACCAGAAATGCTTGAAGCTACTGACTGAATGAAAAGAGCTGGCATCTCACTCTCTTTGAATCTTCTTTATCATGCCAGGATTAGCAGGAAAAATCAAAAAATTTCAGAATTGCACCTTGCAATGTGGAGATATTACTGTTTGTGCATTTACAATATTCATTGATTTTTGCCATTGAAAAACGTCCAGAAATGTTTGAAGCTACTGACTGAATGAAAGGAGCTGGCATCTCACTCTCTTTGAATCTTCTTTATCATGCTAGGATTAGCAGGAAAAAGCAGAAAATTTCAGAATTGCACCTTGCAATGCGGAGAAATTACAGTGTGTGCATTTACAATATTCATTGATTTTTGCCATTGAAAAACATCGTTATTCATATACCAGAAATGTTTGAAGCTACTGACTGAATGAAAGGAGCTGGCATCTCACTCTCTTTGAATCTTCTTTGTCATGCTAGTATTAGCAGGAAAAAGCAAAAAATTTCAGAATTGCACCTTGCAATGCGGAGAAATTACTGTTTGTGCATTTACAATATTCATTGATTTTTGCCATTGAAAAACATCATGTTATTCATATACCAGAAATGTTTGAAGCTACTGACTGAATGAAAGGAGCTGGCATCTCACTCTCTTTGAATCTTCTTTATCATGCTAGGATTAGCAGGAAAAAGCAAAAAATTTCAGAATTGCACCTTGCAATGCGGAGAAATTACTTTGTGTGCATTTACAATATTCATTGATTTTTGCCATTGAAAAACATGTTATTCATATACCAGAAATGTTTGAAGCTACTGACTGAATGAAAAGAGCTGGCATCTCACTTTCTTTGAATCTTCTTTATCATGCCAGGATTAGCAGGAAAAAGCAAACAATTTCAGAATTGCACCTTGCAATGTGCAGATATTACTGTTTGTGCATTTACAATATTCATTGATTTTTGCCATTGAAAAACGTCCAGAAATGTTTGAAGCTACTGACTGAATGAAAGGAGCTGGCATCTCACTCTCTTTGAATCTTCTTTATCATGCTAGGATTATCAGGAAAAAGCAAAAAATTTCAGAATTGCACATTGCAATGCGGAGAAATTACTGTTTGTGCATTTACAATATTCATTGATTTTTGCCATTGAAAAACATCATGTTATTCATATACCAGAAATGTTTGAAGCTACTGACTGAATGAAAGGAGCTGGCATCTCACTCTCTTTGAATCTTCTTTATCATGCTAGGATTAGCAGGAAAAAGCAAAAAATTTCAGAATTGCACCTTGCAATGCGGAGATATTACTGTTTGTGCATTTACAATATTCATTGATTTTTGCCTTTGAAAAACATCATGTTATTCATATACCAGAAATGTTTGAAGCTACTGACTGAATGAAAAGAGCTGGCATCTCACTCTCTTTGAATCTTCTTTATCATGCCAGGATTAGCAGGAAAAAGCAAAAAATTTCACAATTGCACCTTGCAATGTGGAGATATTACTGTTTGTGCATTTACAATATTCATTGATTTTTGCCATTGAAAAACGTCCAGAAATGTTTGAAGCTACTGACTGAATGAAAGGAGCTGGCATCTCACTCTCTTTGAATCTTCTTTATCATGCTAGGATTAGCAGGAAAAAGCAAAAAATTTCAGAATTGCACCTTGCAATGCGGAGAAATTACTGTTTGTGCATTTACAATATTCATTGATTTTTGCCATTGAAAAACATCGTTATTCATATACCAGAAATGTTTGAAGCTACTGACTGAATGAAAGGAGCTGGCATCTCACTCTCTTTGAATCTTCTTTATCATGCTAGGATTAGCAGGAAAAAGCAAAAAATTTCAGAATTGCACCTTGCAATGCGGAGAAATTACTGTTTGTGCATTTACAATATTCATTGATTTTTGCCATTGAAAAACATCATGTTATTCATATACCAGAAATGTTTGAAGCTACTGACTGAATGAAAGGAGCTGGCATCTCACTCTCTTTGAATCTTCTTTATCATGCTAGGATTAGCAGGAAAAAGCAAAAAATTTCAGAATTGCACCTTGCAATGCGGAGAAATTACTGTGTGTGCATTTACAATATTCATTGATTTTTGCCATTGAAAAACATGTTATTCATATACCAGAAATGTTTGAAGCTACTGACTGAATGAAAAGAGCTGGCATCTCACTCTCTTTGAATCTTCTTTATCATGCCAGGATTAGCAGGAAAAAGCAAAAAATTTCAGAATTGCACCTTGCAATGTGGAGATATTACTGTTTGTGCATTTACAATATTCATTGATTTTTGCCATTGAAAAACGTCCAGAAATGTTTGAAGCTACAGACTGAATGAAAGGAGCTGGCATCTCACTCTCTTTGAATCTTCTTTATCATGCTAGGATTATCAGGAAAAAGCAAAAAATTTCAGAATTGCACATTGCAATGCGGAGAAATTACTGTTTGTGCATTTACAATATTCATTGATTTTTGCCATTGAAAAACATCATGTTATTCATATACCAGAAATGTTTGAAGCTACTGACTGAATGAAAGGAGCTGGCATCTCACTCTCTTTGAATCTTCTTTGTCATGCTAGGATTAGCAGGAAAAAGCAAAAAATTTCAGAATTGCACCTTGCAATGCGGAGAAATTACTGTTTGTGCATTTACAATATTCATTGATTTTTGCCATTGAAAAACATCATGTTATTCATATACCAGAAATGTTTGAAGCTACTGACTGAATGAAAGGAGCTGGCATCTCACTCTCTTTGAATCTTCTTTATCATGCTAGGATTAGCAGGAAAAAGCAAAAAATTTCAGAATTGCACCTTGCAATGCGGAGAAATTACTTTGTGTGCATTTACAATATTCATTGATTTTTGCCATTGAAAAACATGTTATTCATATACCAGAAATGTTTGAAGCTACTGACTGAATGAAAAGAGCTGGCATCTCACTTTCTTTGAATCTTCTTTATCATGCCAGGATTAGCAGGAAAAAGCAAAAAATTTCAGAATTGCACCTTGCAATGTGGAGATATTACTGTTTGTGCATTTACAATATTCATTGATTTTTGCCATTGAAAAACGTCCAGAAATGTTTGAAGCTACTGACTGAATGAAAGGAGCTGGCATCTCACTCTCTTTGAATCTTCTTTATCATGCTAGGATTATCAGGAAAAAGCAAAAAATTTCAGAATTGCACATTGCAATGCGGAGAAATTACTGTTTGTGCATTTACAATATTCATTGATTTTTGCCATTGAAAAACATCATGTTATTCATATACCAGAAATGTTTGAAGCTACTGACTGAATGAAAGGAGCTGGCATCTCACTCTCTTTGAATCTTCTTTATCATGCTAGGATTAGCAGGAAAAAGCAAAAAATTTCAGAATTGCACCTTGCAATGCGGAGATATTACTGTTTGTGCATTTACAATATTCATTGATTTTTGCCTTTGAAAAACATCATGTTATTCATATACCAGAAATGTTTGAAGCTACTGACTGAATGAAAAGAGCTGGCATCTCACTCTCTTTGAATCTTCTTTATCATGCCAGGATTAGCAGGAAAAAGCAAAAAATTTCAGAATTGCACCTTGCAATGTGGAGATATTACTGTTTGTGCATTTACAATATTCATTGATTTTTGCCATTGAAAAACGTCCAGAAATGTTTGAAGCTACTGACTGAATGAAAGGAGCTGGCATCTCACTCTCTTTGAATCTTCTTTATCATGCTAGGATTAGCAGGAAAAAGCAAAAAATTTCAGAATTGCACCTTGCAATGCGGAGAAATTACTGTTTGTGCATTTACAATATTCATTGATTTTTGCCATTGAAAAACATCGTTATTCATATACCAGAAATGTTTGAAGCTACTGACTGAATGAAAGGAGCTGGCATCTCACTCTCTTTGAATCTTCTTTATCATGCTAGGATTAGCAGGAAAAAGCAAAAAATTTCAGAATTGCACCTTGCAATGCGGAGAAATTACTGTTTGTGCATTTACAATATTCATTGATTTTTGCCATTGAAAAACATCATGTTATTCATATACCAGAAATGTTTGAAGCTACTGACTGAATGAAAGGAGCTGGCATCTCACTCTCTTTGAATCTTCTTTATCATGCTAGGATTAGCAGGAAAAAGCAAAAAATTTCAGAATTGCACCTTGCAATGCGGAGAAATTACTGAGTGTGCATTTACAATATTCATTGATTTTTGCCATTGAAAAACATGTTATTCATATACCAGAAATGTTTGAAGCTACTGACTGAATGAAAAGAGCTGGCATCTCACTCTCTTTGAATCTTCTTTATCATGCCAGGATTAGCAGGAAAAAGCAAAAAATTTCAGAATTGCACCTTGCAATGTGGAGATATTACTGTTTGTGCATTTACAATATTCATTGATTTTTGCCATTGAAAAACGTCCAGAAATGTTTGAAGCTACAGACTGAATGAAAGGAGCTGGCATCTCACTCTCTTTGAATCTTCTTTATCATGCTAGGATTATCAGGAAAAAGCAAAAAATTTCAGAATTGCACATTGCAATGCGGAGAAATTACTGTTTGTGCATTTACAATATTCATTGATTTTTGCCATTGAAAAACATCATGTTATTCATATACCAGAAATGTTTGAAGCTACTGACTGAATGAAAGGAGCTGGCATCTCACTCTCTTTGAATCTTCTTTATCATGCTAGGATTAGCAGGAAAAAGCAAAAAATTTCAGAATTGCACCTTGCAATGCGGAGAAATTACTGTTTGTGCATTTACAATATTCATTGATTTTTGCCATTGAAAAACATCATGTTATTCATATACCAGAAATGTTTGAAGCTACTGGCTGAATGAAAAGAGCTGGCATCTCACTCTCTTTGAATCTTCTTTATCATGCCAGGATTAGCAGGAAAAAGCAAAAAATTTCAGAATTGCACCTTGCAATGTGGAGATATTACTGTTTGTGCATTTACAATATTCATTGATTTTTGCCATTGAAAAACGTCCAGAAATGTTTGAAGCTACTGACTGAATGAAAGGAGCTGGCATCTCACTCTCTTTGAATCTTCTTTATCATGCTAGGATTAGCAGGAAAAAGCAAAAAATTTCAGAATTGCACCTTGCAATGCGGAGAAATTACTGTGTGTGCATTTACAATATTCATTGATTTTTGCCTTTGAAAAACATCGTTATTCATATACCAGAAATGTTTGAAGCTACTGACTGAATGAAAGGAGCTGGCATCTCACTCTCTTTGAATCTTCTTTATCATGCTAGGATTAGCAGGAAAAAGCAAAAAATTTCAGAATTGCACCTTGCAATGCGGAGAAATTACTGTTTGTGCATTTACAATATTCATTGATTTTTGCCATTGAAAAACATCATGTTATTCATATACCAGAAATGTTTGAAGCTACTGACTGAATGAAAGGAGCTGGCATCTCACTCTCTTTGAATCTTCTTTATCATGCTAGGATTAGCAGGAAAAAGCAAAAAATTTCAGAATTGCACCTTGCAATGCGGAGAAATTACTGTGTGTGCATTTACAATATTCATTGATTTTTGCCATTGAAAAACATCATGTTTTTCATATACCAGAAATGTTTGAAGCTACTGACTGAATGAAAGGAGCTGGCATCTCACTCTCTTTGAATCTTCTTTATCATGCTAGGATTAGCAGGAAAAAGCAAAAAATTTCAGAATTGCACCTTGCAATGCGGAGAAATTACTGTTTGTGCATTTACAATATTCATTGATTTTTGCCATTGAAAAACATCATGTTATTCATATACCAGAAATGTTTGAAGCTACTGACTGAATGAAAAGAGCTGGCATCTCACTCTCTTTGAATCTTCTTTATCATGCCAGGATTAGCAGGAAAAAGCAAAAAATTTCAGAATTGCACCTTGCAATGTGGAGATATTACTGTTTGTGCATTTACAATATTCATTGATTTTTGCCATTGAAAAACGTCCAGAAATGTTTGAAGCTACTGACTGAATGAAAGGAGCTGGCATCTCACTCTCTTTGAATCTTCTTTATCATGCTAGGATTAGCAGGAAAAAGCAAAAAATTTCAGAATTGCACCTTGCAATGCGGAGAAATTACTGTTTGTGCATTTACAATATTCATTGATTTTTGCCATTGAAAAACATCATGTTATTCATATACCAGAAATGTTTGAAGCTACTGACTGAATGAAAAGAGCTGGCATCTCACTCTCTTTGAATCTTCTTTATCATGCCAGGATTAGCAGGAAAAAGCAAAAAAATTCAGAATTGCACCTTGCAATGTGGAGATATTACTGTTTGTGCATTTACAATATTCATTGATTTTTGCCATTGAAAAACGTCCAGAAATGTTTGAAGCTACTGACTGAATGAAAGGAGCTGGCATCTCACTCTCTTTGAATCTTCTTTATCATGCTAGGATTAGCAGGAAAAAGCAAAAAATTTCAGAATTGCACCTTGCAATGCGGAGAAATTACTGTGTGTGCATTTACAATATTCATTGATTTTTGCCATTGAAAAACATCATGTTATTCATATACCAGAAATGTTTGAAGCTACTGACTGAATGAAAGGAGCTGGCATCTCACTCTCTTTGAATCTTCTTTATCATGCTAGGATTAGCAGGAAAAAGCAAAAAATTTCAGAATTGCACCTTGCAATGCGGAGAAATTACTGTTTGTGCATTTACAATATTCATTGATTTTTGCCATTGAAAAACATCATGTTATTCATATACCAGAAATGTTTGAAGCTACTGACTGAATGAAAGGAGCTGGCATCTCACTCTCTTTGAATCTTCTTTATCATGCTAGGATTAGCAGGAAAAAGCAAAAAATTTCAGAATTGCACCTTGCAATGCGGAGAAATTACTGTGTGTGCATTTACAATATTCATTGATTTTTGCCATTGAAAAACATCATGTTTTTCATATACCAGAAATGTTTGAAGCTACTGACTGAATGAAAAGAGCTGGCATCTCACTCTCTTTGAATCTTCTTTATCATGCCAGGATTAGCAGGAAAAAGCAAAAAATTTCAGAATTGCACCTTGCAATGTGGAGATATTACTGTTTGTGCATTTACAATATTCATTGATTTTTGCCATTGAAAAACGTCCAGAAATGTTTGAAGCTACTGACTGAATGAAAGGAGCTGGCATCTCACTCTCTTTGAATCTTCTTTATCATGCTAGGATTAGCAGGAAAAAGCAAGAAATTTCAGAATTGCACCTTGCAATGCGGAGAAATTACTGTTTGTGCATTTACAATATTCATTGATTTTTGCCATTGAAAAACATGTTATTCATATACCAGAAATGTTTGAAGCTACTGACTGAATGAAAAGAGCTGGCATCTCACTCTCTTTGAATCTTCTTTATCATGCCAGGATTAGCAGGAAAAAGCAAAAAATTTCAGAATTGCACCTTGCAATGTGGAGATATTACTGTTTGTGCATTTACAATATTCATTGATTTTTGCCATTGAAAAATGTCCAGAAATGTTTGAAGCTACTGACTGAATGAAAAGAGCTGGCATCTCACTCTCTTTGAATCTTCTTTATCATGCCAGGATTAGCAGGAAAAAGCAAAAAATTTCAGAATTGCACCTTGCAATGTGGAGATATTACTGTTTGTGCATTTACAATATTCATTGATTTTTGCCATTGAAAAACATCATGTTATTCATATACCAGAAATGTTTGAAGCTACTGACTGAATGAAAAGAGCTGGCATCTCACTCTCTTTGAATCTTCTTTATCCTGCCAGGATTAGCAGGAAAAAGCAAAAAATTTCAGAATTGCACCTTGCAATGCGGAGAAATTACTGTTTGTGCATTTACAATATTCATTGATTTTTGCCATTGAAAAACATCATGTTATTCATATACCAGAAATGTTTGAAGCTACTGACTGAATGAAAAGAGCTGGCATCTCACTCTCTTTGAATCTTCTTTATCATGCCAGGATTAGCAGGAAAAAGCAAAAAAATTCAGAATTGCACCTTGCAATGTGGAGATATTACTGTTTGTGCATTTACAATATTCATTGATTTTTGCCATTGAAAAACGTCCAGAAATGTTTGAAGCTACTGACTGAATGAAAGGAGCTGGCATCTCACTCTCTTTGAATCTTCTTTATCATGCTAGGATTAGCAGGAAAAAGCAAAAAATTTCAGAATTGCACCTTGCAATGCGGAGAAATTACTGTGTGTGCATTTACAATATTCATTGATTTTTGCCATTGAAAAACATCATGTTATTCATATACCAGAAATGTTTGAAGCTACTGACTGAATGAAAGGAGCTGGCATCTCACTCTCTTTGAATCTTCTTTATCATGCTAGGATTAGCAGGAAAAAGCAAAAAATTTCAGAATTGCACCTTGCAATGCGGAGAAATTACTGTTTGTGCATTTACAATATTCATTGATTTTTGCCATTGAAAAACATCATGTTATTCATATACCAGAAATGTTTGAAGCTACTGACTGAATGAAAGGAGTTGGCATCTCACTCTCTTTGAATCTTCTTTATCATGCTAGGATTAGCAGGAAAAAGCAAAAAATTTCAGTATTGCACCTTGCAATGCGGAGAAATTACTGTGTGTGCATTTACAATATTCATTGATTTTTGCCATTGAAAAACATCATGTTATTCATATACCAGAAATGTTTGAAGCTACTGACTGAATGAAAAGAGCTGGCATCTCACTCTCTTTGAATCTTCTTTATCATGCCAGGATTAGCAGGAAAAAGCAAAAAATTTCAGAATTGCACCTTGCAATGTGGAGATATTACTGTTTGTGCATTTACAATATTCATTGATTTTTGCCATTGAAAAACGTCCAGAAATGTTTGAAGCTACTGACTGAATGAAAGGAGCTGGCATCTCACTCTCTTTGAATCTTCTTTATCATGCTAGGATTAGCAGGAAAAAGCAAGAAATTTCAGAATTGCACCTTGCAATGCGGAGAAATTACTGTTTGTGCATTTACAATATTCATTGATTTTTGCCATTGAAAAACATGTTATTCATATACCAGAAATGTTTGAAGCTACTGACTGAATGAAAAGAGCTGGCATCTCACTCTCTTTGAATCTTCTTTATCATGCCAGGATTAGCAGGAAAAAGCAAAAAATTTCAGAATTGCACCTTGCAATGTGGAGATATTACTGTTTGTGCATTTACAATATTCATTGATTTTTGCCATTGAAAAATGTCCAGAAATGTTTGAAGCTACTGACTGAATGAAAAGAGCTGGCATCTCACTCTCTTTGAATCTTCTTTATCATGCCAGGATTAGCAGGAAAAAGCAAAAAATTTCAGAATTGCACCTTGCAATGTGGAGATATTACTGTTTGTGCATTTACAATATTCATTGATTTTTGCCATTGAAAAACATCATGTTATTCATATACCAGAAATGTTTGAAGCTACTGACTGAATGAAAAGAGCTGGCATCTCACCCTCTTTGAATCTTCTTTATCCTGCCAGGATTAGCAGGAAAAAGCAAAAAATTTCAGAATTGTGCCTTGCAATGTGGAGATATTACTGTTTGTGCATTTACAATATTCATTGATTTTTGCCATTGAAAAACGTCCAGAAATGTTTGAAGCTACTGACTGAATGAAAGGAGCTGGCATCTCACTCTCTTTGAATCTTCTTTATCATGCTAGGATTAGCAGGAAAAAGCAAAAAATTTCAGAATTGCACCTTGCAATGCGGAGAAATTACTGTGTGTGCATTTACAATATTCATTGATTTTTGCCATTGAAAAACATCGTTATTCATATACCAGAAATGTTTGAAGCTACTGACTGAATGAAAAGACCTGGCATCTCACTCTCTTTGAAACTTCTTTATCATGCCAGGATTAGCAGGAAAAAGCAAAAAATTTCAGAATTGCACCTTGCAATGTGGAGATATTACTGTTTGTGCATTTACAATATTCATTGATTTTTGCCATTGAAAAACATGTTATTCATATACCAGAAATGTTTGAAGCTACTGACTGAATGAAAGGAGCTGGCATCTCACTCTCTTTGAATCTTCTTCATCATGCTAGGATTAGCAGGAAAAAGCAAAAAATTACAGAATTGCACCTTGCAATGCGGAGAAATTACTGTTTGTGCATTTACAATATTCATTGATTTTTGCCATTGAAAAACATCATGTTATTCATATACCAGAAATGTTTGAAGCTACTGACTGAATGAAAGGAGCTGGCATCTCACTCTCTTTGAATCTTCTTTATCATGCTAGGATTAGCAGGAAAAAGCAAAAAATTTCAGAATTGCACCTTGCAATGCGGAGAAATTACTGTGTGTGCATTTACAATATTCATTGATTTTTGCCATTGAAAAACATCATGTTATTCATATACCAGAAATGTTTGAAGCTACTGACTGAATGAAAATAGCTGGCATCTCACTCTCTTTGAATCTTCTTTATCATGCCAGGATTAGCAGGAAAAAGCAAAAAATTTCAGAATTGCACCTTGCAATGTGGAGATATTACTGTTTGTGCATTTACAATATTCATTGATTTTTGCCATTGAAAAACGTCCAGAAATGTTTGAAGCTACTGACTGAATGAAAGGAGCTGGCATCTCACTCTCTTTGAATCTTCTTTATCATGCTAGGATTAGCAGGAAAAAGCAAGAAATTTCAGAATTGCACCTTGCAATGCGGAGAAATTACTGTTTGTGCATTTACAATATTCATTGATTTTTGCCATTGAAAAACATGTTATTCATATACCAGAAATGTTTGAAGCTACTGACTGAATGAAAAGAGCTGGCATCTCACTCTCTTTGAATCTTCTTTATCATGCCAGGATTAGCAGGAAAAAGCAAAAAATTTCAGAATTGCACCTTGCAATGTGGAGATATTACTGTTTGTGCATTTACAATATTCATTGATTTTTGCCATTGAAAAACGTCCAGAAATGTTTGAAGCTACTGACTGAATGAAAGGAGCTGGCATCTCACTCTCTTTGAATCTTCTTTATCATGCTAGGATTATCAGGAAAAAGCAAAAAATTTCAGAATTGCACATTGCAATGCGGAGAAATTACTGTTTGTGCATTTACAATATTCATTGATTTTTGCCATTGAAAAACATCATGTTATTCATATACCAGAAATGTTTGAAGCTACTGACTGAATGAAAGGAGCTGGCATCTCACTCTCTTTGAATCTTCTTTATCATGCTAGGATTAGCAGGAAAAAGCAAAAAATTTCAGAATTGCACCTTGCAATGCGGAGATATTACTGTTTGTGCATTTACAATATTCATTGATTTTTGCCTTTGAAAAACATCATGTTATTCATATACCAGAAATGTTTGAAGCTACTGACTGAATGAAAAGAGCTGGCATCTCACTCTCTTTGAATCTTCTTTATCATGCCAGGATTAGCAGGAAAAAGCAAAAAATTTCAGAATTGCACCTTGCAATGTGGAGATATTACTGTTTGTGCATTTACAATATTCATTGATTTTTGCCATTGAAAAACGTCCAGAAATGTTTGAAGCTACTGACTGAATGAAAGGAGCTGGCATCTCACTCGCTTTGAATCTTCTTTATCATGCTAGGATTAGCAGGAAAAAGCAAAAAATTTCAGAATTGCACCTTGCAATGCGGAGAAATTACTGTTTGTGCATTTACAATATTCATTGATTTTTGCCATTGAAAAACATCGTTATTCATATACCAGAAATGTTTGAAGCTACTGACTGAATGAAAGGAGCTGGCATCTCACTCTCTTTGAATCTTCTTTATCATGCTAGGATTAGCAGGAAAAAGCAAAAAATTTCAGAATTGCACCTTGCAATGCGGAGAAATTACTGTTTGTGCATTTACAATATTCATTGATTTTTGCCATTGAAAAACATCATGTTATTCATATACCAGAAATGTTTGAAGCTACTGACTGAATGAAAGGAGCTGGCATCTCACTCTCTTTGAATCTTCTTTATCATGCTAGGATTAGCAGGAAAAAGCAAAAAATTTCAGAATTGCACCTTGCAATGCGGAGAAATTACTGTGTGTGCATTTACAATATTCATTGATTTTTGCCATTGAAAAACATGTTATTCATATACCAGAAATGTTTGAAGCTACTGACTGAATGAAAAGAGCTGGCATCTCACTCTCTTTGAATCTTCTTTATCATGCCAGGATTAGCAGGAAAAAGCAAAAAATTTCAGAATTGCACCTTGCAATGTGGAGATATTACTGTTTGTGCATTTACAATATTCATTGATTTTTGCCATTGAAAAACATGTTATTCATATACCAGAAATGTTTGAAGCTACTGACTGAATGAAAGGAGCTGGCATCTCACTCTCTTTGAATCTTCTTCATCATGCTAGGATTAGCAGGAAAAAGCAAAAAATTACAGAATTGCACCTTGCAATGCGGAGAAATTACTGTTTGTGCATTTACAATATTCATTGATTTTTGCCATTGAAAAACATCATGTTATTCATATACCAGAAATGTTTGAAGCTACTGACTGAATGAAAGGAGCTGGCATCTCACTCTCTTTGAATCTTCTTTATCATGCTAGGATTAGCAGGAAAAAGCAAAAAATTTCAGAATTGCACCTTGCAATGCGGAGAAATTACTGTGTGTGCATTTACAATATTCATTGATTTTTGCCATTGAAAAACATCATGTTATTCATATACCAGAAATGTTTGAAGCTACTGACTGAATGAAAATAGCTGGCATCTCACTCTCTTTGAATCTTCTTTATCATGCCAGGATTAGCAGGAAAAAGCAAAAAATTTCAGAATTGCACCTTGCAATGTGGAGATATTACTGTTTGTGCATTTACAATATTCATTGATTTTTGCCATTGAAAAACGTCCAGAAATGTTTGAAGCTACTGACTGAATGAAAGGAGCTGGCATCTCACTCTCTTTGAATCTTCTTTATCATGCTAGGATTAGCAGGAAAAAGCAAGAAATTTCAGAATTGCACCTTGCAATGCGGAGAAATTACTGTTTGTGCATTTACAATATTCATTGATTTTTGCCATTGAAAAACATGTTATTCATATACCAGAAATGTTTGAAGCTACTGACTGAATGAAAAGAGCTGGCATCTCACTCTCTTTGAATCTTCTTTATCATGCCAGGATTAGCAGGAAAAAGCAAAAAATTTCAGAATTGCACCTTGCAATGTGGAGATATTACTGTTTGTGCATTTACAATATTCATTGATTTTTGCCATTGAAAAACGTCCAGAAATGTTTGAAGCTACTGACTGAATGAAAGGAGCTGGCATCTCACTCTCTTTGAATCTTCTTTATCATGCTAGGATTATCAGGAAAAAGCAAAAAATTTCAGAATTGCACATTGCAATGCGGAGAAATTACTGTTTGTGCATTTACAATATTCATTGATTTTTGCCATTGAAAAACATCATGTTATTCATATACCAGAAATGTTTGAAGCTACTGACTGAATGAAAGGAGCTGGCATCTCACTCTCTTTGAATCTTCTTTATCATGCTAGGATTAGCAGGAAAAAGCAAAAAATTTCAGAATTGCACCTTGCAATGCGGAGATATTACTGTTTGTGCATTTACAATATTCATTGATTTTTGCCTTTGAAAAACATCATGTTATTCATATACCAGAAATGTTTGAAGCTACTGACTGAATGAAAAGAGCTGGCATCTCACTCTCTTTGAATCTTCTTTATCATGCCAGGATTAGCAGGAAAAAGCAAAAAATTTCAGAATTGCACCTTGCAATGTGGAGATATTACTGTTTGTGCATTTACAATATTCATTGATTTTTGCCATTGAAAAACGTCCAGAAATGTTTGAAGCTACTGACTGAATGAAAGGAGCTGGCATCTCACTCGCTTTGAATCTTCTTTATCATGCTAGGATTAGCAGGAAAAAGCAAAAAATTTCAGAATTGCACCTTGCAATGCGGAGAAATTACTGTTTGTGCATTTACAATATTCATTGATTTTTGCCATTGAAAAACATCGTTATTCATATACCAGAAATGTTTGAAGCTACTGACTGAATGAAAGGAGCTGGCATCTCACTCTCTTTGAATCTTCTTTATCATGCTAGGATTAGCAGGAAAAAGCAAAAAATTTCAGAATTGCACCTTGCAATGCGGAGAAATTACTGTTTGTGCATTTACAATATTCATTGATTTTTGCCATTGAAAAACATCATGTTATTCATATACCAGAAATGTTTGAAGCTACTGACTGAATGAAAGGAGCTGGCATCTCACTCTCTTTGAATCTTCTTTATCATGCTAGGATTAGCAGGAAAAAGCAAAAAATTTCAGAATTGCACCTTGCAATGCGGAGAAATTACTGTGTGTGCATTTACAATATTCATTGATTTTTGCCATTGAAAAACATGTTATTCATATACCAGAAATGTTTGAAGCTACTGACTGAATGAAAAGAGCTGGCATCTCACTCTCTTTGAATCTTCTTTATCATGCCAGGATTAGCAGGAAAAAGCAAAAAATTTCAGAATTGCACCTTGCAATGTGGAGATATTACTGTTTGTGCATTTACAATATTCATTGATTTTTGCCATTGAAAAACGTCCAGAAATGTTTGAAGCTACAGACTGAATGAAAGGAGCTGGCATCTCACTCTCTTTGAATCTTCTTTATCATGCTAGGATTATCAGGAAAAAGCAAAAAATTTCAGAATTGCACATTGCAATGCGGAGAAATTACTGTTTGTGCATTTACAATATTCATTGATTTTTGCCATTGAAAAACATCATGTTATTCATATACCAGAAATGTTTGAAGCTACTGACTGAATGAAAGGAGCTGGCATCTCACTCTCTTTGAATCTTCTTTATCATGCTAGGATTAGCAGGAAAAAGCAAAAAATTTCAGAATTGCACCTTGCAATGCGGAGAAATTACTGTTTGTGCATTTACAATATTCATTGATTTTTGCCATTGAAAAACATCATGTTATTCATGTACCAGAAATGTTTGAAGCTACTGGCTGAATGAAAAGAGCTGGCATCTCACTCTCTTTGAATCTTCTTTATCATGCCAGGATTAGCAGGAAAAAGCAAAAAATTTCAGAATTGCACCTTGCAATGTGGAGATATTACTGTTTGTGCATTTACAATATTCATTGATTTTTGCCATTGAAAAACGTCCAGAAATGTTTGAAGCTACTGACTGAATGAAAGGAGCTGGCATCTCACTCTCTTTGAATCTTCTTTATCATGCTAGGATTAGCAGGAAAAAGCAAAAAATTTCAGAATTGCACCTTGCAATGCGGAGAAATTACTGTGTGTGCATTTACAATATTCATTGATTTTTGCCTTTGAAAAACATCGTTATTCATATACCAGAAATGTTTGAAGCTACTGACTGAATGAAAGGAGCTGGCATCTCACTCTCTTTGAATCTTCTTTATCATGCTAGGATTAGCAGGAAAAAGCAAAAAATTTCAGAATTGCACCTTGCAATGCGGAGAAATTACTGTTTGTGCATTTACAATATTCATTGATTTTTGCCATTGAAAAACATCATGTTATTCATATACCAGAAATGTTTGAAGCTACTGACTGAATGAAAGGAGCTGGCATCTCACTCTCTTTGAATCTTCTTTATCATGCTAGGATTAGCAGGAAAAAGCAAAAAATTTCAGAATTGCACCTTGCAATGCGGAGAAATTACTGTGTGTGCATTTACAATATTCATTGATTTTTGCCATTGAAAAACATCATGTTTTTCATATACCAGAAATGTTTGAAGCTACTGACTGAATGAAAGGAGCTGGCATCTCACTCTCTTTGAATCTTCTTTATCATGCTAGGATTAGCAGGAAAAAGCAAAAAATTTCAGAATTGCACCTTGCAATGCGGAGAAATTACTGTTTGTGCATTTACAATATTCATTGATTTTTGCCATTGAAAAACATCATGTTATTCATATACCAGAAATGTTTGAAGCTACTGACTGAATGAAAAGAGCTGGCATCTCACTCTCTTTGAATCTTCTTTATCATGCCAGGATTAGCAGGAAAAAGCAAAAAAATTCAGAATTGCACCTTGCAATGTGGAGATATTACTGTTTGTGCATTTACAATATTCATTGATTTTTGCCATTGAAAAACGTCCAGAAATGTTTGAAGCTACTGACTGAATGAAAGGAGCTGGCATCTCACTCTCTTTGAATCTTCTTTATCATGCTAGGATTAGCAGGAAAAAGCAAAAAATTTCAGAATTGCACCTTGCAATGCGGAGAAATTACTGTGTGTGCATTTACAATATTCATTGATTTTTGCCATTGAAAAACATCATGTTATTCATATACCAGAAATGTTTGAAGCTACTGACTGAATGAAAGGAGCTGGCATCTCACTCTCTTTGAATCTTCTTTATCATGCTAGGATTAGCAGGAAAAAGCAAAAAATTTCAGAATTGCACCTTGCAATGCGGAGAAATTACTGTTTGTGCATTTACAATATTCATTGATTTTTGCCATTGAAAAACATCATGTTATTCATATACCAGAAATGTTTGAAGCTACTGACTGAATGAAAGGAGCTGGCATCTCACTCTCTTTGAATCTTCTTTATCATGCTAGGATTAGCAGGAAAAAGCAAAAAATTTCAGAATTGCACCTTGCAATGCGGAGAAATTACTGTGTGTGCATTTACAATATTCATTGATTTTTGCCATTGAAAAACATCATGTTATTCATATACCAGAAATGTTTGAAGCTACTGACTGAATGAAAAGAGCTGGCATCTCACTCTCTTTGAATCTTCTTTATCATGCCAGGATTAGCAGGAAAAAGCAAAAAATTTCAGAATTGCACCTTGCAATGTGGAGATATTACTGTTTGTGCATTTACAATATTCATTGATTTTTGCCATTGAAAAACGTCCAGAAATGTTTGAAGCTACTGACTGAATGAAAGGAGCTGGCATCTCACTCTCTTTGAATCTTCTTTATCATGCTAGGATTAGCAGGAAAAAGCAAGAAATTTCAGAATTGCACCTTGCAATGCGGAGAAATTACTGTTTGTGCATTTACAATATTCATTGATTTTTGCCATTGAAAAACATGTTATTCATATACCAGAAATGTTTGAAGCTACTGACTGAATGAAAAGAGCTGGCATCTCACTCTCTTTGAATCTTCTTTATCATGCCAGGATTAGCAGGAAAAAGCAAAAAATTTCAGAATTGCACCTTGCAATGTGGAGATATTACTGTTTGTGCATTTACAATATTCATTGATTTTTGCCATTGAAAAATGTCCAGAAATGTTTGAAGCTACTGACTGAATGAAAAGAGCTGGCATCTCACTCTCTTTGAATCTTCTTTATCATGCCAGGATTAGCAGGAAAAAGCAAAAAATTTCAGAATTGCACCTTGCAATGTGGAGATATTACTGTTTGTGCATTTACAATATTCATTGATTTTTGCCATTGAAAAACATCATGTTATTCATATACCAGAAATGTTTGAAGCTACTGACTGAATGAAAAGAGCTGGCATCTCACTCTCTTTGAATCTTCTTTATCCTGCCAGGATTAGCAGGAAAAAGCAAAAAATTTCAGAATTGCACCTTGCAATGCGGAGAAATTACTGTTTGTGCATTTACAATATTCATTGATTTTTGCCATTGAAAAACATCATGTTATTCATATACCAGAAATGTTTGAAGCTACTGACTGAATGAAAAGAGCTGGCATCTCACTCTCTTTGAATCTTCTTTATCATGCCAGGATTAGCAGGAAAAAGCAAAAAAATTCAGAATTGCACCTTGCAATGTGGAGATATTACTGTTTGTGCATTTACAATATTCATTGATTTTTGCCATTGAAAAACGTCCAGAAATGTTTGAAGCTACTGACTGAATGAAAGGAGCTGGCATCTCACTCTCTTTGAATCTTCTTTATCATGCTAGGATTAGCAGGAAAAAGCAAAAAATTTCAGAATTGCACCTTGCAATGCGGAGAAATTACTGTGTGTGCATTTACAATATTCATTGATTTTTGCCATTGAAAAACATCATGTTATTCATATACCAGAAATGTTTGAAGCTACTGACTGAATGAAAGGAGCTGGCATCTCACTCTCTTTGAATCTTCTTTATCATGCTAGGATTAGCAGGAAAAAGCAAAAAATTTCAGAATTGCACCTTGCAATGCGGAGAAATTACTGTTTGTGCATTTACAATATTCATTGATTTTTGCCATTGAAAAACATCATGTTATTCATATACCAGAAATGTTTGAAGCTACTGACTGAATGAAAGGAGCTGGCATCTCACTCTCTTTGAATCTTCTTTATCATGCTAGGATTAGCAGGAAAAAGCAAAAAATTTCAGAATTGCACCTTGCAATGCGGAGAAATTACTGTGTGTGCATTTACAATATTCATTGATTTTTGCCATTGAAAAACATCATGTTATTCATATACCAGAAATGTTTGAAGCTACTGACTGAATGAAAAGAGCTGGCATCTCACTCTCTTTGAATCTTCTTTATCATGCCAGGATTAGCAGGAAAAAGCAAAAAATTTCAGAATTGCACCTTGCAATGTGGAGATATTACTGTTTGTGCATTTACAATATTCATTGATTTTTGCCATTGAAAAACGTCCAGAAATGTTTGAAGCTACTGACTGAATGAAAGGAGCTGGCATCTCACTCTCTTTGAATCTTCTTTATCATGCTAGGATTAGCAGGAAAAAGCAAGAAATTTCAGAATTGCACCTTGCAATGCGGAGAAATTACTGTTTGTGCATTTACAATATTCATTGATTTTTGCCATTGAAAAACATGTTATTCATATACCAGAAATGTTTGAAGCTACTGACTGAATGAAAAGAGCTGGCATCTCACTCTCTTTGAATCTTCTTTATCATGCCAGGATTAGCAGGAAAAAGCAAAAAATTTCAGAATTGCACCTTGCAATGTGGAGATATTACTGTTTGTGCATTTACAATATTCATTGATTTTTGCCATTGAAAAACGTCCAGAAATGTTTGAAGCTACTGACTGAATGAAAAGAGCTGGCATCTCACTCTCTTTGAATCTTCTTTATCATGCTAGGATTAGCAGGAAAAAGCAAAAAATTTCAGAATTGCACCTTGCAATGCGGAGAAATTACTGTGTGTGCATTTACAATATTCATTGATTTTTGCCATTGAAAAACATCGTTATTCATATACCAGAAATGTTTGAAGCTACTGACTGAATGAAAAGACCTGGCATCTCACTCTCTTTGAAACTTCTTTATCATGCCAGGATTAGCAGGAAAAAGCAAAAAATTTCAGAATTGCACCTTGCAATGTGGAGATATTACTGTTTGTGCATTTACAATATTCATTGATTTTTGCCATTGAAAAACATGTTATTCATATACCAGAAATGTTTGAAGCTACTGACTGAATGAAAGGAGCTGGCATCTCACTCTCTTTGAATCTTCTTTATCATGCTAGGATTAGCAGGAAAAAGCAAAAAATTACAGAATTGCACCTTGCAATGCGGAGAAATTACTGTTTGTGCATTTACAATATTCATTGATTTTTGCCATTGAAAAACATCATGTTATTCATATACCAGAAATGTTTGAAGCTACTGACTGAATGAAAGGAGCTGGCATCTCACTCTCTTTGAATCTTCTTTATCATGCTAGGATTAGCAGGAAAAAGCAAAAAATTTCAGAATTGCACCTTGCAATGCGGAGAAATTACTGTGTGTGCATTTACAATATTCATTGATTTTTGCCATTGAAAAACATCATGTTATTCATATACCAGAAATGTTTGAAGCTACTGACTGAATGAAAATAGCTGGCATCTCACTCTCTTTGAATCTTCTTTATCATGCCAGGATTAGCAGGAAAAAGCAAAAAATTTCAGAATTGCACCTTGCAATGTGGAGATATTACTGTTTGTGCATTTACAATATTCATTGATTTTTGCCATTGAAAAACGTCCAGAAATGTTTGAAGCTACTGACTGAATGAAAGGAGCTGGCATCTCACTCTCTTTGAATCTTCTTTATCATGCTAGGATTAGCAGGAAAAAGCAAGAAATTTCAGAATTGCACCTTGCAATGCGGAGAAATTACTGTTTGTGCATTTACAATATTCATTGATTTTTGCCATTGAAAAACATGTTATTCATATACCAGAAATGTTTGAAGCTACTGACTGAATGAAAAGAGCTGGCATCTCACTCTCTTTGAATCTTCTTTATCATGCCAGGATTAGCAGGAAAAAGCAAAAAATTTCAGAATTGCACCTTGCAATGTGGAGATATTACTGTTTGTGCATTTACAATATTCATTGACTTTTGCCATTGAAAAATGTCCAGAAATGTTTGAAGCTACTGACTGAATGAAAAGAGCTGGCATCTCACTCTCTTTGAATCTTCTTTATCATGCCAGGATTAGCAGGAAAAAGCAAAAAATTTCAGAATTGCACCTTGCAATGTGGAGATATTACTGTTTGTGCATTTACAATATTCATTGATTTTTGCCATTGAAAAACATCATGTTATTCATATACCAGAAATGTTTGAAGCTACTGACTGAATGAAAAGAGCTGGCATCTCACTCTCTTTGAATCTTCTTTATCCTGCCAGGATTAGCAGGAAAAAGCAAAAAATTTCAGAATTGCGCCTTGCAATGTGGAGATATTACTGTTTGTGCATTTACAATATTCATTGATTTTTGCCATTGAAAAACGTCCAGAAATGTTTGAAGCTACTGACTGAATGAAAGGAGCTGGCATCTCACTCTCTTTGAATCTTCTTTACCATGCTAGGATTAGCAGGAAAAAGCAAAAAATTTCAGAATTGCACCTTGCAATGCGGAGAAATTACTGTGTGTGCATTTACAATATTCATTGATTTTTGCCATTGAAAAACATCGTTATTCATATACCAGAAATGTTTGAAGCTACTGACTGAATGAAAAGACCTGGCATCTCACTCTCTTTGAATCTTCTTTATCATTCCAGGATTAGCAGGAAAAAGCAAAAAATTTCAGAATTGCACCTTGCAATGTGGAGATATTACTGTTTGTGCATTTACAATATTCATTGATTTTTGCCATTGAAAAACATGTTATTCATATACCAGAAATGTTTGAAGCTACTGACTGAATGAAAAGAGCTGGCATCTCACTCTCTTTGAATCTTCTTTATCATGCCAGGATTAGCAGGAAAAAGCAAAAAATTTCAGAATTGCACCTTGCAATGTGGAGATATTACTGTTTGTGCATTTACAATATTCATTGATTTTTGCCATTGAAAAACGTCCAGAAATGTTTGAAGCTACTGACTGAATGAAAAGAGCTGGCATCTCACTCTCTTTGAATCTTCTTTATCATGCCAGGATTAGCAGGAAAAAGCAAAAAAATTCAGAATTGCACCTTGCAATGTGGAGATATTACTGTTTGTGCATTTACAATATTCATTGATTTTTGCCATTGAAAATCGTCCAGAAATGTTTGAAGCTACTGACTGAATGAAAGGAGCTGGCATCTCACTCTCTTTGAATCTTCTTTATCATGCTAGGATTATCAGGAAAAAGCAAAAAATTTCAGAATTGCACCTTGCAATGCGGAGAAATTACTGTTTGTGCATTTACAATATTCATTGATTTTTGCCATTGAAAAACATCGTTATTCATATACCAGAAATGTTTGAAGCTACTGACTGAATGAAAGGAGCTGGCATCTCACTCTCTTTGAATCTTCTTTATCATGCTAGGATTATCAGGAAAAAGCAAAAAATTTCAGAATTGCACATTGCAATGCGGAGAAATTACTGTTTGTGCATTTACAATATTCATTGATTTTTGCCATTGAAAAACATCATGTTATTCATATACCAGAAATGTTTGAAGCTACTGACTGAATGAAAGGAGCTGGCATCTCACTCTCTTTGAATCTTCTTTATCATGCTAGGATTAGCAGGAAAAAGCAAAAAATTTCAGAATTGCAACTTGCAATGCGGAGATATTACTGTTTGTGCATTTACAATATTCATTGATTTTTGCCATTGAAAAACATCATGTTATTCATATACCAGAAATGTTTGAAGCTACTGACTGAATGAAAAGAGCTGACATCTCACTCTCTTTGAATCTTCTTTATCATGCCAGGATTAGCAGGAAAAAGCAAAAAATTTCAGAATTGCACCTTGCAATGTGGAGATATTACTGTTTGTGCATTTACAATATTCATTGATTTTTGCCATTGAAAATCATCCAGAAATGTTTGAAGCTACTGACTGAATGAAAGGAGCTGGCATCTCACTCTCTTTGAATCTTCTTTATCATGCTAGGATTAGCAGGAAAAAGCAAAAAATTTCAGAATTGCACCTTGCAATGCGGAGAAATTACTGTTTGTGCATTTACAATATTCATTGATTTTTGCCATTGAAAAACATCATGTTATTCATATACCAGAAATGTTTGAAGCTACTGACTGAATGAAAGGAGCTGGCATCTCACTCTCTTTGAATCTTCTTTATCATGCTAGGATTAGCAGGAAAAAGCAAAAAATTTCAGAATTGCACCTTGCAATGCGGAGAAATTCCTGTTTGTGCATTTACAATATTCATTGATTTTTGCCATTGAAAAACATCATGTTATTCATATACCAGAAATGTTTGAAGCTACTGACTGAATGAAAGGAGCTGGCATCTCACTCTCTTTGAATCTTCTTTATCATGCTAGGATTAGCAGGAAAAAGCAAGAAATTTCAGAATTGCACCTTGCAATGCGGAGAAATTACTGTTTGTGCATTTACAATATTCATTGATTTTTGCCATTGAAAAACATGTTATTCATATACCAGAAATGTTTGAAGCTACTGACTGAATGAAAAGAGCTGGCATCTCACTCTCTTTGAATCTTCTTTATCATGCCAGGATTAGCAGGAAAATGCAAAAAATTTCAGAATTGCACCTTGCAATGTGGAGATATTACTGTTTGTGCATTTACAATATTCATTGATTTTTGCCATTGAAAAATGTCCAGAAATGTTTGAAGCTACTGACTGAATGAAAAGAGCTGGCATCTCACTCTCTTTGAATCTTCTTTATCATGCCAGGATTAGCAGGAAAAAGCAAAAAATTTCAGAATTGCACCTTGCAATGTGGAGATATTACTGTTTGTGCATTTACAATATTCATTGATTTTTGCCATTGAAAAACATCATGTTATTCATATACCAGAAATGTTTGAAGCTACTGACTGAATGAAAAGAGCTGGCATCTCACTCTCTTTGAATCTTCTTTATCATGCCAGGATTAGCAGGAAAAAGCAAAAAATTTCAGAATTGCGCCTTGCAATGTGGAGATATTACTGTTTGTGCATTTACAATATTCATTGATTTTTGCCATTGAAAAACGTCCAGAAATGTTTGAAGCAACTGACTGAATGAAAGGAGCTGGCATCTCACTCTCTTTGAATCTTCTTTATCATGCTAGGATTAGCAGGAAAAAGCAAAAAATTTCAGAATTGCACCTTGCAATGCGGAGAAATTACTGTGTGTGCATTTACAATATTCATTGATTTTTGCCATTGAAAAACATCGTTATTCATATACCAGAAATGTTTGAAGCTACTGACTGAATGAAAAGAGCTGGCATCTCACTCTCTTTGAATCTTCTTTATCATGCCAGGATTAGCAGGAAAAAGCAAAAAATTTCAGAATTGCACCTTGCAATGTGGAGATATTACTGTTTGTGCATTTACAATATTCATTGATTTTTGCCATTGAAAAACATGTTATTCATATACCAGAAATGTTTGAAGCTACTGACTGATTGAAAAGAGCTGGCATCTCACTCTCTTTGAATCTTCTTTATCATGCCAGGATTAGCAGGAAAAAGCAAAAAATTTCAGAATTGCGCCTTGCAATGTGGAGATATTACTGTTTGTGCATTTACAATATTCATTGATTTTTGCCATTGAAAAACGTCCAGAAATGTTTGAAGCTACTGACTGAATGAAAGGAGCTGGCATCTCACTCTCTTTGAATCTTCTTTATCATGCTAGGATTAGCAGGAAAAAGCAAAAAATTTCAGAATTGCACCTTGCAATGCGGAGAAATTACTGTGTGTGCATTTACAATATTCATTGATTTTTGCCATTGAAAAACATTGTTATTCATATACCAGAAATGTTTGAAGCTACTGACTGAATGAAAAGAGCTGGCATCTCACTCTCTTTGAATCTTCTTTATCATGCCAGGATTAGCAGGAAAAAGCAAAAAATTTCAGAATTGCACCTTGCAATGTGGAGATATTACTGTTTGTGCATTTACAATATTCATTGATTTTTGCCATTGAAAAACATGTTATTCATATACCAGAAATGTTTGAAGCTACTGACTGAATGAAAAGAGCTGGCATCTCACTCTCTTTGAATCTTCTTTATCATGCCAGGATTAGCAGGAAAAAGCAAAAAATTTCAGAATTGCACCTTGCAATGTGGAGATATTACTGTTTGTGCATTTACAATATTCATTGATTTTTGCCATTGAAAATCGTCCAGAAATGTTTGAAGCTACTGACTGAATGAAAGGAGCTGGCATCTCACTCTCTTTGAATCTTCTTTATCATGCTAGGATTATCAGGAAAAAGCAAAAAATTTCAGAATTGCACATTGCAATGCGGAGAAATTACTGTTTGTGCATTTACAATATTCATTGATTTTTGCCATTGAAAAACATCGTTATTCATATACCAGAAATGTTTGAAGCTACTGACTGAATGAAAGGAGCTGGCATCTCACTCTCTTTGAATCTTCTTTATCATGCTAGGATTAGCAGGAAAAAGCAAAAAATTTCAGAATTGCACCTTGCAATGCGGAGAAATTACTGTTTGTGCATTTACAATATTCATTGATTTTTGCCATTGAAAAACATCATGTTATTCATATACCAGAAATGTTTGAAGCTACTGACTGAATGAAAAGAGCTGGCATCTCACTCTCTTTGAATCTTCTTTATCATGCCAGGATTAGCAGGAAAAAGCAAAAAATTTCAGAATTGCACCTTGCAATGTGGAGATATTACTGTTTGTGCATTTACAATATTCATTGATTTTTGCCATTGAAAAACGTCCAGAAATGTTTGAAGCTACTGACTGAATGAAAGGAGCTGGCATCTCACTCTCTTTGAATCTTCTTTATCATGCTAGGATTAGCAGGAAAAAGCAGAAAATTTCAGAATTGCACCTTGCAATGCGGAGAAATTACTGTGTGTGCATTTACAATATTCATTGATTTTTGCCATTGAAAAACATCGTTATTCATATACCAGAAATGTTTGAAGCTACTGACTGAATGAAAGGAGCTGGCATCTCACTCTCTTTGAATCTTCTTTATCATGCTAGGATTAGCAGGAAAAAGCAAAAAATTTCAGAATTGCACCTTGCAATGCGGAGAAATTACTGTTTGTGCATTTACAATATTCATTGATTTTTGCCATTGAAAAACATCATGTTATTCATATACCAGAAATGTTTGAAGCTACTGACTGAATGAAAGGAGCTGGCATCTCACTGTCTTTGAATCTTCTTTATCATGCTAGGATTAGCAGGAAAAAGCAAAAAATTTCAGAATTGCACCTTGCAATGCGGAGAAATTACTTTGTGTGCATTTACAATATTCATTGATTTTTGCCATTGAAAAACATGTTATTCATATACCAGAAATGTTTAAAGCTACTGACTGAATGAAAAGAGCTGGCATCTCACTCTCTTTGAATCTTCTTTATCATGCCAGGATTAGCAGGAAAAAGCAAAAAATTTCAGAATTGCACCTTGCAATGTGGAGATATTACTGTTTGTGCATTTACAATATTCATTGATTTTTGCCATTGAAAAACGTCCAGAAATGTTTGAAGCTACTGACTGAATGAAAGGAGCTGGCATCTCACTCTCTTTGAATCTTCTTTATCATGCTAGGATTAGCAGGAAAAAGCAAAAAATTTCAGAATTGCACATTGCAATGCGGAGAAATTACTGTTTGTGCATTTACAATATTCATTGATTTTTGCCATTGAAAAACATCATGTTATTCATATACCAGAAATGTTTGAAGCTACTGACTGAATGAAAGGAGCTGGCATCTCACTCTCTTTGAATCTTCTTTATCATGCTAGGATTAGCAGGAAAAAGCAAAAAATTTCAGAATTGCACCTTGCAATGCGGAGATATTACTGTTTGTGCATTTACAATATTCATTGATTTTTGCCATTGAAAAACATCATGTTATTCATATACCAGAAATGTTTGAAGCTACTGACTGAATGAAAAGAGCTGGCATCTCACTCTCTTTGAATCTTCTTTATCATGCCAGGATTAGCAGGAAAAAGCAAAAAATTTCAGAATTGCACCTTGCAATGTGGAGATATTACTGTTTGTGAATTTACAATATTCATTGATTTTTGCCATTGAAAAATGTCCAGAAATGTTTGAAGCTACTGACTGAATGAAAGGAGCTGGCATCTCACTCTCTTTGAATCTTCTTTATCATGCTAGGATTAGCAGGAAAAAGCAAAAAATTTCAGAATTGCACCTTGCAATGCGGAGAAATTACTGTTTGTGCATTTACAATATTCATTGATTTTTGCCATTGAAAAACATCGTTATTCATATACCAGAAATGTTTGAAGCTACTGACTGAATGAAAGGAGCTGGCATCTCACTCTCTTTGAATCTTCTTTATCATGCTAGGATTAGCAGGAAAAAGCAAAAAATTTCAGAATTGCACCTTGCAATGCGGAGAAATTACTGTTTGTGCATTTACAATATTCATTGATTTTTGCCATTGAAAAACATCATGTTATTCATATACCAGAAATGTTTGAAGCTACTGACTGAATGAAAAGAGCTGGCATCTCACTCTCTTTGAATCTTCTTTATCATGCCAGGATTAGCAGGAAAAAGCAAAAAATTTCAGAATTGCACCTTGCAATGTGGAGATATTACTGTTTGTGCATTTACAATATTCATTGATTTTTGCCATTGAAAAACGTCCAGAAATGTTTGAAGCTACTGACTGAATGAAAGGAGCTGGCATCTCACTCTCTTTGAATCTTCTTTATCATGCTAGGATTAGGAGGAAAAAGCAAAAAATTTCAGAATTGCACCTTGCAATGCGGAGAAATTACTGTGTGTGCATTTACAATATTCATTGATTTTTGCCATTGAAAAACATCATGTTATTCATATACCAGAAATGTTTGAAGCTACTGACTGAATGAAAGGAGCTGGCATCTCACTCTCTTTGAATCTTCTTTATCATGCTAGGATTAGCAGGAAAAAGCAAAAAATTTCAGAATTGCACCTTGCAATGCGGAGAAATTACTGTTTGTGCATTTACAATATTCATTGATTTTTGCCATTGAAAAACATCATGTTATTCATATACCAGAAATGTTTGAAGCTACTGACTGAATGAAAGGAGCTGGCATCTCACTCTCTTTGAATCTTCTTTATCATGCTAGGATTAGCAGGAAAAAGCAAAAAATTTCAGAATTGCACCTTGCAATGCGGAGAAATTACTGTGTGTGCATTTACAATATTCATTGATTTTTGCCATTGAAAAACATCATGTTATTCATATACCAGAAATGTTTGAAGCTACTGACTGAATGAAAAGAGCTGGCATCTCACTCTCTTTGAATCTTCTTTATCATGCCAGGATTAGCAGGAAAAAGCAAAAAATTTCAGAATTGCACCTTGCAATGTGGAGATATTACTGTTTGTGCATTTACAATATTCATTGATTTTTGCCATTGAAAAACGTCCAGAAATGTTTGAAGCTACTGACTGAATGAAAGGAGCTGGCATCTCACTCTCTTTGAATCTTCTTTATCATGCTAGGATTAGCAGGAAAAAGCAAAAAATTTCAGAATTGCACCTTGCAATGCGGAGAAATTACTGTGTGTGCATTTACAATATTCATTGATTTTTGCCATTGAAAAACATCGTTATTCATATACCAGAAATGTTTGAAGCTACTGACTGAATGAAAGGAGCTGGCATCTCACTCTCTTTGAATCTTCTTTATCATGCTAGGATTAGCAGGAAAAAGCAAAAAATTTCAGAATTGCACCTTGCAATGCGGAGAAATTACTGTTTGTGCATTTAAAATATTCATTGATTTTTGCCATTGAAAAACATCATGTTATTCATATACCAGAAATGTTTGAAGCTACTGACTGAATGAAAGGAGCTGGCATCTCACTCTCTTTGAATCTTCTTTATCATGCTAGGATTAGCAGGAAAAAGCAAAAAATTTCAGAATTGCACCTTGCAATGCGGAGAAATTACTGTGTGTGCATTTACAATATTCATTGATTTTTGCCATTGAAAAACATGTTATTCATATACCAGAAATGTTTGAAGCTACTGACTGAATGAAAAGAGCTGGCATCTCACTCTCTTTGAATCTTCTTTATCATGCCAGGATTAGCAGGAAAAAGCAAAAAATTTCAGAATTGCACCTTGCAATGTGGAGATATTACTGTTTGTGCATTTACAATATTCATTGATTTTTGCCATTGAAAAACGTCCAGAAATGTTTGAAGCTACTGACTGAATGAAAGGAGCTGGCATCTCACTCTCTTTGAATCTTCTTTATCATGCTAGGATTATCAGGAAAAAGCAAAAAATTTCAGAATTGCACATTGCAATGCGGAGAAATTACTGTTTGTGCATTTACAATATTCATTGATTTTTGCCATTGAAAAACATCATGTTATTCATATACCAGAAATGTTTGAAGCTACTGACTGAATGAAAGGAGCTGGCATCTCACTCTCTTTGAATCTTCTTTATCATGCTAGGATTAGCAGGAAAAAGCAAAAAATTTCAGAATTGCACCTTGCAATGCGGAGAAATTACTGTTTGTGCATTTACAATATTCATTGATTTTTGCCATTGAAAAACATCATGTTATTCATATACCAGAAATGTTTGAAGCTACTGACTGAATGAAAAGAGCTGGCATCTCACTCTCTTTGAATCTTCTTTATCATGCCAGGATTAGCAGGAAAAAGCAAAAAATTTCAGAATTGCACCTTGCAATGTGGAGATATTACTGTTTGTGCATTTACAATATTCATTGATTTTTGCCATTGAAAAACGTCCAGAAATGTTTGAAGCTACTGACTGAATGAAAGGAGCTGGCATCTCACTCTCTTTGAATCTTCTTTATCATGCTAGGATTAGCAGGAAAAAGCAAAAAATTTCAGAATTGCACCTTGCAATGCGGAGAAATTACTGTTTGTGCATTTACAATATTCATTGATTTTTGCCATTGAAAAACATCATGTTATTCATATACCAGAAATGTTTGAAGCTACTGACTGAATGAAAAGAGCTGGCATCTCACTCTCTTTGAATCTTCTTTATCATGCCAGGATTAGCAGGAAAAAGCAAAAAATTTCAGAATTGCACCTTGCAATGTGGAGATATTACTGTTTGTGCATTTACAATATTCATTGATTTTTGCCATTGAAAAACGTCCAGAAATGTTTGAAGCTACTGACTGAATGAAAGGAGCTGGCATCTCACTCTCTTTGAATCTTCTTTATCATGCTAGGATTAGGAGGAAAAAGCAAAAAATTTCAGAATTGCACCTTGCAATGCGGAGAAATTACTGTGTGTGCATTTACAATATTCATTGATTTTTGCCATTGAAAAACATCATGTTATTCATATACCAGAAATGTTTGAAGCTACTGACTGAATGAAAGGAGCTGGCATCTCACTCTCTTTGAATCTTCTTTATCATGCTAGGATTAGCAGGAAAAAGCAAAAAATTTCAGAATTGCACCTTGCAATGCGGAGAAATTACTGTTTGTGCATTTACAATATTCATTGATTTTTGCCATTGAAAAACATCATGTTATTCATATACCAGAAATGTTTGAAGCTACTGACTGAATGAAAGGAGCTGGCATCTCACTCTCTTTGAATCTTCTTTATCATGCTAGGATTAGCAGGAAAAAGCAAAAAATTTCAGAATTGCACCTTGCAATGCGGAGAAATTACTGTGTGTGCATTTACAATATTCATTGATTTTTGCCATTGAAAAACATCATGTTATTCATATACCAGAAATGTTTGAAGCTACTGACTGAATGAAAAGAGCTGGCATCTCACTCTCTTTGAATCTTCTTTATCATGCCAGGATTAGCAGGAAAAAGCAAAAAATTTCAGAATTGCACCTTGCAATGTGGAGATATTACTGTTTGTGCATTTACAATATTCATTGATTTTTGCCATTGAAAAACGTCCAGAAATGTTTGAAGCTACTGACTGAATGAAAGGAGCTGGCATCTCACTCTCTTTGAATCTTCTTTATCATGCTAGGATTAGCAGGAAAAAGCAAAAAATTTCAGAATTGCACCTTGCAATGCGGAGAAATTACTGTGTGTGCATTTACAATATTCATTGATTTTTGCCATTGAAAAACATCGTTATTCATATACCAGAAATGTTTGAAGCTACTGACTGAATGAAAGGAGCTGGCATCTCACTCTCTTTGAATCTTCTTTATCATGCTAGGATTAGCAGGAAAAAGCAAAAAATTTCAGAATTGCACCTTGCAATGCGGAGAAATTACTGTTTGTGCATTTAAAATATTCATTGATTTTTGCCATTGAAAAACATGTTATTCATATACCAGAAATGTTTGAAGCTACTGACTGAATGAAAGGAGCTGGCATCTCACTCTCTTTGAATCTTCTTTATCATGCTAGGATTAGCAGGAAAAAGCAAAAAATTTCAGAATTGCACCTTGCAATGCGGAGAAATTACTGTGTGTGCATTTACAATATTCATTGATTTTTGCCATTGAAAAACATGTTATTCATATACCAGAAATGTTTGAAGCTACTGACTGAATGAAAAGAGCTGGCATCTCACTCTCTTTGAATCTTCTTTATCATGCCAGGATTAGCAGGAAAAAGCAAAAAATTTCAGAATTGCACATTGCAATGCGGAGAAATTACTGTTTGTGCATTTACAATATTCATTGATTTTTGCCATTGAAAAACGTCCAGAAATGTTTGAAGCTACTGACTGAATGAAAGGAGCTGGCATCTCACTCTCTTTGAATCTTCTTTATCATGCTAGGATTATCAGGAAAAAGCAAAAAATTTCAGAATTGCACATTGCAATGCGGAGAAATTACTGTTTGTGCATTTACAATATTCATTGATTTTTGCCATTGAAAAACATCATGTTATTCATATACCAGAAATGTTTGAAGCTACTGACTGAATGAAAGGAGCTGGCATCTCACTCTCTTTGAATCTTCTTTATCATGCTAGGATTAGCAGGAAAAAGCAAAAAATTTCAGAATTGCACCTTGCAATGCGGAGAAATTACTGTTTGTGCATTTACAATATTCATTGATTTTTGCCATTGAAAAACATCATGTTATTCATATACCAGAAATGTTTGAAGCTACTGACTGAATGAAAAGAGCTGGCATCTCACTCTCTTTGAATCTTCTTTATCATGCCAGGATTAGCAGGAAAAAGCAAAAAATTTCAGAATTGCACCTTGCAATGTGGAGATATTACTGTTTGTGCATTTACAATATTCATTGATTTTTGCCATTGAAAAACGTCCAGAAATGTTTGAAGCTACTGACTGAATGAAAGGAGCTGGCATCTCACTCTCTTTGAATCTTCTTTATCATGCTAGGATTAGCAGGAAAAAGCAAAAAATTTCAGAATTGCACCTTGCAATGCGGAGAAATTAATGTGTGTGCATTTACAATATTCATTGATTTTTGCCATTGAAAAACATCGTTATTCATATACCAGAAATGTTTGAAGCTACTGACTGAATGAAAGGAGCTGGCATCTCACTCTCTTTGAATCTTCTTTATCATGCTAGGATTAGCAGGAAAAAGCAAAAAATTTCAGAATTGCACCTTGCAATGCGGAGAAATTACTGTTTGTGCATTTACAATATTCATTGATTTTTGCCATTGAAAAACATCATGTTATTCATATACCAGAAATGTTTGAAGCTACTGACTGAATGAAAAGAGCTGGCATCTCACTCTCTTTGAATCTTCTTTATCATGCCAGGATTAGCAGGAAAAAGCAAAAAATTTCAGAATTGCACCTTGCAATGTGGAGATATTACTGTTTGTGCATTTACAATATTCATTGATTTTTGCCATTGAAAAACGTCCAGAAATGTTTGAAGCTACTGACTGAATGAAAGGAGCTGGCATCTCACTCTCTTTGAATCTTCTTTATCATGCTAGGATTAGCAGGAAAAAGCAAAAAATTTCAGAATTGCACCTTGCAATGCGGAGAAATTACTGTTTGTGCATTTACAATATTCATTGATTTTTGCCATTGAAAAACATGTTATTCATATAACAGAAATGTTTGAAGCTACTGACTGAATGAAAAGAGCTGGCATCTCACTCTCTTTGAATCTTCTTTATCATGCCAGGATTAGCAGGAAAAAGCAAAAAATTTCAGAATTGCACCTTGCAATGTGGAGATATTACTGTTTGTGCATTTACAATATTCATTGATTTTTGCCATTGAAAAACATCATGTTATTCATATACCAGAAATGTTTGAAGCTACTGACTGAATGAAAAGAGCTGGCATCTCACTCTCTTTGAATCTTCTTTATCATGCCAGGATTAGCAGGAAAAAGCAAAAAATTTCAGAATTGCACCTTGCAATGTGGAGATATTACTGTTTGTGCATTTACAATATTCATTGATTTTTGCCATTGAAAAACGTCCAGAAATGTTTGAAGCTACTGACTGAATGAAAGGAGCTGGCATCTCACTCTCTTTGAATCTTCTTTATCATGCTAGGATTAGCAGGAAAAAGCAAAAAATTTCAGAATTGCACCTTGCAAAGCGGAGAAATTACTGTGTGTGCATTTACAATATTCATTGATTTTTGCCATTGAAAAACATCATGTTATTCATATACCAGAAATGTTTGAAGCTACTGACTGAATGAAAGGAGCTGGCATCTCACTCTCTTTGAATCTTCTTTATCATGCTAGGATTAGCAGGAAAAAGCAAAAAATTTCAGAATTGCACCTTGCAATGCGGAGAACTTACTGTTTGTGCATTTACAATATTCATTGATTTTTGCCATTGAAAAACATCATGTTATTCATATACCAGAAATGTTTGAAGCTACTGACTGAATGAAAAGAGCTGGCATCTCACTCTCTTTGAATCTTCTTTATCATGCCAGGATTAGCAGGAAAAAGCAAAAAATTTCAGAATTGCACCTTGCAATGTGGAGATATTACTGTTTGTGCATTTACAATATTCATTGATTTTTGCCATTGAAAAACGTCCAGAAATGTTTGAAGCTACTGACTGAATGAAAGGAGCTGGCATCTCACTCTCTTTGAATCTTCTTTATCATGCTAGGATTAGCAGGAAAAAGCAAAAAATTTCAGAATTGCACCTTGCAATGCGGAGAAATTACTGTGTGTGCATTTACAATATTCATTGATTTTTGCCATTGAAAAACGTCCAGAAATGTTTGAAGCTACTGACTGAATGAAAGGAGCTGGCATCTCACTCTCTTTGAATCTTCTTTATCATGCTAGGATTAGCAGGAAAAAGCAAAAAATTTCAGAATTGCACCTTGCAATGCGGAGAAATTACTGTGTGTGCATTTACAATATTCATTGATTTTTGCCATTGAAAAACATCGTTATTCATATACCAGAAATGTTTGAAGCTACTGACTGAATGAAAAGAGCTGGCATCTCACTCTCTTTGAATCTTCTTTATCATGCCAGGATTAGCAGGAAAAAGCAAAAAATTTCAGAATTGCACCTTGCAATGTGGAGATATTACTGTTTGTGCATTTACAATATTCATTGATTTTTGCCATTGAAAAACATGTTATTCATATACCAGAAATGTTTGAAGCTACTGACTGAATGAAAAGAGCTGGCATCTCACTCTCTTTGAATCTTCTTTATCATGCCAGGATTAGCAGGAAAAAGCAAAAAATTTCAGAATTGCACCTTGCAATGTGGAGATATTACTGTGTGTGCATTTACAATATTCATTGATTTTTGCCATTGAAAAACGTCCAGAAATGTTTGAAGCTACTGACTGAATGAAAGGAGCTGGCATCTCACTCTCTTTGAATATTCTTTATCATGCTAGGATTAGCAGGAAAAAGCAAAAAATTTCAGAATTGCACCTTGCAATGCGGAGAAATTACTGTGTGTGCATTTACAATATTCATTGATTTTTGCCATTGAAAAACATCGTTATTCATATACCAGAAATGTTTGAAGCTACTGACTGAATGAAAAGAGCTGGCATCTCACTCTCTGAATCTTCTTTATCATGCCAGGATTAGCAGGAAAAAGCAAAAAATTTCAGAATTGCACCTTGCAATGTGGAGATATTACTGTTTGTGCATTTACAATATTCATTGATTTTTGCCATTGAAAAACATGTTATTCATATACCAGAAATGTTTGAAGCTACTGACTGAATGAAAAGAGCTGGCATCTCACTCTCTTTGAATCTTCTTTATCATGCCAGGATTAGCAGGAAAAAGCAAAAAATTTCAGAATTGCACCTTGCAATGTGGAGATATTACTGTTTGTGCATTTACAATATTCATTGATTTTTGCCATTGAAAAACGTCCAGAAATGTTTGAAGCTACTGACTGAATGAAAGGAGCTGGCATCTCACTCTCTTTGAATCTTCTTTATCATGCTAGGATTAGCAGGAAAAAGCAAAAAATTTCAGAATTGCACATTGCAATGCGGAGAAATTACTGTTTGTGCATTTACAATATTCATTGATTTTTGCCATTGAAAAACATCATGTTATTCATATACCAGAAATGTTTGAAGCTACTGACTGAATGAAAGGAGCTGGCATCTCACTCTCTTTGAATCTTCTTTATCATGCTAGGATTAGCAGGAAAAAGCAAAAAATTTCAGAATTGCACCTTGCAATGCGGAGAAATTACTGTTTGTGCATTTACAATATTCATTGATTTTTGCCATTGAAAAACATCATGTTATTCATATACCAGAAATGTTTGAAGCTACTGACTGAATGAAAAGAGCTGGCATCTCACTCTCTTTGACTCTTCTTTATCATGCCAGGATTAGCAGGAAAAAGCAAAAAATTTCAGAATTGCACCTTGCAATGTGGAGATATTACTGTTTGTGCATTTACAATATTCATTGATTTTTGCCATTGAAAAACGTCCAGAAATGTTTGAAGCTACTGACTGAATGAAAGGAGCTGGCATCTCACTCTCTTTGAATCTTCTTTATCATGCTAGGATTAGCAGGAAAAAGCAGAAAATTTCAGAATTGCACCTTGCAATGCGGAGAAATTACTGTGTGTGCATTTACAATATTCATTGATTTTTGCCATTGAAAAACATCGTTATTCATATACCAGAAATGTTTGAAGCTACTGACTGAATGAAAGGAGCTGGCATCTCACTCTCTTTGAATCTTCTTTATCATGCTAGGATTAGCAGGAAAAAGCAAAAAATTTCAGAATTGCACCTTGCAATGCGGAGAAATTACTGTTTGTGCATTTACAATATTCATTGATTTTTGCCATTGAAAAACATCATGTTATTCATATACCAGAAATGTTTGAAGCTACTGACTGAATGAAAGGAGCTGGCATCTCACTGTCTTTGAATCTTCTTTATCATGCTAGGATTAGCAGGAAAAAGCAAAAAATTTCAGAATTGCACCTTGCAATGCGGAGAAATTACTTTGTGTGCATTTACAATATTCATTGATTTTTGCCATTGAAAAACATGTTATTCATATACCAGAAATGTTTAAAGCTACTGACTGAATGAAAAGAGCTGGCATCTCACTCTCTTTGAATCTTCTTTATCATGCCAGGATTAGCAGGAAAAAGCAAAAAATTTCAGAATTGCACCTTGCAATGTGGAGATATTACTGTTTGTGCATTTACAATATTCATTGATTTTTGCCATTGAAAAACGTCCAGAAATGTTTGAAGCTACTGACTGAATGAAAGGAGCTGGCATCTCACTCTCTTTGAATCTTCTTTATCATGCTAGGATTATCAGGAAAAAGCAAAAAATTTCAGAATTGCACATTGCAATGCGGAGAAATTACTGTTTGTGCATTTACAATATTCATTGATTTTTGCCATTGAAAAACATCATGTTATTCATATACCAGAAATGTTTGAAGCTACTGACTGAATGAAAGGAGCTGGCATCTCACTCTCTTTGAATCTTCTTTATCATGCTAGGATTAGCAGGAAAAAGCAAAAAATTTCAGAATTGCACCTTGCAATGCGGAGATATTACTGTTTGTGCATTTACAATATTCATTGATTTTTGCCATTGAAAAACATCATGTTATTCATATACCAGAAATGTTTGAAGCTTCTGACTGAATGAAAAGAGCTGGCATCTCACTCTCTTTGAATCTTCTTTATCATGCCAGGATTAGCAGGAAAAAGCAAAAAATTTCAGAATTGCACCTTGCAATGTGGAGATATTACTGTTTGTGCATTTACAATATTCATTGATTTTTGCCATTGAAAAATGTCCAGAAATGTTTGAAGCTACTGACTGAATGAAAGGAGCTGGCATCTCACTCTCTTTGAATCTTCTTTATCATGCTAGGATTAGCAGGAAAAAGCAAAAAATTTCAGAATTGCACCTTGCAATGCGGAGAAATTACTGTTTGTGCATTTACAATATTCATTGATTTTTGCCATTGAAAAACATCGTTATTCATATACCAGAAATGTTTGAAGCTACTGACTGAATGAAAGGAGCTGGCATCTCACTCTCTTTGAATCTTCTTTATCATGCTAGGATTAGCAGGAAAAAGCAAAAAATTTCAGAATTGCACCTTGCAATGCGGAGAAATTACTGTTTGTGCATTTACAATATTCATTGATTTTTGCCATTGAAAAACATCATGTTATTCATATACCAGAAATGTTTGAAGCTACTGACTGAATGAAAGGAGCTGGCATCTCACTCTCTTTGAATCTTCTTTATCATGCTAGGATTAGCAGGAAAAAGCAAAAAATTTCAGAATTGCACCTTGCAATGCGGAGAAATTACTGTGTGTGCATTTACAATATTCATTGATTTTTGCCATTGAAAAACATGTTATTCATATACCAGAAATGTTTGAAGCTACTGACTGAATGAAAAGAGCTGGCATCTCACTCTCTTTGAATCTTCTTTATCATGCCAGGATTAGCAGGAAAAAGCAAAAAATTTCAGAATTGCACCTTGCAATGTGGAGATATTACTGTTTGTGCATTTACAATATTCATTGATTTTTGCCATTGAAAAACGTCCAGAAATGTTTGAAGCTACTGACTGAATGAAAGGAGCTGGCATCTCACTCTCTTTGAATCTTCTTTATCATGCTAGGATTATCAGGAAAAAGCAAAAAATTTCAGAATTGCACATTGCAATGCGGAGAAATTACTGTTTGTGCATTTACAATATTCATTGATTTTTGCCATTGAAAAACATCATGTTATTCATATACCAGAAATGTTTGAAGCTACTGACTGAATGAAAGGAGCTGGCATCTCACTCTCTTTCAATCTTCTTTATCATGCTAGGATTAGCAGGAAAAAGCAAAAAATTTCAGAATTGCACCTTGCAATGCGGAGAAATTACTGTTTGTGCATTTACAATATTCATTGATTTTTGCCATTGAAAAACATCATGTTATTCATATACCAGAAATGTTTGAAGCTACTGACTGAATGAAAAGAGCTGGCATCTCACTCTCTTTGAATCTTCTTTATCATGCCAGGATTAGCAGGAAAAAGCAAAAAATTTCAGAATTGCACCTTGCAATGTGGAGATATTACTGTTTGTGCATTTACAATATTCATTGATTTTTGCCATTGAAAAACGTCCAGAAATGTTTGAAGCTACTGACTGAATGAAAGGAGCTGGCATCTCACTCTCTTTGAATCTTCTTTATCATGCTAGGATTAGCAGGAAAAAGCAAAAAATTTCAGAATTGCACCTTGCAATGCGGAGAAATTACTGTGTGTGCATTTACAATATTCATTGATTTTTGCCATTGAAAAACATCATGTTATTCATATACCAGAAATGTTTGAAGCTACTGACTGAATGAAAGGAGCTGGCATCTAACTCTCTTTGAATCTTCTTTATCATGCTAGGATTAGCAGGAAAAAGCAAAAAATTTCAGAATTGCACCTTGCAATGCGGAGAAATTACTGTGTGTGCATTTACAATATTCATTGATTTTTGCCATTGAAAAACATGTTATTCATATACCAGAAATGTTTGAAGCTACTGACTGAATGAAAAGAGCTGGCATCTCACTCTCTTTGAATCTTCTTTATCATGCCAGGATTAGCAGGAAAAAGCAAAAAATTTCAGAATTGCACCTTGCAATGTGGAGATATTACTGTTTGTGCATTTACAATATTCATTGATTTTTGCCATTGAAAAACGTCCAGAAATGTTTGAAGCTACTGACTGAATGAAAGGAGCTGGCATCTCACTCTCTTTGAATCTTCTTTATCATGCTAGGATTATCAGGAAAAAGCAAAAAATTTCAGAATTGCACATTGCAATGCGGAGAAATTACTGTTTGTGCATTTACAATATTCATTGATTTTTGCCATTGAAAAACATCATGTTATTCATATACCAGAAATGTTTGAAGCTACTGACTGAATGAAAGGAGCTGGCATCTCACTCTCTTTGAATCTTCTTTATCATGCTAGGATTAGCAGGAAAAAGCAAAAAATTTCAGAATTGCACCTTGCAATGCGGAGAAATTACTGTTTGTGCATTTACAATATTCATTGATTTTTGCCATTGAAAAACATCATGTTATTCATATACCAGAAATGTTTGAAGCTACTGACTGAATGAAAAGAGCTGGCATCTCACTCTCTTTGAATCTTCTTTATCATGCCAGGATTAGCAGGAAAAAGCAAAAAATTTCATAATTGCACCTTGCAATGTGGAGATATTACTGTTTGTGCTTTTACAATATTCATTGATTTTTGCCATTGAAAAACGTCCAGAAATGTTTGAAGCTACTGACTGAATGAAAGGAGCTGGCATCTCACTCTCTTTGAATCTTCTTTATCATGCTAGGATTAGCAGGAAAAAGCAAAAAATTTCAGAATTGCACCTTGCAATGCGGAGAAATTACTGTGTGTGCATTTACAATATTCATTGATTTTTGCCATTGAAAAACATCGTTATTCATATACCAGAAATGTTTGAAGCTACTGACTGAATGAAAGGAGCTGGCATCTCACTCTCTTTGAATCTTCTTTATCATGCTAGGATTAGCAGGAAAAAGCAAAAAATTTCAGAATTGCACCTTGCAATGCGGAGAAATTACTGTTTGTGCATTTACAATATTCATTGATTTTTGCCATTGAAAAACATCATGTTATTCATATACCAGAAATGTTTGAAGCTACTGACTGAATGAAAGGAGCTGGCATCTCACTCTCTTTGAATCTTCTTTATCATGCTAGGATTAGCAGGAAAAAGCAAAAAATTTCAGAATTGCACCTTGCAATGCGGAGAAATTACTGTGTGTGCATTTACAATATTCATTGATTTTTGCCATTGAAAAACATCATGTTATTCATATACCAGAAATGTTTGAAGCTACTGACTGAATGAAAGGAGCTGGCATCTCACTCTCTTTGAATCTTCTTTATCATGCTAGGATTAGCAGGAAAAAGCAAAAAATTTCAGAATTGCACCTTGCAATGCGGAGAAATTACTGTTTGTGCATTTACAATATTCATTGATTTTTGCCATTGAAAAACATCATGTTATTCATATACCAGAAATGTTTGAAGCTACTGACTGAATGAAAAGAGCTGGCATCTCACTCTCTTTGAATCTTCTTTATCATGCCAGGATTAGCAGGAAAAAGCAAAAAATTTCAGAATTGCACCTTGCAATGTGGAGATATTACTGTTTGTGCATTTACAATATTCATTGATTTTTGCCATTGAAAAACGTCCAGAAATGTTTGAAGCTACTGACTGAATGAAAGGAGCTGGCATCTCACTCTCTTTGAATCTTCTTTATCATGCTAGGATTAGCAGGAAAAAGCAAAAAATTTCAGAATTGCACCTTGCAATGCGGAGAAATTACTGTTTGTGCATTTACAATATTCATTGATTTTTGCCATTGAAAAACATGTTATTCATATAACAGAAATGTTTGAAGCTACTGACTGAATGAAAAGAGCTGGCATCTCACTCTCTTTGAATCTTCTTTATCATGCCAGGATTAGCAGGAAAAAGCAAAAAATTTCAGAATTGCACCTTGCAATGTGGAGATATTACTGTTTGTGCATTTACAATATTCATTGATTTTTGCCATTGAAAAACATCATGTTATTCATATACCAGAAATGTTTGAAGCTACTGACTGAATGAAAAGAGCTGGCATCTCACTCTCTTTGAATCTTCTTTATCATGCCAGGATTAGCAGGAAAAAGCAAAAAATTTCAGAATTGCACCTTGCAATGTGGAGATATTACTGTTTGTGCATTTACAATATTCATTGATTTTTGCCATTGAAAAACGTCCAGAAATGTTTGAAGCTACTGACTGAATGAAAGGAGCTGGCATCTCACTCTCTTTGAATCTTCTTTATCATGCTAGGATTAGCAGGAAAAAGCAAAAAAATTTCAGAATTGCACCTTGCAAAGCGGAGAAATTACTGTGTGTGCATTTACAATATTCATTGATTTTTGCCATTGAAAAACATCATGTTATTCATATACCAGAAATGTTTGAAGCTACTGACTGAATGAAAGGAGCTGGCATCTCACTCTCTTTGAATCTTCTTTATCATGCTAGGATTAGCAGGAAAAAGCAAAAAATTTCAGAATTGCACCTTGCAATGCGGAGAAATTACTGTTTGTGCATTTACAATATTCATTGATTTTTGCCATTGAAAAACATCATGTTATTCATATACCAGAAATGTTTGAAGCTACTGACTGAATGAAAAGAGCTGGCATCTCACTCTCTTTGAATCTTCTTTATCATGCCAGGATTAGCAGGAAAAAGCAAAAAATTTCAGAATTGCACCTTGCAATGTGGAGATATTACTGTTTGTGCATTTACAATATTCATTGATTTTTGCCATTGAAAAACGTCCAGAAATGTTTGAAGCTACTGACTGAATGAAAGGAGCTGGCATCTCACTCTCTTTGAATCTTCTTTATCATGCTAGGATTAGCAGGAAAAAGCAAAAAATTTCAGAATTGCACCTTGCAATGCGGAGAAATTACTGTGTGTGCATTTACAATATTCATTGATTTTTGCCATTGAAAAACGTCCAGAAATATTTGAAGCTACTGACTGAATGAAAGGAGCTGGCATCTCACTCTCTTTGAATCTTCTTTATCATGCTAGGATTAGCAGGAAAAAGCAAAAAATTTCAGAATTGCACCTTGCAATGCGGAGAAATTACTGTGTGTGCATTTACAATATTCATTGATTTTTGCCATTGAAAAACATCGTTATTCATATACCAGAAATGTTTGAAGCTACTGACTGAATGAAAAGAGCTGGCATCTCACTCTCTTTGAATCTTCTTTATCATGCCAGGATTAGCAGGAAAAAGCAAAAAATTTCAGAATTGCACCTTGCAATGTGGAGATATTACTGTTTGTGCATTTACAATATTCATTGATTTTTGCCATTGAAAAACATGTTATTCATATACCAGAAATGTTTGAAGCTACTGACTGAATGAAAAGAGCTGGCATCTCACTCTCTTTGAATCTTCTTTATCATGCCAGGATTAGCAGGAAAAAGCAAAAAATTTCAGAATTGCACCTTGCAATGTGGAGATATTACTGTTTGTGCATTTACAATATTCATTGATTTTTGCCATTGAAAAACGTCCAGAAATGTTTGAAGCTACTGACTGAATGAAAGGAGCTGGCATCTCACTCTCTTTGAATCTTCTTTATCATGCTAGGATTAGCAGGAAAAAGCAAAAAATTTCAGAATTGCACCTTGCAATGCGGAGAAATTACTGTGTGTGCATTTACAATATTCATTGATTCTTGCCATTGAAAAACATCGTTATTCATATACCAGAAATGTTTGAAGCTACTGACTGAATGAAAAGAGCTGGCATCTCACTCTCTGAATCTTCTTTATCATGCCAGGATTAGCAGGAAAAAGCAAAAAATTTCAGAATTGCACCTTGCAATGTGGAGATATTACTGTTTGTGCATTTACAATATTCATTGATTTTTGCCATTGAAAAACATCATGTTATTCATATACCAGAAATGTTTGAAGCTACTGACTGAATGAAAGGAGCTGGCATCTCACTCTCTTTGAATCTTCTTTATCATGCTAGGATTAGCAGGAAAAAGCAAAAAATTTCAGAATTGCACCTTGCAATGCGGAGAAATTACTGTTTGTGCATTTACAATATTCATTGATTTTTGCCATTGAAAAACATCATGTTATTCATATACCAGAAATGTTTGAAGCTACTGACTGAATGAAAAGAGCTGGCATCTCACTCTCTTTGAATCTTCTTTATCATGCCAGGATTAGCAGAAAAAAGCAAAAAATTTCAGAATTGCACCTTGCAATGTGGAGATATTACTGTTTGTGCATTTACAATATTCATTGATTTTTGCCATTGAAAAACGTCCAGAAATGTTTGAAGCTACTGACTGAATGAAAGGAGCTGGCATCTCACTCTCTTTGAATCTTCTTTATCATGCTAGGATTAGCAGGAAAAAGCAAAAAATTTCAGAATTGCACCTTGCAATGCGGAGAAATTACTGTGTGTGCATTTACAATATTCATTGATTTTTGCCATTGAAAAACATCGTTATTCATATACCAGAAATGTTTGAAGCTACTGACTGAATGAAAGGAGCTGGCATCTCACTCTCTTTGAATCTTCTTTATCATGCTAGGATTAGCAGGAAAAAGCAAAAAATTTCAGAATTGCACCTTGCAATGCGGAGAAATTACTGTTTGTGCATTTACAATATTCATTGATTTTTGCCATTGAAAAACATCATGTTATTCATATACCAGAAATGTTTGAAGCTACTGACTGAATGAAAGGAGCTGGCATCTCACTCTCTTTGAATCTTCTTTATCATGCTAGGATTAGCAGGAAAAAGCAAAAAATTTCAGAATTGCACCTTGCAATGCGGAGAAATTACTGTGTGTGCATTTACAATATTCATTGATTTTTGCCATTGAAAAACATCATGTTATTCATATACCAGAAATGTTTGAAGCTACTGACTGAATGAAAAGAGCTGGCATCTCACTCTCTTTGAATCTTCTTTATCATGCCAGGATTAGCAGGAAAAAGCAAAAAATTTCAGAATTGCACCTTGCAATGTGGAGATATTACTGTTTGTGCATTTACAATATTCATTGATTTTTGCCATTGAAAAACGTCCAGAAATGTTTGAAGCTACTGACTGAATGAAAGGAGCTGGCATCTCACTCTCTTTGAATCTTCTTTATCATGCTAGGATTAGCAGGAAAAAGCAAAAAATTTCAGAATTGCACCTTGCAATGCGGAGAAATTACTGTGTGTGCATTTACAATATTCATTGATTTTTGCCATTGAAAAACATCGTTATTCATATACCAGAAATGTTTGAAGCTACTGACTGAATGAAAAGAGCTGGCATCTCACTCTCTTTGAATCTTCTTTATCATGCCAGGATTAGCAGGAAAAAGCAAAAAATTTCAGAATTGCACCTTGCAATGTGGAGATATTACTGTTTGTGCATTTACAATATTCATTGATTTTTGCCATTGAAAAACATGTTATTCATATACCAGAAATGTTTGAAGCTACTGACTGAATGAAAAGAGCTGGCATCTCACTCTCTTTGAATCTTCTTTATCATGCCAGGATTAGCAGGAAAAAGCAAAAAATTTCAGAATTGCACCTTGCAATGTGGAGATATTACTGTTTGTGCATTTACAATATTCATTGATTTTTGCCATTGAAAAACGTCCAGAAATGTTTGAAGCTACTGACTGAATGAAAGGAGCTGGCATCTCACTCTCTTTGAATCTTCTTTATCATGCTAGGATTAGCAGGAAAAAGCAAAAAATTTCAGAATTGCACATTGCAATGCGGAGAAATTACTGTTTGTGCATTTACAATATTCATTGATTTTTGCCATTGAAAAACATCATGTTATTCATATACCAGAAATGTTTGAAGCTTCTGACTGAATGAAAGGAGCTGGCATCTCACTCTCTTTGAATCTTCTTTATCATGCTATGATTAGCAGGAAAAAGCAAAAAATTTCAGAATTGCACCTTGCAATGCGGAGAAATTACTGTTTGTGCATTTACAATATTCATTGATTTTTGCCATTGAAAAACATCATGTTATTCATATACCAGAAATGTTTGAAGCTACTGACTGAATGAAAGGAGCTGGCATCTCACTCTCTTTGAATCTTCTTTATCATGCTAGGATTAGCAGGAAAAAGCAAAAAATTTCAGAATTGCACCTTGCAATGCGGAGAAATTACTGTGTGTGCATTTACAATATTCATTGATTTTTGCCATTGAAAAACATCATGTTATTCATATACCAGAAATGTTTGAAGCTACTGACTGAATGAAAGGAGCTGGCATCTCACTCTCTTTGAATCTTCTTTATCATGCTAGGATTAGCAGGAAAAATTAAAAAATTTCAGAATTGCACCTTGCAATGCGGAGATATTACTGTTTGTGCATTTACAATATTCATTGATTTTTGCCATTGAAAAACGTCCAGAAATGTTTGAAGCTACTGACTGAATGAAAGGAGCTGGCATCTCACTCTCTTTGAATCTTCTTTATCATGCTAGGATTAGCAGGAAAAAGCAAAAAATTTCAGAATTGCACCTTGCAATGCGGAGAAATTACTGTGTGCATTTACAATATTCATTGATTTTTGCCATTGAAAAACATCATGTTATTCATATACCAGAAATGTTTGAAGCTACTGACTGAATGAAAGGAGCTGGCATCTCACTCTCTTTGAATCTTCTTTATCATGCTAGGATTAGCAGGAAAAAGCAAAAAATTTCAGAATTGCACCTTGCAATGCGGAGAAATTACTGTTTGTGCATTTACAATATTCATTGATTTTTGCCATTGAAAAACATCATGTTATTCATATACCAGAAATGTTTGAAGCTACTGACTGAATGAAAGGAGCTGGCATCTCACTCTCTTTGAATCTTCTTTATCATGCTAGGATTAGCAGGAAAAAGCAAAAAATTTCAGAATTGCACCTTGCAATGCGGAGAAATTACTGTGTGTGCATTTACAATATTCATTGATTTTTGCTATTGAAAAACATGTTATTCATATACCAGAAATGTTTGAAGCTACTGACTGAATGAAAAGAGCTGGCATCTCACTCTCTTTGAATCTTCTTTATCATGCCAGGATTAGCAGGAAAAAGCAAAAAATTTCAGAATTGCACCTTGCAATGTGGAGATATTACTGTTTGTGCATTTACAATATTCATTGATTTTTGCCATTGAAAAACGTCCAGAAATGTTTGAAGCTACTGACTGAATGAAAGGAGCTGGCATCTCACACTCTCTGAATCTTCTTTATCATGCTAGGATTAGCAGGAAAAAGCAAAAAATTTCAGAATTGCACCTTGCAATGCGGAGAAATTACTGTGTGTGCATTTACAATATTCATTGATTTTTGCCATTGAAAAACATCATGTTATTCATATACCAGAAATGTTTGAAGCTACTGACTGAATGAAAAGAGCTGGCATCTCACTCTCTTTGAATCTTCTTTATCATGCCAGGATTAGCAGGAAAAGGCAAAAAATTTCAGAATTGCACCTTGCAATGTGGAGATATTACTGTTTGTGCATTTACAATATTCATTGATTTTTGCCATTGAAAAACATCCAGAAATGTTTGAAGCTACTGACTGAATGAAAGGAGCTGGCATCTCACTCTCTTTGAATCTTCTTTATCATGCTAGGATTAGCAGGAAAAAGCAAAAAATTTCAGAATTGCACCTTGCAATGCGGAGAAATTACTGTTTGTGCATTTACAATATTCATTGATTTTTGCCATTGAAAAACATGTTATTCATATACCAGAAATGTTTGAAGCTACTGACTGAATGAAAAGAGCTGGCTTCTCACTCTCTTTGAATCTTCTTTATCATGCCAGGATTAGCAGGAAAAAGCAAAAAATTTCAGAATTGCACCTTGCAATGTGGAGATATTACTGTTTGTGCATTTACAATATTCATTGATTTTTGCCATTGAAAAACGTCCAGAAATGTTTGAAGCTACTGACTGAATGAAAAGAGCTGGCATCTCACTCTCTTTGAATCTTCTTTATCATGCCAGGATTAGCAGGAAAAAGCAAAAAATTTCAGAATTGCACCTTGCAATGTGGAGATATTACTGTTTGTGCATTTACAATATTCATTGATTTTTGCCATTGAAAAACATCGTTATTCATATACCAGAAATGTTTGAAGCTACTGACTGAATGAAAAGAGCTGGCATCTCACTCTCTTTGAATCTTCTTTATCATGCCAGGATTAGCAGGAAAAAGCAAAAAATTTCAGAATTGCACCTTGCAATGTGGAGATATTACTGTTTGTGCATTTACAATATTCATTGATTTTTGCCATTGAAAAACGTCCAGAAATGTTTGAAGCTACTGACTGAATGAAAAGAGCTGGCATCTCACTCTCTTTGAATCTTCTTTATCATGCCAGGATTAGCAGGAAAAAGTAAAAAATTTCAGAATTGCACCTTGCAATGTGGAGATATTACTGTTTGTGCATTTACAATATTCATTGATTTTTGCCATTGAAAAACATCATGTTATTCATATACCAGAAATGTTTGAAGCTACTGACTGAATGAAAAGAGCTGGCATCTCACTCTCTTTGAATCTTCTTTATCATGCCAGGATTAGCAGGAAAAAGCAAAAAATTTCAGAATTGCACCTTGCAATGTGGAGATATTACTGTTTGTGCATTTACAATATTCATTGATTTTTGCCATTGAAAAACATCCAGAAATGTTTGAAGCTACTGACTGAATGAAAAGAGCTGGCATCTCACTCTCTTTGAATCTTCTTTATCATGCCAGGATTAGCAGGAAAAAGCAAAAAATTTCAGAATTGCACCTTGCAATGTGGAGATATTACTGTTTGTGCATTTACAATATTCATTGATTTTTGCCATTGAAAAACATCATGTTATTCATATACCAGAAATGTTTGAAGCTACTGACTGAATGAAAAGAGCTGGCATCTCACTCTCTTTGAATCTTCTTTATCATGCCAGGATTAGCAGGAAAAAGCAAAAAATTTCAGAATTGCACCTTGCAATGTGGAGATATTACTGTTTGTGCATTTACAATATTCATTGATTTTTGCCATTGAAAAACATGTTATTCATATACCAGAAATGTTTGAAGCTACTGACTGAATGAAAAGAGCTGGCATCTCACTCTCTTTGAATCTTCCTTATCATGCCAGGATTAGCAGGAAAAAGCAAAAAATTTCAGAATTGCACCTTGCAATGTGGAGATATTACTGTTTGTGCATTTACAATATTCATTGATTTTTGCCCTTGAAAAACGTCCAGAAATGTTTGAAGCTACTGACTGAATGAAAGGAGCTGGCATCTCACTCTCTTTGAATCTTCTTTATCATGCTAGGATTAGCAGGAAAAAGCAAAAAATTTCAGAATTGCACCTTGCAATGCGGAGAAATTACTGTGTGTGCATTTACAATATTCATTGATTTTTGCCATTGAAAAACATCATGTTATTCATATACCAGAAATGTTTGAAGCTACTGACTGAATGAAAAGAGCTGGCATCTCACTCTCTTTGAATCTTCTTCATCATGCCAGGATTAGCAGGAAAAAGCAAAAAATTTCAGAATTGCACCTTGCAATGTGGAGATATTACTGTTTGTGCATTTACAATATTCATTGATTTTTGCCATTGAAAAACGTCCAGAAATGTTTGAAGCTACTGACTGAATGAAAAGAGCTGGCATCTCACTCTCTTTGAATCTTCTTTATCATGCCAGGATTAGCAGGAAAAAGCAAAAAATTTCAGAATTGCACCTTGCAATGTGGAGATATTACTGTTTGTGCATTTACAATATTCATTGATTTTTGCCATTGAAAAACATCATGTTATTCATATACCAGAAATGTTTGAAGCTACTGACTGAATGAAAAGAGCTGGCATCTCACTCTCTTTGAATCTTCTTTATCATGCCAGGATTAGCAGGAAAAAGCAAAAAATTTCAGAATTGCACCTTGCAATGTGGAGATATTACTGTTTGTGCATTTACAATATTCATTGATTTTTGCCATTGAAAAACATCATGTTATTCATATACCAGAAATGTTTGAAGCTACTGACTGAATGAAAAGAGCTGGCATCTCACTCTCTTTGAATCTTCTTTATCATGCCAGGATTAGCAGGAAAAAGCAAAAAATTTCAGAATTGCACCTTGCAATGTGGAGATATTACTGTTTGTGCATTTACAATATTCATTGATTTTTGCCATTGAAAAACGTCCAGAAATGTTTGAAACTACTGACTGAATGAAAGGAGCTGGCATCTCACTCTCTTTGAATCTTCTTTATCATGCTAGGATTAGCAGGAAAAAGCAAAAATTTTCAGAATTGCACCTTGCAATGCGGAGAAATTACTGTGTGTGCATTTACAATATTCATTGATTTTTGCCATTGAAAAACATCGTTATTCATATACCAGAAATGTTTGAAGCTACTGACTGAATGAAAAGAGCTGGCATCTCACTCTCTTTGAATCTTCTTTATCATGCCAGGATTAGCAGGAAAAAGCAAAAAATTTCAGAATTGCACCTTGCAATGTGGAGATATTACTGTTTGTGCATTTACAATATTCATTGATTTTTGCCATTGAAAAACGTCCAGAAATGTTTGAAGCTACTGACTGAATGAAAAGAGCTGGCATCTCACTCTCTTTGAATCTTCTTTATCATGCCAGGATTAGCAGGAAAAAGTAAAAAATTTCAGAATTGCACCTTGCAATGTGGAGATATTACTGTTTGTGCATTTACAATATTCATTGATTTTTGCCATTGAAAAACATCATGTTATTCATATACCAGAAATGTTTGAAGCTACTGACTGAATGAAAAGAGCTGGCATCTCACTCTCTTTGAATCTTCTTTATCATGCCAGGATTAGCAGGAAAAAGCAAAAAATTTCAGAATTGCACCTTGCAATGTGGAGATATTATTGTTTGTGCATTTACAATATTCATTGATTTTTGCCATTGAAAAACGTCCAGAAATGTTTGAAGCTACTGACTGAATGAAAAGAGCTGGCATCTCACTCTCTTTGAATCTTCTTTATCATGCCAGGATTAGCAGGAAAAAGCAAAAAATTTCAGAATTGCACCTTGCAATGTGGAGATATTACTGTTTGTGCATTTACAATATTCATTGATTTTTGCCATTGAAAAACATCATGTTATTCATATACCAGAAATGTTTGAAGCTACTGACTGAATGAAAAGAGCTGGCATCTCACTCTCTTTGAATCTTCTTTATCATGCCAGGATTAGCAGGAAAAAGCAAAAAATTTCAGAATTGCACCTTGCAATGTGGAGATATTACTGTTTGTGCATTTACAATATTCATTGATTTTTGCCATTGAAAAACATGTTATTCATATACCAGAAATGTTTGAAGCTACTGACTGAATGAAAAGAGCTGGCATCTCACTCTCTTTGAATCTTCTTTATCATGCCAGGATTAGCAGGAAAAAGCAAAAAATTTCAGAATTGCACATTGCAATGTGGAGATATTACTGTTTGTGCATTTACAATATTCATTGATTTTTGCCCTTGAAAAACGTCCAGAAATGTTTGAAGCTACTGACTGAATGAAAGGAGCTGGCATCTCACTCTCTTTGAATCTTCTTTATCATGCTAGGATTAGCAGGAAAAAGCAAAAAATTTCAGAATTGCACCTTGCAATGCGGAGAAATTACTGTGTGTGCATTTACAATATTCATTGATTTTTGCCATTGAAAAACATCATGTTATTCATATACCAGAAATGTTTGAAGCTACTGACTGAATGAAAAGAGCTGGCATCTCACTCTCTTTGAATCTTCTTTATCATGCCAGGATTAGCAGGAAAAAGCAAAAAATTTCAGAATTGCACCTTGCAATGTGGAGATATTACTGTTTGTGCATTTACAATATTCATTGATTTTTGCCATTGAAAAACGTCCAGAAATGTTTGAAGCTACTGACTGAATGAAAAGAGCTGGCATCTCACTCTCTTTGAATCTTCTTTATCATGCCAGGATTAGCAGGAAAAAGCAAAAAATTTCAGAATTGCACCTTGCAATGTGGAGATATTACTGTTTGTGCATTTACAATATTCATTGATTTTTGCCATTGAAAAACATCATGTTATTCATATACCAGAAATGTTTGAAGCTACTGACTGAATGAAAAGAGCTGGCATCTCACTCTCTTTGAATCTTCTTTATCATGCCAGGATTAGCAGGAAAAAGCAAAAAATTTCAGAATTGCACCTTGCAATGTGGAGATATTACTGTTTGTGCATTTACAATATTCATTGATTTTTGCCATTGAAAAACATGTTATTCATATACCAGAAATGTTTGAAGCTACTGACTGAATGAAAAGAGCTGGCATCTCACTCTCTTTGAATCGTCTTTATCATGCCAGGATTAGCAGGAAAAAGCATAAAATTTCAGAATTGCACCTTGCAATGTGGAGATATTACTGTTTGTGCATTTGCAATATTCATTGATTTTTGCCCTTGAAAAACGTCCAGAAATGTTTGAAGCTACTGACTGAATGAAAGGAGCTGGCATCTCACTCTCTTTGAATCTTCTTTATCATGCTAGGATTAGCAGGAAAAAGCAAAAAATTTCAGAATTGCACCTTGCAATGCGGAGAAATTACTGTGTGTGCATTTACAATATTCATTGATTTTTGCCATTGAAAAACATCATGTTATTCATATACCAGAAATGTTTGAAGCTACTGACTGAATGAAAAGAGCTGGCATCTCACTCTCTTTGAATCTTCTTTATCATGCCAGGATTAGCAGGAAAAAGCAAAAAATTTCAGAATTGCACCTTGCAATGTGGAGATATTACTGTTTGTGCATTTACAATATTCATTGATTTTTGCCATTGAAAAACGTCCAGAAATGTTTGAAGCTACTGACTGAATGAAAGGAGCTGGCATCTCACTCTCTTTGAATCTTCTTTATCATGCCAGGATTAGCAGGAAAAAGCAAAAAATTTCAGAATTGCACCTTGCAATGTGGAGATATTACTGTTTGTGCATTTACAATATTCATTGATTTTTGCCATTGAAAAACGTCCAGAAATGTTTGAAGCTACTGACTGAATGAAAGGAGCTGGCATCTCACTCTCTTTGAATCTTCTTTATCATGCTAGGATTAGCAGGAAAAAGCAAAAAATTTCAGAATTGCACCTTGCAATGCGGAGAAATTACTGTGTGTGCATTTACAATATTCATTGATTTTTGCCATTGAAAAACATCGTTATTCATATACCAGAAATGTTTGAAGCTACTGACTGAATGAAAGGAGCTGGCATCTCACTCTCTTTGAATCTTCTTTATCATGCTAGGATTAGCAGGAAAAAGCAAAAAATTTCAGAATTGCACCTTGCAATGCGGAGAAATTACTGTTTGTGCATTTACAATATTCATTGATTTTTGCCATTGAAAAACGTCCAGAAATGTTTGAAGCTACTGACTGAATGAAAGGAGCTGGCATCTCACTCTCTTTGAATCTTCTTTATCATGCTAGGATTAGCAAGAAAAAGCAAAAAATTTCAGAATTGCACCTTGCAATGCGGAGAAATTACTGTGTGTGCATTTACAATATTCATTGATTTTTGCCATTGAAAAACATCATGTTATTCATATACCAGAAATGTTTGAAGCTACTGACTGAATGAAAGGAGCTGGCATCTCACTCTCTTTGAATCTTCTTTATCATGCTAGGATTAGCAGGAAAAAGCAAAAAATTTCAGAATTGCACCTTGCAATGCGGAGAAATTACTGTTTGTGCATTTACAATATTCATTGATTTTTGCCATTGAAAAACATCATGTTATTCATATACCAGAAATGTTTGAAGCTACTGACTGAATGAAAGGAGCTGGCATCTCACTCTCTTTGAATCTTCTTTATCATGCTAGGATTAGCAGGAAAAAGCAAAAAATTTCAGAATTGCACCTTGCAATGCGGAGAAATTACTGTGTGTGCATTTACAATTTTCATTGATTTTTGCCATTGAAAAACATCATGTTATTCATATACCAGAAATGTTTGAAGCTACTGACTGAATGAAAAGAGCTGGCATCTCACTCTGTTTGAATCTTCTTTATCATGCCAGGATTAGCAGGAAAAAGCAAAAAATTTCAGAATAGCACCTTGCAATGTGGAGATATTACTGTTTGTGCATTTACAATATTCATTGATTTTTGCCATTGAAAAACGTCCAGAAATGTTTGAAGCTACTGACTGAATGAAAGGAGCTGGCATCTCACTCTCTTTGAATCTTCTTTATCATGCTAGGATTAGCAGGAAAAAGCAAAAAATTTCAGAATTGCACCTTGCACTGCGGAGAAATTACTGTGTGTGCATTTACAATATTCATTGATTTTTGCCATTGAAAAACATCGTTATTCATATACCAGAAATGTTTGAAGCTACTGACTGAATGAAAAGAGCTGGCATCTCACTCTCTTTGAATCTTCTTTATCATGCCAGGATTAGCAGGAAAAAGCAAAAAATTTCAGAATTGCACCTTGCAATGTGGAGATATTACTGTTTGTGCATTTACAATATTCATTGATTTTTGCCATTGAAAAACATGTTATTCATATACCAGAAATGTTTGAAGCTACTGACTGAATGAAAAGAGCTGGCATCTCACTCTCTTTGAATCTTCTTTATCATGCCAGGATTAGCAGGAAAAAGCAAAAAATTTCAGAATTGCACCTTGCAATGTGGAGATATTACTGTTTGTGCATTTACAATATTCATTGATTTTTGCCATTGAAAAACGTCCAGAAATGTTTGAAGCTACTGACTGAATGAAAGGAGCTGGCATCTCACTCTCTTTGAATCTTCTTTATCATGCTAGGATTAGCAGGAAAAAGCAAAAAATTTCAGAATTGCACCTTGCAATGCGGAGAAATTACTGTGTGTGCATTTACAATATTCATTGATTTTTGCCATTGAAAAACATCGTTATTCATATACCAGAAATGTTTGAAGCTACTGACTGAATGAAAAGAGCTGGCATCTCACTCTCTTTGAATCTTCTTTATCATGCCAGGATTAGCAGGAAAAAGCAAAAAATTTCAGAATTGCACCTTGCAATGTGGAGATATTACTGTTTGTGCATTTACAATATTCATTGATTTTTGCCATTGAAAAACATGTTATTCATATACCAGAAATGTTTGAAGCTACTGACTGAATGAAAAGAGCTGGCATCTCACTCTCTTTGAATCTTCTTTATCATGCCAGGATTAGCAGGAAAAAGCAAAAAATTTCAGAATTGCACCTTGCAATGTGGAGATATTACTGTTTGTGCATTTACAATATTCATTGATTTTTGCCATTGAAAAACGTCCAGAAATGTTTGAAGCTACTGACTGAATGAAAGGAGCTGGCATCTCACTCTCTTTGAATCTTCTTTATCATGCTAGGATTAGCAAGAAAAAGCAAAAAATTTCAGAATTGCACATTGCAATGCGGAGAAATTACTGTTTGTGCATTTACAATATTCATTGATTTTTGCCATTGAAAAACATCATGTTATTCATATACCAGAAATGTTTGAAGCTACTGACTGAATGAAAGGAGCTGGCATCTCACTCTCTTTGAATCTTCTTTATCATGCTAGGATTAGCAGGAAAAAGCAAAAAATTTCAGAATTGCACCTTGCAATGCGGAGAAATTACTGTTTGTGCATTTACAATATTCATTGATTTTTGCCATTGAAAAACATCATGTTATTCATATACCAGAAATGTTTGAAGCTACTGACTGAATGAAAAGAGCTGGCATCTCACTCTCTTTGAATCTTCTTTATCATGCCAGGATTAGCAGGAAAAAGCAAAAAATTTCAGAATTGCACCTTGCAATGTGGAGATATTACTGTTTGTGCATTTACAATATTCATTGATTTTTGCCATTGAAAAACGTCCAGAAATGTTTGAAGCTACTGACTGAATGAAAGGAGCTGGCATCTCACTCTCTTTGAATCTTCTTTATCATGCTAGGATTAGCAGGAAAAAGCAAAAAATTTCAGAATTGCACCTTGCAATGCATAGAAATTACTGTGTGTGCATTTACAATATTCATTGATTTTTGCCATTGAAAAACATCGTTATTCATATACCAGAAATGTTTGAAGCTACTGACTGAATGAAAAGAGCTGGCATCTCACTCTCTTTGAATCTTCTTTATCATGCCAGGATTAGCAGGAAAAAGCAAAAAATTTCAGAATTGCACCTTGCAATGTGGAGATATTACTGTTTGTGCATTTACAATATTCATTGATTTTTGCCATTGAAAAACATGTTATTCATATACCAGAAATGTTTGAAGCTACTGACTGAATGAAAAGAGCTGGCATCTCACTCTCTTTGAATCTTCTTTATCATGCCAGGATTAGCAGGAAAAAGCAAAAAATTTCAGAATTGCACCTTGCAATGTGGAGATATTACTGTTTGTGCATTTACAATATTCATTGATTTTTGCCATTGAAAAACGTCCAGAAATGTTTGAAGCTACTGACTGAATGAAAGGAGCTGGCATCTCACTCTCTTTGAATCTTCTTTATCATGCTAGGATTAGCAGGAAAAAGCAAAAAATTTCAGAATTGCACCTTGCAATGCGGAGAAATTACTGTGTGTGCATTTACAATATTCATTGATTTTTGCCATTGAAAAACATCATGTTATTCATATACCAGAAATGTTTGAAGCTACTGACTGAATGAAAAGAGCTGGCATCTCACTCTCTTTGAATCTTCTTTATCATGCCAGGATTAGCAGGAAAAAGCAAAAAATTTCAGAATTGCACCTTGCAATGTGGAGATATTACTGTTTGTGCATTTACAATATTCATTGATTTTTGCCATTGAAAAACGTCCAGAAATGTTTGAAGCTACTGACTGAATGAAAGGAGCTGGCATCTCACTCTCTTTGAATCTTCTTTATCATGCTAGGATTAGCAGGAAAAAGCAAAAAATTTCAGAATTGCACCTTGCAATGCGGAGAAATTACTGTTTGTGCATTTACAATATTCATTGATTTTTGCCATTGAAAAACATCATGTTATTCATATACCAGAAATGTTTGAAGCTACTGACTGAATGAAAGGAGCTGGCATCTCACTCTCTTTGAATCTTCTTTATCATGCTAGGATTAGCAGGAAAAAGCAAAAAATGTCAGAATTGCACCTTGCAATGCGGAGAAATTACTGTGTGTGCATTTACAATATTCATTGATTTTTGCCATTGAAAAACATCATGTTATTCATATACCAGAAATGTTTGAAGCTACTGACTGAATGAAAAGAGCTGGCATCTCACTCTCTTTGAATCTTCTTTATCATGCCAGGATTAGCAGGAAAAAGCAAAAAATTTCAGAATTGCACCTTGCAATGTGGAGATATTACTGTTTGTGCATTTACAATATTCATTGATTTTTGCAATTGAAAAACGTCCAGAAATGTTTGAAGCTACTGACTAAATGAAAGGAGCTGGCATCTCACTCTCTTTGATTCTTCTTTATCATGCTAGGATTAGCAGGAAAAAGCAAAAAATTTCAGAATTGCACCTTGCAATGCGGAGAAATTACTGTGTGTGCATTTACAATATTCATTGATTTTTGCCATTGAAAAACGTCCAGAAATGTTTGAAGCTACTGACTGAATGAAAGGAGCTGGCATCTCACTCTCTTTGAATCTTCTTTATCATGCTAGGATTAGCAGGAAAAAGCAAAAAATTTCAGAATTGCACCTTGCAATGCGGAGAAATTACTGTGTGTGCATTTACAATATTTATTGATTTTTGCCATTGAAAAACATCGTTATTCATATACCAGAAATGTTTGAAGCTACTGACTGAATGAAAAGAGCTGGCATCTCACTCTCTTTGAATCTTCTTTATCATGCCAGGATTAGCAGGAAAAAGCAAAAAATTTCAGAATTGCACCTTGCAATGTGGAGATATTACTGTTTGTGCATTTACAATATTCATTGATTTTTGCCATTGAAAAACGTCCAGAAATGTTTGAAGCTACTGACTGAATGAAAGGAGCTGGCATCTCACTCTCTTTGAATCTTCTTTATCATGCTAGGATTAGCAGGAAAAAGCAAAAAATTTCAGAATTGCACCTTGCAATGCGGAGAAATTACTGTGTGTGCATTTACAATATTCATTGATTTTTGCCATTGAAAAACATCGTTATTCATATACCAGAAATGTTTGAAGCTACTGACTGAATGAAAAGAGCTGGCATCTCACTCTCTGAATCTTCTTTATCATGCCAGGATTAGCAGGAAAAAGCAAAAAATTTCAGAATTGCACCTTGCAATGTGGAGATATTACTGTTTGTGCATTTACAATATTCATTGATTTTTGCCATTGAAAAACATCATGTTATTCATATACCAGAAATGTTTGAAGCTACTGACTGAATGAAAAGAGCTGGCATCTCACTCTCTTTGAATCTTCTTTATCATGCCAGGATTAGCAGGAAAAAGCAAAAAATTTCAGAATTGCACCTTGCAATGTGGAGATATTACTGTTTGTGCATTTACAATATTCATTGATTTTTGCCATTGAAAAACGTCCAGAAATGTTTGAAGCTACTGACTGAATGAAAGGAGCTGGCATCTCACTCTCTTTGAATCTTCTTTATCATGCTAGGATTAGCAGGAAAAAGCAAAAAATTTCAGAATTGCACCTTGCAATGCGGAGAAATTACTGTGTGTGCATTTACAATATTCATTGATTTTTGCCATTGAAAAACATCATGTTATTCATATACCAGAAATGTTTGAAGCTACTGACTGAATGAAAAGAGCTGGCATCTCACTCTCTTTGAATCTTCTTTATCATGCCAGGATTAGCAGGAAAAAGCAAAAAATTTCAGAATTGCACCTTGCAATGTGGAGATATTACTGTTTGTGCATTTACAATATTCATTGATTTTTGCCATTGAAAAACGTCCAGAAATGTTTGAAGCTACTGACTGAATGAAAGGAGCTGGCATCTCACTCTCTTTGAATCTTCTTTATCATGCTAGGATTAGCAGGAAAAAGCAAAAAATTTCAGAATTGCACCTTGCAATGCGGAGAAATTACTGTTTGTGCATTTACAATATTCATTGATTTTTGCCATTGAAAAACATCATGTTATTCATATACCAGAAATGTTTGAAGCTACTGACTGAATGAAAGGAGCTGGCATCTCACTCTCTTTGAATCTTCTTTATCATGCTAGGATTAGCAGGAAAAAGCAAAAAATGTCAGAATTGCACCTTGCAATGCGGAGAAATTACTGTGTGTGCATTTACAATATTCATTGATTTTTGCCATTGAAAAACATCATGTTATTCATATACCAGAAATGTTTGAAGCTACTGACTGAATGAAAAGAGCTGGCATCTCACTCTCTTTGAATCTTCTTTATCATGCCAGGATTAGCAGGAAAAAGCAAAAAATTTCAGAATTGCACCTTGCAATGTGGAGATATTACTGTTTGTGCATTTACAATATTCATTGATTTTTGCAATTGAAAAACGTCCAGAAATGTTTGAAGCTACTGACTAAATGAAAGGAGCTGGCATCTCACTCTCTTTGATTCTTCTTTATCATGCTAGGATTAGCAGGAAAAAGCAAAAAATTTCAGAATTGCACCTTGCAATGCGGAGAAATTACTGTGTGTGCATTTACAATATTCATTGATTTTTGCCATTGAAAAACGTCCAGAAATGTTTGAAGCTACTGACTGAATGAAAGGAGCTGGCATCTCACTCTCTTTGAATCTTCTTTATCATGCTAGGATTAGCAGGAAAAAGCAAAAAATTTCAGAATTGCACCTTGCAATGCGGAGAAATTACTGTGTGTGCATTTACAATATTTATTGATTTTTGCCATTGAAAAACATCGTTATTCATATACCAGAAATGTTTGAAGCTACTGACTGAATGAAAAGAGCTGGCATCTCACTCTCTTTGAATCTTCTTTATCATGCCAGGATTAGCAGGAAAAAGCAAAAAATTTCAGAATTGCACCTTGCAATGTGGAGATATTACTGTTTGTGCATTTACAATATTCATTGATTTTTGCCATTGAAAAACGTCCAGAAATGTTTGAAGCTACTGACTGAATGAAAGGAGCTGGCATCTCACTCTCTTTGAATCTTCTTTATCATGCTAGGATTAGCAGGAAAAAGCAAAAAATTTCAGAATTGCACCTTGCAATGCGGAGAAATTACTGTGTGTGCATTTACAATATTCATTGATTTTTGCCATTGAAAAACATCGTTATTCATATACCAGAAATGTTTGAAGCTACTGACTGAATGAAAAGAGCTGGCATCTCACTCTCTGAATCTTCTTTATCATGCCAGGATTAGCAGGAAAAAGCAAAAAATTTCAGAATTGCACCTTGCAATGTGGAGATATTACTGTTTGTGCATTTACAATATTCATTGATTTTTGCCATTGAAAAACATGTTATTCATATACCAGAAATGTTTGAAGCTACTGACTGAATGAAAAGAGCTGGCATCTCACTCTCTTTGAATCTTCTTTATCATGCCAGGATTAGCAGGAAAAAGCAAAAAATTTCAGAATTGCACCTTGCAATGTGGAGATATTACTGTTTGTGCATTTACAATATTCATTGATTTTTGCCATTGAAAAACGTCCAGAAATGTTTGAAGCTACTGACTGAATGAAAGGAGCTGGCATCTCACTCTCTTTGAATCTTCTTTATCATGCTAGGCTTAGCAGGAAAAAGCAAAAAATTTCAGAATTGCACATTGCAATGCGGAGAAATTACTGTTTGTGCATTTACCATATTCATTGATTTTTGCCATTGAAAAACATCATGTTATTCATATACCAGAAATGTTTGAAGCTACTGACTGAATGAAAAGAGCTGGCATCTCACTCTCTTTGAATCTTCTTTATCATGCCAGGATTAGCAGGAAAAAGCAAAACATTTCAGAATTGCACCTTGCAATGTGGAGATATTACTGTTTGTGCATTTACAATATTCATTGATTTTTGCCATTGAAAAACGTCCAGAAATGTTTGAAGCTACTGACTGAATGAAAGGAGCTGGCATCTCACTCTCTTTGAATCTTCTTTATCATGCTAGGATTAGCAGGAAAAAGCAAAAAATTTCAGAATTGCACCTTGCAATGCGGAGAAATTACTGTGTGTGCATTTACAATATTCATTGATTTTTGCCATTGAAAAACATCGTTATTCATATACCAGAAATGTTTGAAGCTACTGACTGAATGAAAGGAGCTGGCATCTCACTCTCTTTGAATCTTCTTTATCATGCTAGGATTAGCAGGAAAAAGCAAAAAATTTCAGAATTGCACCTTGCAATGCGGAGAAATTACTGTTTGTGCATTTACAATATTCATTGATTTTTGCCATTGAAAAACGTCAAGAAATGTTTGAAGCTACTGACTGAATGAAAGGAGCTGGCATCTCACTCTCTTTGAATCTTCTTTATCATGCTAGGATCAGCAGGAAAAAGCAAAAAATTTCAGAATTGCACCTTGCAATGCGGAGAAATTACTGTGTGTGCATTTACAATATTCATTGATTTTTGCCATTGAAAAACATCATGTTATTCATATACCAGAAATGTTTGAAGCTACTGACTGAATGAAAGGAGCTGGCATCTCACTCTCTTTGAATCTTCTTTATCATGCTAGGATTAGCAGGAAAAAGCAAAAAATTTCAGAATTGCACCTTGCAATGCGGAGAAATTACTGTTTGTGCATTTACAATATTCATTGATTTTTGCCATTGAAAAACATCATGTTATTCATATACCAGAAATGTTTGAAGCTACAGACTGAATGAAAGGAGCTGGCATCTCACTCTCTTTGAATCTTCTTTATCATGCTAGGATTAGCAGGAAAAAGCAAAAAATTTCAGAATTGCACCTTGCAATGCGGAGAAATTACTGTGTGTGCATTTACAATATTCATTGATTTTTGCCATTGAAAAACATAATGTTATTCATATACCAGAAATGTTTGAAGCTACTGACTGAATGAAAAGAGCTGGCATCTCACTCTCTTTGAATCTTCTTTATCATGCCAGGATTAGCAGGAAAAAGCAAAAAATTTCAGAATTGCACCTTGCAATGTGGAGATATTACTGTTTGTGCATTTACAATATTCATTGATTTTTGCCATTGAAAAACGTCCAGAAATGTTTGAAGCTACTGACTGAATGAAAGGAGCTGGCATCTCACTCTCTTTGAATCTTCTTTATCATGCTAGGATTAGCAGGAAAAAGCAAAAAATTTCAGAATTGCACCTTGCAATGCGGAGAAATTACTGTGTGTGCATTTACAATATTCACTGATTTTTGCCATTGAAAAACGTCCAGAAATGTTTGAAGCTACTGACTGAATGAAAGGAGCTGGCATCTCACTCTCTTTGAATCTTCTTTATCATGCTAGGATTAGCAGGAAAAAGCAAAAAATTTCAGAATTGCACCTTGCAATGCGGAGAAATTACTGTGTGTGCATTTACAATATTCATTGATTTTTGCCATTGAAAAACATCGTTATTCATATACCAGAAATGTTTGAAGCTACTGACTGAATGAAAGGAGCTGGCATCTCACTCTCTTTGAATCTTCTTTATCATGCTAGGATTAGCAGGAAAAAGCAAAAAATGTCAGAATTGCACCTTGCAATGCGGAGAAATTACTGTGTGTGCATTTACAATATTCATTGATTTTTGCCATTGAAAAACATCATGTTATTCATATACCAGAAATGTTTGAAGCTACTGACTGAATGAAAAGAGCTGGCATCTCACTCTCTTTGAATCTTCTTTATCATGCCAGGATTAGCAGGAAAAAGCAAAAAATTTCAGAATTGCACCTTGCAATGTGGAGATATTACTGTTTGTGCATTTACAATATTCATTGATTTTTGCAATTGAAAAACGTCCAGAAATGTTTGAAGCTACTGACTAAATGAAAGGAGCTGGCATCTCACTCTCTTTGATTCTTCTTTATCATGCTAGGATTAGCAGGAAAAAGCAAAAAATTTCAGAATTGCACCTTGCAATGCGGAGAAATTACTGTGTGTGCATTTACAATATTCATTGATTTTTGCCATTGAAAAACGTCCAGAAATGTTTGAAGCTACTGACTGAATGAAAGGAGCTGGCATCTCACTCTCTTTGAATCTTCTTTATCATGCTAGGATTAGCAGGAAAAAGCAAAAAATTTCAGAATTGCACCTTGCAATGCGGAGAAATTACTGTGTGTGCATTTACAATATTTATTGATTTTTGCCATTGAAAAACATCGTTATTCATATACCAGAAATGTTTGAAGCTACTGACTGAATGAAAAGAGCTGGCATCTCACTCTCTTTGAATCTTCTTTATCATGCCAGGATTAGCAGGAAAAAGCAAAAAATTTCAGAATTGCACCTTGCAATGTGGAGATATTACTGTTTGTGCATTTACAATATTCATTGATTTTTGCCATTGAAAAACGTCCAGAAATGTTTGAAGCTACTGACTGAATGAAAGGAGCTGGCATCTCACTCTCTTTGAATCTTCTTTATCATGCTAGGATTAGCAGGAAAAAGCAAAAAATTTCAGAATTGCACCTTGCAATGCGGAGAAATTACTGTGTGTGCATTTACAATATTCATTGATTTTTGCCATTGAAAAACATCGTTATTCATATACCAGAAATGTTTGAAGCTACTGACTGAATGAAAAGAGCTGGCATCTCACTCTCTGAATCTTCTTTATCATGCCAGGATTAGCAGGAAAAAGCAAAAAATTTCAGAATTGCACCTTGCAATGTGGAGATATTACTGTTTGTGCATTTACAATATTCATTGATTTTTGCCATTGAAAAACATCATGTTATTCATATACCAGAAATGTTTGAAGCTACTGACTGAATGAAAAGAGCTGGCATCTCACTCTCTTTGAATCTTCTTTATCATGCCAGGATTAGCAGGAAAAAGCAAAAAATTTCAGAATTGCACCTTGCAATGTGGAGATATTACTGTTTGTGCATTTACAATATTCATTGATTTTTGCCATTGAAAAACGTCCAGAAATGTTTGAAGCTACTGACTGAATGAAAGGAGCTGGCATCTCACTCTCTTTGAATCTTCTTTATCATGCTAGGATTAGCAGGAAAAAGCAAAAAATTTCAGAATTGCACCTTGCAATGCGGAGAAATTACTGTGTGTGCATTTACAATATTCATTGATTTTTGCCATTGAAAAACATCATGTTATTCATATACCAGAAATGTTTGAAGCTACTGACTGAATGAAAAGAGCTGGCATCTCACTCTCTTTGAATCTTCTTTATCATGCCAGGATTAGCAGGAAAAAGCAAAAAATTTCAGAATTGCACCTTGCAATGTGGAGATATTACTGTTTGTGCATTTACAATATTCATTGATTTTTGCCATTGAAAAACGTCCAGAAATGTTTGAAGCTACTGACTGAATGAAAGGAGCTGGCATCTCACTCTCTTTGAATCTTCTTTATCATGCTAGGATTAGCAGGAAAAAGCAAAAAATTTCAGAATTGCACCTTGCAATGCGGAGAAATTACTGTTTGTGCATTTACAATATTCATTGATTTTTGCCATTGAAAAACATCATGTTATTCATATACCAGAAATGTTTGAAGCTACTGACTGAATGAAAGGAGCTGGCATCTCACTCTCTTTGAATCTTCTTTATCATGCTAGGATTAGCAGGAAAAAGCAAAAAATGTCAGAATTGCACCTTGCAATGCGGAGAAATTACTGTGTGTGCATTTACAATATTCATTGATTTTTGCCATTGAAAAACATCATGTTATTCATATACCAGAAATGTTTGAAGCTACTGACTGAATGAAAAGAGCTGGCATCTCACTCTCTTTGAATCTTCTTTATCATGCCAGGATTAGCAGGAAAAAGCAAAAAATTTCAGAATTGCACCTTGCAATGTGGAGATATTACTGTTTGTGCATTTACAATATTCATTGATTTTTGCAATTGAAAAACGTCCAGAAATGTTTGAAGCTACTGACTAAATGAAAGGAGCTGGCATCTCACTCTCTTTGATTCTTCTTTATCATGCTAGGATTAGCAGGAAAAAGCAAAAAATTTCAGAATTGCACCTTGCAATGCGGAGAAATTACTGTGTGTGCATTTACAATATTCATTGATTTTTGCCATTGAAAAACGTCCAGAAATGTTTGAAGCTACTGACTGAATGAAAGGAGCTGGCATCTCACTCTCTTTGAATCTTCTTTATCATGCTAGGATTAGCAGGAAAAAGCAAAAAATTTCAGAATTGCACCTTGCAATGCGGAGAAATTACTGTGTGTGCATTTACAATATTTATTGATTTTTGCCATTGAAAAACATCGTTATTCATATACCAGAAATGTTTGAAGCTACTGACTGAATGAAAAGAGCTGGCATCTCACTCTCTTTGAATCTTCTTTATCATGCCAGGATTAGCAGGAAAAAGCAAAAAATTTCAGAATTGCACCTTGCAATGTGGAGATATTACTGTTTGTGCATTTACAATATTCATTGATTTTTGCCATTGAAAAACGTCCAGAAATGTTTGAAGCTACTGACTGAATGAAAGGAGCTGGCATCTCACTCTCTTTGAATCTTCTTTATCATGCTAGGATTAGCAGGAAAAAGCAAAAAATTTCAGAATTGCACCTTGCAATGCGGAGAAATTACTGTGTGTGCATTTACAATATTCATTGATTTTTGCCATTGAAAAACATCGTTATTCATATACCAGAAATGTTTGAAGCTACTGACTGAATGAAAAGAGCTGGCATCTCACTCTCTGAATCTTCTTTATCATGCCAGGATTAGCAGGAAAAAGCAAAAAATTTCAGAATTGCACCTTGCAATGTGGAGATATTACTGTTTGTGCATTTACAATATTCATTGATTTTTGCCATTGAAAAACATGTTATTCATATACCAGAAATGTTTGAAGCTACTGACTGAATGAAAAGAGCTGGCATCTCACTCTCTTTGAATCTTCTTTATCATGCCAGGATTAGCAGGAAAAAGCAAAAAATTTCAGAATTGCACCTTGCAATGTGGAGATATTACTGTTTGTGCATTTACAATATTCATTGATTTTTGCCATTGAAAAACGTCCAGAAATGTTTGAAGCTACTGACTGAATGAAAGGAGCTGGCATCTCACTCTCTTTGAATCTTCTTTATCATGCTAGGCTTAGCAGGAAAAAGCAAAAAATTTCAGAATTGCACATTGCAATGCGGAGAAATTACTGTTTGTGCATTTACCATATTCATTGATTTTTGCCATTGAAAAACATCATGTTATTCATATACCAGAAATGTTTGAAGCTACTGACTGAATGAAAAGAGCTGGCATCTCACTCTCTTTGAATCTTCTTTATCATGCCAGGATTAGCAGGAAAAAGCAAAACATTTCAGAATTGCACCTTGCAATGTGGAGATATTACTGTTTGTGCATTTACAATATTCATTGATTTTTGCCATTGAAAAACGTCCAGAAATGTTTGAAGCTACTGACTGAATGAAAGGAGCTGGCATCTCACTCTCTTTGAATCTTCTTTATCATGCTAGGATTAGCAGGAAAAAGCAAAAAATTTCAGAATTGCACCTTGCAATGCGGAGAAATTACTGTGTGTGCATTTACAATATTCATTGATTTTTGCCATTGAAAAACATCGTTATTCATATACCAGAAATGTTTGAAGCTACTGACTGAATGAAAGGAGCTGGCATCTCACTCTCTTTGAATCTTCTTTATCATGCTAGGATTAGCAGGAAAAAGCAAAAAATTTCAGAATTGCACCTTGCAATGCGGAGAAATTACTGTTTGTGCATTTACAATATTCATTGATTTTTGCCATTGAAAAACGTCAAGAAATGTTTGAAGCTACTGACTGAATGAAAGGAGCTGGCATCTCACTCTCTTTGAATCTTCTTTATCATGCTAGGATCAGCAGGAAAAAGCAAAAAATTTCAGAATTGCACCTTGCAATGCGGAGAAATTACTGTGTGTGCATTTACAATATTCATTGATTTTTGCCATTGAAAAACATCATGTTATTCATATACCAGAAATGTTTGAAGCTACTGACTGAATGAAAGGAGCTGGCATCTCACTCTCTTTGAATCTTCTTTATCATGCTAGGATTAGCAGGAAAAAGCAAAAAATTTCAGAATTGCACCTTGCAATGCGGAGAAATTACTGTTTGTGCATTTACAATATTCATTGATTTTTGCCATTGAAAAACATCATGTTATTCATATACCAGAAATGTTTGAAGCTACAGACTGAATGAAAGGAGCTGGCATCTCACTCTCTTTGAATCTTCTTTATCATGCTAGGATTAGCAGGAAAAAGCAAAAAATTTCAGAATTGCACCTTGCAATGCGGAGAAATTACTGTGTGTGCATTTACAATATTCATTGATTTTTGCCATTGAAAAACATAATGTTATTCATATACCAGAAATGTTTGAAGCTACTGACTGAATGAAAAGAGCTGGCATCTCACTCTCTTTGAATCTTCTTTATCATGCCAGGATTAGCAGGAAAAAGCAAAAAATTTCAGAATTGCACCTTGCAATGTGGAGATATTACTGTTTGTGCATTTACAATATTCATTGATTTTTGCCATTGAAAAACGTCCAGAAATGTTTGAAGCTACTGACTGAATGAAAGGAGCTGGCATCTCACTCTCTTTGAATCTTCTTTATCATGCTAGGATTAGCAGGAAAAAGCAAAAAATTTCAGAATTGCACCTTGCAATGCGGAGAAATTACTGTGTGTGCATTTACAATATTCACTGATTTTTGCCATTGAAAAACGTCCAGAAATGTTTGAAGCTACTGACTGAATGAAAGGAGCTGGCATCTCACTCTCTTTGAATCTTCTTTATCATGCTAGGATTAGCAGGAAAAAGCAAAAAATTTCAGAATTGCACCTTGCAATGCGGAGAAATTACTGTGTGTGCATTTACAATATTCATTGATTTTTGCCATTGAAAAACATCGTTATTCATATACCAGAAATGTTTGAAGCTACTGACTGAATGAAAAGAGCTGGCATCTCACTCTCTTTGAATCTTCTTTATCATGCCAGGATTAGCAGGAAAAAGCAAAAAATTTCAGAATTGCACCTTGCAATGTGGAGATATTACTGTTTGTGCATTTACAATATTCATTGATTTTTGCCATTGAAAAACATGTTATTCATATACCAGAAATGTTTGAAGCTACTGACTGAATGAAAAGAGCTGGCATCTCACTCTCTTTGAATCTTCTTTATCATGCCAGGATTAGCAGGAAAAAGCAAAAAATTTCAGAATTGCACCTTGCAATGTGGAGATATTACTGTTTGTGCATTTACAATATTCATTGATTTTTGCCATTGAAAAACATGTTATTCATATACCAGAAATGTTTGAAGCTACTGACTGAATGAAAAGAGCTGGCATCTCACTCTCTTTGAATCTTCTTTATCATGCCAGGATTAGCAGGAAAAAGCAAAAAATTTCAGAATTGCACCTTGCAATGTGGAGATATTACTGTTTGTGCATTTACAATATTCATTGATTTTTGCCATTGAAAAACGTCCAGAAATGTTTGAAGCTACTGACTGAATGAAAGGAGCTGGCATCTCACTCTCTTTGAATCTTCTTTATCATGCTAGGATTAGCAGGAAAAAGCAAAAAATTTCAGAATTGCACATTGCAATGCGGAGAAATTACTGTTTGTGCATTTACAATATTCATTGATTTTTGCCATTGAAAAACATCATGTTATTCATATACCAGAAATGTTTGAAGCTACTGACTGAATGAAAGGAGCTGGCATCTCACTCTCTTTGAATCTTCTTTATCATGCTAGGATTAGCAGGAAAAAGCAAAAAATTTCAGAATTGCACCTTGCAATGCGGAGAAATTACTGTTTGTGCATTTACAATATTCATTGATTTTTGCCATTGAAAAACATCATGTTATTCATATACCAGAAATGTTTGAAGCTACTGACTGAATGAAAAGAGCTGGCATCTCACTCTCTTTGAATCTGCTTTATCATGCCAGGATTAGCAGGAAAAAGCAAAAAATTTCAGAATTGCACCTTGCAATGTGGAGATATTACTGTTTGTGCATTTACAATATTCATTGATTTTTGCCATTGAAAAACGTCCAGAAATGTTTGAAGCTACTGACTGAATGAAAGGAGCTGGCATCTCACTCTCTTTGAATCTTCTTTATCATGCTAGGATTAGCAGGAAAAAGCAAAAAATTTCAGAATTGCACCTTGCAATGCGGAGAAATTACTGTGTGTGCATTTACAATATTCATTGATTTTTGCCATTGAAAAACATCGTTATTCATATACCAGAAATGTTTGAAGCTACTGACTGAATGAAAGGAGCTGGCATCTCACTCTCTTTGAATCTTCTTTATCATGCTAGGATTAGCAGGAAAAAGCAAAAAATTTCAGAATTGCACCTTGCAATGCGGAGAAATTACTGTTTGTGCATTTACAATATTCATTGATTTTTGCCATTGAAAAACATCATGTTATTCATATACCAGAAATGTTTGAAGCTACTGACTGAACGAAAGGAGCTGGCATCTCACTCTCTTTGAATCTTCTTTATCATGCTAGGATTAGCAGGAAAAAGCAAAAAATTTCAGAATTGCACCTTGCAATGCGGAGAAATTACTGTGTGTGCATTTACAATATTCATTGATTTTTGCCATTGAAAAACATCATGTTATTCATATACCAGAAATGTTTGAAGCTACTGACTGAATGAAAGGAGCTGGCATCTCACTCTCTTTGAATCTTCTTTATCATGCTAGGATTAGCAGGAAAAATTAAAAAATTTCAGAATTGCACCTTGCAATGCGGAGATATTACTGTTTGTGCATTTACAATATTCATTGATTTTTGCCATTGAAAAACGTCCAGAAATGTTTGAAGCTACTGACTGAATGAAAGGAGCTGGCATCTCACTCTCTTTGAATCTTCTTTATCATGCTAGGATTAGCAGGAAAAAGCAAAAAATTTCAGAATTGCACCTTGCAATGCGGAGAAATTACTGTGTGTGCATTTACAATATTCATTGATTTTTGCCATTGAAAAACATCATGTTATTCATATACCAGAAATGTTTGAAGCTACTAACTGAATGAAAGGAGCTGGCATCTCACTCTCTTTGAATCTTCTTTATCATGCTAGGATTAGCAGGAAAAAGCAAAAAATTTCAGAATTGCACCTTGCAATGCGGAGAAATTACTGTTTGTGCATTTACAATATTCATTGATTTTTGCCATTGAAAAACATCATGTTATTCATATACCAGAAATGTTTGAAGCTACTGACTGAATGAAAGGAGCTGGCATCTCACTCTCTTTGAATCTTCTTTATCATGCTAGGATTAGCAGGAAAAAGCAAAAAATTTCAGAATTGCACCTTGCAATGCGGAGAAATTACTGTGTGTGCATTTACAATATTCATTGATTTTTGCTATTGAAAAACATGTTATTCATATACCAGAAATGTTTGAAGCTACTGACTGAATGAAAAGAGCTGGCATCTCACTCTCTTTGAATCTTCTTTATCATGTCAGGATTAGCAGGAAAAAGCAAAAAATTTCAGAATTGCACCTTGCAATGTGGAGATATTACTGTTTGTGCATTTACAATATTCATTGATTTTTGCCATTGAAAAACATGTTATTCATATACCAGAAATGTTTGAAGCTACTGACTGAATGAAAAGAGCTGGCATCTCACTCTCTTTGAATCTTCTTTATCATGCCAGGATTAGCAGGAAAAAGCAAAAAATTTCAGAATTGCACCTTGCAATGTGGAGATATTACTGTTTGTGCATTTACAATATTCATTGATTTTTGCCATTGAAAAACGTCCAGAAATGTTTGAAGCTACTGACTGAATGAAAGGAGCTGGCATCTCACTCTCTTTGAATCTTCTTTATCATGCTAGGATTAGCAGGAAAAAGCAAAAAATTTCAGAATTGCACCTTGCAATGCGGAGAAATTACTGTGTGTGCATTTACAATATTCATTGATTTTTGCCATTGAAAAACATCATGTTATTCATATACCAGAAATGTTTGAAGCTACTGACTGAATGAAAAGAGCTGGCATCTCACTCTCTTTGAATCTTCTTTATCATGCCAGGATTAGCAGGAAAAAGCAAAAAATTTCAGAATTGCACCTTGCAATGTGGAGATATTACTGTTTGTGCATTTACAATATTCATTGATTTTTGCCATTGAAAAACATCCAGAAATGTTTGAAGCTACTGACTGAATGAAAGGAGCTGGCATCTCACTCTCTTTGAATCTTCTTTATCATGCTAGGATTAGCAGGAAAAAGCAAAAAATTTCAGAATTGCACCTTGCAATGCGGAGAAATTACTGTTTGTGCATTTACAATATTCATTGATTTTTGCCATTGAAAAACATGTTATTCATATACCAGAAATGTTTGAAGCTACTGACTGAATGAAAAGAGCTGGCATCTCACTCTCTTTGAATCTTCTTTATCATGCCAGGATTAGCAGGAAAAAGCAAAAAATTTCAGAATTGCACCTTGCAATGTGGAGATATTACTGTTTGTGCATTTACAATATTCATTGATTTTTGCCATTGAAAAACGTCCAGAAATGTTTGAAGCTACTGACTGAATGAAAAGAGCTGGCATCTCACTCTCTTTGAATCTTCTTTATCATGCCAGGATTAGCAGGAAAAAGCAAAAAATTTCAGAATTGCACCTTGCAATGTGGAGATATTACTGTTTGTGCATTTACAATATTCATTGATTTTTGCCATTGAAAAACATCATGTTATTCATATACCAGAAATGTTTGAAGCTACTGACTGAATGAAAAGAGCTGGCATCTCACTCTCTTTGAATCTTCTTTATCATGCCAGGATTAGCAGGAAAAAGCAAAAAATTTCAGAATTGCACCTTGCAATGTGGAGATATTACTGTTTGTGCATTTACAATATTCATTGATTTTTGCCATTGAAAAACGTCCAGAAATGTTTGAAGCTACTGACTGAATGAAAGGAGCTGGCATCTCACTCTCTTTGAATCTTCTTTATCATGCTAGGATTAGCAGGAAAAAGCAAAAAATTTCAGAATTGCACCTTGCAATGCGGAGAAATTACTGTGTGTGCATTTACAATATTCATTGATTTTTGCCATTGAAAAACATCGTTATTCATATACCAGAAATGTTTGAAGCTACTGACTGAATGAAAAGAGCTGGCATCTCGCTCTCTTTGAATCTTTATCATGCCAGGATTAGCAGGAAAAAGCAAAAAATTTCAGAATTGCACCTTGCAATGTGGAGATATTACTGTTTGTGCATTTACAATATTCATTGATTTTTGCCATTGAAAAACGTCCAGAAATGTTTGAAGCTACTGACTGAATGAAAAGAGCTGGCATCTCACTCTCTTTGAATCTTCTTTATCATGACAGGATTAGCAGGAAAAAGTAAAAAATTTCAGAATTGCACCTTGCAATGTGGAGATATTACTGTTTGTGCATTTACAATATTCATTGATTTTTGCCATTGAAAAACATCATGTTATTCATATACCAGAAATGTTTGAAGCTACTGACTGAATGAAAAGAGCTGGCATCTCACTCTCTTTGAATCTTCTTTATCATGCCAGGATTAGCAGGAAAAAGCAAAAAATTTCAGAATTGCACCTTGCAATGTGGAGATATTACTGTTTGTGCATTTACAATATTCATTGATTTTTGCCATTGAAAAACGTCCAGAAATGTTTGAAGCTACTAACTGAATGAAAAGAGCTGGCATCTCACTCTCTTTGAATCTTCTTTATCATGCCAGGATTAGCAGGAAAAAGCAAAAAATTTCAGAATTGCACCTTGCAATGTGGAGATATTACTGTTTGTGCATTTACAATATTCATTGATTTTTGCCATTGAAAAACATCATGTTATTCATATACCAGAAATGTTTGAAGCTACTGACTGAATGAAAAGAGCTGGCATCTCACTCTCTTTGAATCTTCTTTATCATGCCAGGTTTAGCAGGAAAAAGCAAAAAATTTCAGAATTGCACCTTGCAATGTGGAGATATTACTGTTTGTGCATTTACAATATTCATTGATTTTTGCCATTGAAAAACATGTTATTCATATACCAGAAATGTTTGAAGCTACTGACTGAATGAAAAGAGCTGGCATCTCACTCTCTTTGAATCTTCTTTATCATGCCAGGATTAGCAGGAAAAAGCAAAAAATTTCAGAATTGCACTTTGCAATGTGGAGATATTACTGTTTGTGCATTTACCATATTCATTGATTTTTGCCCTTGAAAAACGTCCAGAAATGTTTGAAGCTACTGACTGAATGAAAGGAGCTGGCATCTCACTCTCTTTGAATCTTCTTTATCATGCTAGGATTAGCAGGAAAAAGCAAAAAATTTCAGAATTGCACCTTGCAATGCGGAGAAATTACTGCATGTGCATTTACAATATTCATTGATTTTTGCCATTGAAAAACATCATGTTATTCATATACCAGAAATGTTTGAAGCTACTGACTGAATGAAAAGAGCTGGCATCTCACTCTCTTTGAATCTTCTTTATCATGCCAGGATTAGCAGGAAAAAGCAAAAAATTTCAGAATTGCACCTTGCAATGTGGAGATATTACTGTTTGTGCATTTACAATATTCATTGATTTTTGCCATTGAAAAACGTCCAGAAATGTTTGAAGCTACTGACTGAATGAAAGGAGCTGGCATCTCACTCTCTTTGAATCTTCTTTATCATGCCAGGATTAGCAGGAAAAAGCAAAAAATTTCAGAATTGCACCTTGCAATGTGGAGATATTACTGTTTGTGCATTTACAATATTCATTGATTTTTGCCATTGAAAAACGTCCAGAAATGTTTGAAGCTACTGACTGAATGAAAGGAGCTGGCATCTCACTCTCTTTGAATCTTCTTTATCATGCTAGGATTAGCAGGAAAAAGCAAAAAATTTCAGAATTGCACCTTGCAATGCGGAGAAATTACTGTGTGTGCATTTACAATATTCATTGATTTTTGCCATTGAAAAACATCGTTATTCATATACCAGAAATGTTTGAAGCTACTGACTGAATGAAAGGAGCTGGCATCTCACTCTCTTTGAATCTTCTTTATCATGCTAGGATTAGCAGGAAAAAGCAAAAAATTTCAGAATTGCACCTTGCAATGCGGAGAAATTACTGTTTGTGCATTTACAATATTCATTGATTTTTGCCATTGAAAAACATGTTATTCATATACCAGAAATGTTTGAAGCTACTGACTGAATGAAAAGAGCTGGCATCTCACTCTCTTTGAATCTTCTTTATCATGCCAGGATTAGCAGGAAAAAGCAAAAAATTTCAGAATTGCACCTTGCAATGTGGAGATATTACTGTTTGTGCATTTACAATATTCATTGATTTTTGCCATTGAAAAACGTCCAGAAATGTTTGAAGCTACTGACTGAATGAAAGGAGCTGGCATCTCACTCTCTTTGAATCTTCTTTATCATGCTAGGATTAGCAGGAAAAAGCAAAAAATTTCAGAATTGCACCTTGCAATGCGGAGAAATTACTGTGTGTGCATTTACAATATTCATTGATTTTTGCCATTGAAAAACATCATGTTATTCATATACCAGAAATGTTTGAAGCTACTGACTGAATGAAAAGAGCTGGCATCTCACTCTCTTTGAATCTTCTTTATCATGCCAGGATTAGCAGGAAAAAGCAAAAAATTTCAGAATTGCACCTTGCAATGTGGAGATATTACTGTTTGTGCATTTACAATATTCATTGATTTTTGCCATTGAAAAACATCCAGAAATGTTTGAAGCTACTGACTGAATGAAAGGAGCTGGCATCTCACTCTCTTTGAATCTTCTTTATCATGCTAGGATTAGCAGGAAAAAGCAAAAAATTTCAGAATTGCACATTGCAATGCGGAGAAATTACTGTTTGTGCATTTACAATATTCATTGATTTTTGCCATTGAAAAACATGTTATTCATATACCAGAAATGTTTGAAGCTACTGACTGAATGAAAAGAGCTGGCATCTCACTCTCTTTGAATCTTCTTTATCATGCCAGGATTAGCAGGAAAAAGCAAAAAATTTCAGAATTGCACCTTGCAATGTGGAGATATTACTGTTTGTGCATTTACAATATTCATTGATTTTTGCCATTGAAAAACGTCCAGAAATGTTTGAAGCTACTGACTGAATGAAAAGAGCTGGCATCTCACTCTCTTTGAATCTTCTTTATCATGCCAGGATTAGCAGGAAAAAGCAAAAAATTTCAGAATTGCACCTTGCAATGTGGAGATATTACTGTTTGTGCATTTACAATATTCATTGATTTTTGCCATTGAAAAACATCATGTTATTCATATACCAGAAATGTTTGAAGCTACTGACTGAATGAAAAGAGCTGGCATCTCACTCTCTTTGAATCTTCTTTATCATGCCAGGATTAGCAGGAAAAAGCAAAAAATTTCAGAATTGCACCTTGCAATGTGGAGATATTACTGTTTGTGCATTTACAATATTCATTGATTTTTGCCATTGAAAAACGTCCAGAAATGTTTGAAGCTACTGACTGAATGAAAGGAGCTGGCATCTCACTCTCTTTGAATCTTCTTTATCATGCTAGGATTAGCAGGAAAAAGCAAAAAATTTCAGAATTGCACCTTGCAATGCGGAGAAATTACTGTGTGTGCATTTACAATATTCATTGATTTTTGCCATTGAAAAACATCGTTATTCATATACCAGAAATGTTTGAAGCTACTGACTGAATGAAAAGAGCTGGCATCTCGCTCTCTTTGAATCTTTATCATGCCAGGATTAGCAGGAAAAAGCAAAAAATTTCAGAATTGCACCTTGCAATGTGGAGATATTACTGTTTGTGCATTTACAATATTCATTGATTTTTGCCATTGAAAAACGTCCAGAAATGTTTGAAGCTACTGACTGAATGAAAAGAGCTGGCATCTCACTCTCTTTGAATCTTCTTTATCATGACAGGATTAGCAGGAAAAAGTAAAAAATTTCAGAATTGCACCTTGCAATGTGGAGATATTACTGTTTGTGCATTTACAATATTCATTGATTTTTGCCATTGAAAAACATCATGTTATTCATATACCAGAAATGTTTGAAGCTACTGACTGAATGAAAAGAGCTGGCATCTCACTCTCTTTGAATCTTCTTTATCATGCCAGGATTAGCAGGAAAAAGCAAAAAATTTCAGAATTGCACCTTGCAATGTGGAGATATTACTGTTTGTGCATTTACAATATTCATTGATTTTTGCCATTGAAAAACGTCCAGAAATGTTTGCAGCTACTAACTGAATGAAAAGAGCTGGCATCTCACTCTCTTTGAATCTTCTTTATCATGCCAGGATTAGCAGGAAAAAGCAAAAAATTTCAGAATTGCACCTTGCAATGTGGAGATATTACTGTTTGTGCATTTACAATATTCATTGATTTTTGCCATTGAAAAACATCATGTTATTCATATACCAGAAATGTTTGAAGCTACTGACTGAATGAAAAGAGCTGGCATCTCACTCTCTTTGAATCTTCTTTATCATGCCAGGATTAGCAGGAAAAAGCAAAAAATTTCAGAATTGCACTTTGCAATGTGGAGATATTACTGTTTGTGCATTTACCATATTCATTGATTTTTGCCCTTGAAAAACGTCCAGAAATGTTTGAAGCTACTGACTGAATGAAAGGAGCTGGCATCTCACTCTCTTTGAATCTTCTTTATCATGCTAGGATTAGCAGGAAAAAGCAAAAAATTTCAGAATTGCACCTTGCAATGCGGAGAAATTACTGCATGTGCATTTACAATATTCATTGATTTTTGCCATTGAAAAACATCATGTTATTCATATACCAGAAATGTTTGAAGCTACTGACTGAATGAAAAGAGCTGGCATCTCACTCTCTTTGAATCTTCTTTATCATGCCAGGATTAGCAGGAAAAAGCAAAAAATTTCAGAATTGCACCTTGCAATGTGGAGATATTACTGTTTGTGCATTTACAATATTCATTGATTTTTGCCATTGAAAAACGTCCAGAAATGTTTGAAGCTACTGACTGAATGAAAGGAGCTGGCATCTCACTCTCTTTGAATCTTCTTTATCATGCCAGGATTAGCAGGAAAAAGCAAAAAATTTCAGAATTGCACCTTGCAATGTGGAGATATTACTGTTTGTGCATTTACAATATTCATTGATTTTTGCCATTGAAAAACGTCCAGAAATGTTTGAAGCTACTGACTGAATGAAAGGAGCTGGCATCTCACTCTCTTTGAATCTTCTTTATCATGCTAGGATTAGCAGGAAAAAGCAAAAAATTTCAGAATTGCACCTTGCAATGCGGAGAAATTACTGTGTGTGCATTTACAATATTCATTGATTTTTGCCATTGAAAAACATCGTTATTCATATACCAGAAATGTTTGAAGCTACTGACTGAATGAAAGGAGCTGGCATCTCACTCTCTTTGAATCTTCTTTATCATGCTAGGATTAGCAGGAAAAAGCAAAAAATTTCAGAATTGCCCCTTGCAATGCGGAGAAATTACTGTTTGTGCATTTACAATATTCATTGATTTTTGCCATTGAAAAACGTCCAGAAATGTTTGAAGCTACTGACTGAATGAAAGGAGCTGGCATCTCACTCTCTTTGAATCTTCTTTATCATGCTAGGATTAGCAGGAAAAAGCAAAAAATTTCAGAATTGCACCTTGCAATCCGGAGAAATTACTGTGTGTGCATTTACAATATTCATTGATTTTTGCCATTGAAAAACATCGTTATTCATATACCAGAAATGTTTGAAGCTACTGACTGAATGAAAAGAGCTGGCATCTCACTCTCTTTGAATCTTCTTTATCATGCCAGGATTAGCAGGAAAAAGCAAAAAATTTCAGAATTGCACCATGCAATGTGGAGATATTACTGTTTGTGCATTTACAATATTCATTGATTTTTGCCATTGAAAAACATCCAGAAATGTTTGAAGCTACTGACTGAATGAAAAGAGCTGGCATCTCACTCTCTTTGAATCTTCTTTATCATGCCAGGATTAGCAGGAAAAAGCAAAAAATTTCAGAATTGCACCTTGCAATGTGGAGATATTACTGTTTGTGCATTTACAATATTCATTGATTTTTGCCATTGAAAAACATCATGTTATTCATATACCAGAAATGTTTGAAGCTACTGACTGAATGAAAAGAGCTGGCATCTCACTCTCTTTGAATCTTCTTTATCATGCCAGGATTAGCAGGAAAAAGCAAAAAATTTCAGAATTGCACCTTGCAATGTGGAGATATTACTGTTTGTGCATTTACAATATTCATTGATTTTTGCCATTGAAAAACGTCCAGAAATGTTTGAAGCTACTGACTGAATGAAAAGAGCTGGCATCTCACTCTCTTTGAATCTTCTTTATCATGCCAGGATTAGCAGGAAAAAGCAAAAAATTTCAGAATTGCACCTTGCAATGTGGAGATATTACTGTTTGTGCATTTACAATATTCATTGATTTTTGCCATTGAAAAACATCATGTTATTCATATACCAGAAATGTTTGAAGCTACTGACTGAATGAAAAGAGCTGGCATCTCACTCTCTTTGAATCTTCTTTATCATGCCAGGATTAGCAGGAAAAAGCAAAAAAATTCAGAATTGCACCTTGCAATGTGGAGATATTACTGTTTGTGCATTTACAATATTCATTGATTTTTGCCATTGAAAAACATGTTATTCATATACCAGAAATGTTTGAAGCTACTGACTGAATGAAAAGAGCTGGCATCTCACTCTCTTTGAATCTTCTTTATCATGCCAGGATTAGCAGGAAAAAGCAAAAAATTTCAGAATTGCACCTTGCAATGTGGAGATATTACTGTTTGTGCATTTACAATATTCATTGATTTTTGCCCTTGAAAAACGTCCAGAAATGTTTGAAGCTACTGACTGAATGAAAGGAGCTGGCATCTCACTCTCTTTGAATCTTCTATATCATGCTAGGATTAGCAGGAAAAAGCAAAAAATTTCAGAATTGCACCTTGCAATGCGGAGAAATTACTGTGTGTGCATTTACAATATTCATTGATTTTTGCCATTGAAAAACATCATGTTATTCATATACCAGAAATGTTTGAAGCTACTGACTGAATGAAAAGAGCTGGCATCTCACTCTCTTTGAATCTTCTTTATCATGCCAGGATTAGCAGGAAAAAGCAAAAAATTTCAGAATTGCACCTTGCAATGTGGAGATATTACTGTTTGTGCATTTACAATATTCATTGATTTTTGCCATTGAAAAACGTCCAGAAATGTTTGAAGCTACTGACTGAATGAAAGGAGCTGGCATCTCACTCTCTTTGAATCTTCTTTATCATGCCAGGATTAGCAGGAAAAAGCAAAAAATTTCAGAATTGCACCTTGCAATGTGGAGATATTACTGTTTGTGCATTTACAATCTTCATTGATTTTTGCCATTGAAAAACGTCCAGAAATGTTTGAAGCTACTGACTGAATGAAAGGAGCTGGCATCTCACTCTCTTTGAATCTTCTTTATCATGCTAGGATTAGCAGGAAAAAGCAAAACATTTCAGAATTGCACCTTGCAATGCGGAGAAATTACTGTGTGTGCATTTACAATATTCATTGATTTTTGCCATTGAAAAACATCGTTATTCATATACCAGAAATGTTTGAAGCTACTGACTGAATGAAAGGAGCTGGCATCTCACTCTCTTTGAATCTTCTTTATCATGCTAGGATTAGCAGGAAAAAGCAAAAAATTTCAGAATTGCACCTTGCAATGCGGAGAAATTACTGTTTGTGCATTTACAATATTCATTGATTTTTGCCAATGAAAAACGTCAAGAAATGTTTGAAGCTACTGACTGAATGAAAGGAGCTGGCATCTCACTCTCTTTGAATCTTCTTTATCATGCTAGGATTAGCAGGAAAAAGCAAAAAATTTCAGAATTGCACCTTGCAATGCGGAGAAATTACTGTGTGTGCATTTACAATATTCATTGATTTTTGCCATTGAAAAACATCATGTTATTCATATACCAGAAATGTTTGAAGCTACTGACTGAATGAAAGGAGCTGGCATCTCACTCTCTTTGAATCTTCTTTATCATGCTAGGATTAGCAGGAAAAAGCAAAAAATTTCAGAATTGCACCTTGCAATGCGGAGAAATTACTGTTTGTGCATTTACAATATTCATTGATTTTTGCCATTGAAAAACATCATGTTATTCATATACCAGAAATGTTTGAAGCTACTGACTGAATGAAAGGAGCTGGCATCTCACTCTCTTTGAATCTTCTTTATCATGCTAGGATTAGCAGGAAAAAGCAAAAAATTTCAGAATTGCACCTTGCAATGCGGAGAAATTACTGTGTGTGCATTTACAATATTCATTGATTTTTGCCATTGAAAAACATCATGTTATTCATATACCAGAAATGTTTGAAGCTACTGACTGAATGAAAAGAGCTGGCATCTCACTCTCTTTGAATCTTATTTATCATGCCAGGATTAGCAGGAAAAAGCAAAAAATTTCAGAATTGCACCTTGCAATGTGGAGATATTACTGTTTGTGCATTTACAATATTCATTGATTTTTGCCATTGAAAAACGTCCAGAAATGTTTGAAGCTACTGACTGAATGAAAGGAGCTGGCATCTCACTCTCTTTGAATCTTCTTTATCATGCTAGGATTAGCAGGAAAAAGCAAAAAATTTCAGAATTGCACCTTGCAATGCGGAGAAATTACTGTGTGTGCATTTACAATATTCATTGATTTTTGCCATTGAAAAACGTCCAGAAATGTTTGAAGCTACTGACTGAATGAAAGGAGCTGGCACCTCACTCTCTTTGAATCTTCTTTATCATGCTAGGATTAGCAGGAAAAAGCAAAAAATTTCAGAATTGCACCTTGCAATGCGGAGAAATTACTGTGTGTGCATTTACAATATTCATTGATTTTTGCCATTGAAAAACATCGTTATTCATATATCAGAAATGTTTGAAGCTACTGACTGAATGAAAAGAGCTGGCATCTCACTCTCTTTGAATCTTCTTTATCATGCCAGGATTAGCAGGAAAAAGCAAAAAATTTCAGAATTGCACCTTGCAATGTGGAGATATTACTGTTTGTGCATTTACAATATTCATTGATTTTTGCCATTGAAAAACATGTTATTCATATACCAGAAATGTTTGAAGCTACTGACTGAATGAAAAGAGCTGGCATCTCACTCTCTTTGAATCTTCTTTATCATGCCAGGATTAGCAGGAAAAAGCAAAAAATTTCAGAATTGCACCTTGCAATGTGGAGATATTACTGTTTGTGCATTTACAATATTCATTGATTTTTGCCATTGAAAAATGTCCAGAAATGTTTGAAGCTACTGACTGAATGAAAAGAGCTGGCATCTCACTCTCTTTGAATCTTCTTTATCATGCCAGGATTAGCAGGAAAAAGCAAAAAATTTAAGAATTGCACCTTGCAATGTGGAGATATTACTGTTTGTGCATTTACAATATTCATTGATTTTTGCCATTGAAAAACATCATGTTATTCATATACCAGAAATGTTTGAAGCTACTGACTGAATGAAAAGAGCTGGCATCTCACTCTCTTTGAATCTTCTTTATCATGCCAGGATTAGCAGGAAAAAGCAAAAAATTTCAGAATTGCACCTTGCAATGTGGAGATATTACTGTTTGTGCATTTACAATATTCATTGATTTTTGCCATTGAAAAACGTCCAGAAATGTTTGAAGCTACTGACTGAATGAAAGGAGCTGGCATCTCACTCTCTTTGAATCTTCTTTATCATGCTAGGATTAGCAGGAAAAAGCAAGAAATTTCAGAATTGCACCTTGCAATGCGGAGAAATTACTGTGTGTGCATTTACAATATTCATTGATTTTTGCCATTGAAAAACATCGTTATTCATATACCAGAAATGTTTGAAGCTACTGACTGAATGAAAAGAGCTGGCATCTCACTCTCTTTGAATCTTCTTTATCATGCCAGGATTAGCAGGAAAAAGCAAAAAATTTCAGAATTGCACCTTGCAATGTGGAGATATTACTGTTTGTGCATTTACAATATTCATTGATTTTTGCCATTGAAAAACGTCCAGAAATGTTTGAAGCTACTGACTGAATGAAAAGAGCTGGCATCTCACTCTCTTTGAATCTTCTTTATCATGCCAGGATTAGCAGGAAAAAGTAAAAAATTTCAGAATTGCACCTTGCAATGTGGAGATATTACTGTTTGTGCATTTACAATATTCATTGATTTTTGCCATTGAAAAACATCATGTTATTCATATACCAGAAATGTTTGAAGCTACTGACTGAATGAAAAGAGCTGGCATCTCACTCTCTTTGAATCTTCTTTATCATGCCAGGATTAGCAGGAAAAAGCAAAAAATTTCAGAATTGCACCTTGCAATGTGGAGATATTACTGTTTGTGCATTTACAATATTCATTGATTTTTGCCATTGAAAAACGTCCAGAAATGTTTGAAGCTACTGACTGAATGAAAAGAGCTGGCATCTCACTCTCTTTGAATCTTCTTTATCATGCCAGGATTAGCAGGAAAAAGCAAAAAATTTCAGAATTGCACCTTGCAATGTGGAGATATTACTGTTTGTGCATTTACAATATTCATTGATTTTTGCCATTGAAAAACATCATGCTATTCATATACCAGAAATGTTTGAAGCTACTGACTGAATGAAAAGAGCTGGCATCTCACTCTCTTTGAATCTTCTTTATCATGCCAGGATTAGCAGGAAAAAGCAAAAAATTTCAGAATTGCACCTTGCAATGTGGAGATATTACTGTTTGTGCATTTACAATATTCATTGATTTTTGCCATTGAAAAACGTCCAGAAATGTTTGAAGCTACTGACTGAATGAAAGGAGCTGGCATCTCACTCTCTTTGAATCTTCTTTATCATGCTAGGATTAGCAGGAAAAAGCAAAAAATTTCAGAATTGCACCTTGCAATGCGGAGAAATTACTGTGTGTGCATTTACAATATTCATTGATTTTTGCCATTGAAAAACATCGTTATTCATATACCAGAAATGTTTGAAGCTACTGACTGAATGAAAGGAGCTGGCATCTCACTCTCTTTGAATCTTCTTTATCATGCTAGGATTAGCAGGAAAAAGCAAAAAATTTCAGAATTGCACCTTGCAATGCGGAGAAATTACTGTTTGTGCATTTACAATATTCATTGATTTTTGCCATTGAAAAACGTCCAGAAATGTTTGAAGCTACTGACTGAATGAAAGGAGCTGGCATCTCACTCTCTTTGAATCTTCTTTATCATGCTAGGATTAGCAGGAAAAAGCAAAAAATTTCAGAATTGCACCTTGCAATGCGGAGAAATTACTGTGTGTGCATTTACAATATTCATTGATTTTTGCCATTGAAAAACATCATGTTATTCATATACCAGAAATGTTTGAAGCTACTGACTGAATGAAAGGAGCTGGCATCTCACTCTCTTTGAATCTTCTTTATCATGCTAGGATTAGCAGGAAAAAGCAAAAAATTTCAGAATTGCACCTTGCAATGCGGAGAAATTACTGTTTGTGCATTTACAATATTCATTGATTTTTGCCATTGAAAAACATCATGTTATTCATATACCAGAAATGTTTGAAGCTACTGACTGAATGAAAGGAGCTGGCATCTCACTCTCTTTGAATCTTCTTTATCATGCTAGGATTAGCAGGAAAAAGCAAAAAATTTCAGAATTGCACCTTGCAATGCGGAGAAATTAATGTGTGTGCATTTACAATATTCATTGATTTTTGCCATTGAAAAACATCATGTTATTCATATACCAGAAATGTTTGAAGCTACTGACTGAATGAAAAGAGCTGGCATCTCACTCTCTTTGAATCTTCTTTATCATGCCAGGATTAGCAGGAAAAAGCAAAAAATTTCAGAATTGCACCTTGCAATGTGGAGATATTACTGTTTGTGCATTTACAATATTCATTGATTTTTGCCATTGAAAAACGTCCAGAAATGTTTGAAGCTACTGACTGAATGAAAGGAGCTGGCATCTCACTCTCTTTGAATCTTCTTTATCATGCTAGGATTAGCAGGAAAAAGCAAAAAATTTCAGAATTGCACCTTGCAATGCGGAGAAATTACTGTGTGTGCATTTACAATATTCATTGATTTTTGCCATTGAAAAACGTCCAGAAATGTTTGAAGCTACTGACTGAATGAAAGGAGCTGGCATCTCACTCTCTTTGAATCTTCTTTATCATGCTAGGATTAGCAGGAAAAAGCAAAAAATTTCAGAATTGCACCTTGCAATGCGGAGAAATTACTGTGTGTGCATTTACAATATTCATTGATTTTTGCCATTGAAAAACATCGTTATTCATATACCAGAAATGTTTGAAGCTACTGACTGAATGAAAAGAGCTGGCATCTCACTCTCTTTGAATCTTCTTTATCATGCCAGGATTAGCAGGGAAAAGCAAAAAATTTCAGAATTGCACCTTGCAATGTGGAGATATTACTGTTTGTGCATTTACAATATTCATTGATTTTTGCCATTGAAAAACATGTTATTCATATACCAGAAATGTTTGAAGCTACTGACTGAATGAAAAGAGCTGGCATCTCACTCTCTTTGAATCTTCTTTATCATGACAGGATTAGCAGGAAAAAGCAAAAAATTTCAGAATTGCACCTTGCAATGTGGAGATATTACTGTTTGTGCATTTACAATATTCATTGATTTTTGCCATTGAAAAACGTCCAGAAATGTTTGAAGCTACTGACTGAATAAAAAGAGCTGGCATCTCACTCTCTTTGAATCTTCTTTATCATGCCAGGATTAGCAGGAAAAAGCAAAAAATTTCAGAATTGCACCTTGCAATGTGGAGATATTACTGTTTGTGCATTTACAATATTCATTGATTTTTGCCATTGAAAAACATCATGTTATTCATATACCAGAAATGTTTGAAGCTACTGACTGAATGAAAAGAGCTGGCATCTCACTCTCTTTGAATCTTCTTTATCATGCCAGGATTAGCAGGAAAAAGCAAAAATTTCAGAATTGCACCTTGCAATGTGGAGATATTACTGTTTGTGCATTTACAATATTCATTGATTTTTGCCATTGAAAAACGTCCAGAAATGTTTGAAGCTACTGACTGAATGAAAGGAGCTGGCATCTCACTCTCTTTGAATCTTCTTTATCATGCTAGGATTAGCAGGAAAAAGCAAAAAATTTCAGAATTGCACCTTGCAATGCGGAGAAATTACTGTGTGTGCATTTACAATATTCATTGATTTTTGCCATTGAAAAACATCGTTATTCATATACCAGAAATGTTTGAAGCTACTGACTGAATGAAAAGAGCTGGCATCTCACTCTCTTTGAATCTTCTTTATCATGCCAGGATTAGCAGGAAAAAGCAAAAAATTTCAGAATTGCACCTTGCAATGTGGAGATATTACTGTTTGTGCATTTACAATATTCATTGATTTTTGCCATTGAAAAACGTCCAGAAATGTTTGAAGCTACTGACTGAATGAAAAGAGCTGGCATCTCACTCTCTTTGAATCTTCTTTATCATGCCAGGATTAGCAGGAAAAAGTAAAAAATTTCAGAATTGCACCTTGCAATGTGGAGATATTACTGTTTGTGCATTTACAATATTCATTGATTTTTGCCATTGAAAAACATCATGTTATTCATATACCAGAAATGTTTGAAGCTACTGACTGAATGAAAAGAGCTGGCATCTCACTCTCTTTGAATCTTCTTTATCATGCCAGGATTAGCAGGAAAAAGCAAAAAATTTCAAAATTGCACCTTGCAATGTGGAGATATTACTGTTTGTGCATTTACAATATTCATTGATTTTTGCCATTGAAAAACGTCCAGAAATGTTTGAAGCTACTGACTGAATGAAAAGAGCTGGCATCTCACTCTCTTTGAATCTTCTTTATCATGCCAGGATTAGCAGGAAAAAGCAAAAAATTTCAGAATTGCACCTTGCAATGTGGAGATATTACTGTTTGTGCATTTACAATATTCATTGATTTTTGCCATTGAAAAACATCATGTTATTCATATACCAGAAATGTTTGAAGCTACTGACTGAATGAAAAGAGCTGGCATCTCACTCTCTTTGAATCTTCTTTATCATGCCAGGATTAGCAGGAAAAAGCAAAAAATTTCAGAATTGCACCTTGCAATGTGGAGATATTACTGTTTGTGCATTTACAATATTCATTGATTTTTGCCATTGAAAAACGTCCAGAAATGTTTGAAGCTACTGACTGAATGAAAGGAGCTGGCATCTCACTCTCTTTGAATCTTCTTTATCATGCTAGGACTAGCAGGAAAAAGCAAAAAATTTCAGAATTGCACCTTGCAATGCGGAGAAATTACTGTGTGTGCATTTACAATATTCATTGATTTTTGCCATTGAAAAACATCGTTATTCATATACCAGAAATGTTTGAAGCTACTGACTGAATGAAAGGAGCTGGCATCTCACTCTCTTTGAATCTTCTTTATCATGCTAGGATTAGCAGGAAAAAGCAAAAAATTTCAGAATTGCACCTTGCAATGCGGAGAAATTACTGTTTGTGCATTTACAATATTCATTGATTTTTGCCATTGAAAAACGTCCAGAAATGTTTGAAGCTACTGACTGAATGAAAGGAGCTGGCATCTCACTCTCTTTGAATCTTCTTTATCATGCTAGGATTAGCAGGAAAAAGCAAAAAATTTCAGAATTGCACCTTGCAATGCGGAGAAATTTCTGTGTGTGCATTTACAATATTCATTGATTTTTGCCATTGAAAAACATCGTTATTCATATACCAGAAATGTTTGAAGCTACTGACTGAATGAAAAGAGCTGGCATCTCACTCTCTTTGAATCTTCTTTATCATGCTAGGATTAGCAGGAAAAAGCAAAAAATTTCAGAATTGCACCTTGCAATGTGGAGATATTACTGTTTGTGCATTTACAATATTCATTGATTTTTGCCATTGAAAAACATGTTATTCATATACCAGAAATGTTTGAAGCTACTGACTGAATGAAAAGAGCTGGCATCTCACTCTCTTTGAATCTTCTTTATCATGCCAGGATTAGCAGGAAAAAGCAAAAAATTTCAGAATTGCACCTTGCAATGTGGAGATATTACTGTTTGTGCATTTACAATATTCATTGATTTTTGCCATTGAAAAACGTCCAGAAATGTTTGAAGCTACTGACTGAATGAAAAGAGCTGGCATCTCACTCTCTTTGAATCTTCTTTATCATGCCAGGATTAGCAGGAAAAAGCAAAAAATTTCAGAATTGCACCTTGCAATGTGGAGATATTACTGTTTGTGCATTTACAATATTCATTGATTTTTGCCATTGAAAAACATCATGTTATTCATATACCAGAAATGTTTGAAGCTACTGACTGAATGAAAAGAGCTGGCATCTCACTCTCTTTGAATCTTCTTTATCATGCCAGGATTAGCAGGAAAAAGCAAAAAATTTCAGAATTGCACCTTGCAATGTGGAGATATTACTGTTTGTGCATTTACAATATTCATTGATTTTTGCCATTGAAAAACGTCCAGAAATGTTTGAAGCTACTGACTGAATGAAAGGAGCTGGCATCTCACTCTCTTTGAATCTTCTTTATCATGCTAGGATTAGCAGGAAAAAGCAAAAAATTTCAGAATTGCACCTTGCAATGCAGAGAAATTACTGTGTGTGCATTTACAATATTCATTGATTTTTGCCATTGAAAAACATCGTTATTCATATACCAGAAATGTTTGAAGCTACTGACTGAATGAAAGGAGCTGGCATCTCACTCTCTTTGAATCTTCTTTATCATGCCAGGATTAGCAGGAAAAAGCAAAAAATTTCAGAATTGCACCTTGCAATGTGGAGATATTACTGTTTGTGCATTTACAATATTCATTGATTTTTGCCATTGAAAAACGTCCAGAAATGTTTGAAGCTACTGACTGAATGAAAAGAGCTGGCATCTCACTCTCTTTGAATCTTCTTTATCATGCCAGGATTAGCAGGAAAAAGTAAAAAATTTCAGAATTGCACCTTGCAATGTGGAGATATTACTGTTTGTGCATTTACAATATTCATTGATTTTTGCCATTGAAAAACATCATGTTATTCATATACCAGAAATGTTTGAAGCTACTGACTGAATGAAAAGAGCTGGCATCTCACTCTCTTTGAATCTTCTTTATCATGCCAGGATTAGCAGGAAAAAGCAAAAAATTTCAAAATTGCACCTTGCAATGTGGAGATATTACTGTTTGTGCATTTACAATATTCATTGATTTTTGCCATTGAAAAACGTCCAGAAATGTTTGAAGCTACTGACTGAATGAAAAGAGCTGGCATCTCACTCTCTTTGAATCTTCTTTATCATGCCAGGATTAGCAGGAAAAAGCAAAAAATTTCAGAATTGCACCTTGCAATGTGGAGATATTACTGTTTGTGCATTTACAATATTCATTGATTTTTGCCATTGAAAAACATCATGTTATTCATATACCAGAAATGTTTGAAGCTACTGACTGAATGAAAAGAGCTGGCATCTCACTCTCTTTGAATCTTCTTTATCATGCCAGGATTAGCAGGAAAAAGCAAAAAATTTCAGAATTGCACCTTGCAATGTGGAGATATTACTGTTTGTGCATTTACAATATTCATTGATTTTTGCCATTGAAAAACGTCCAGAAATGTTTGAAGCTACTGACTGAATGAAAGGAGCTGGCATCTCACTCTCTTTGAATCTTCTTTATCATGCTAGGATTAGCAGGAAAAAGCAAAAAATTTCAGAATTGCACCTTGCAATGCGGAGAAATTACTGTGTGTGCATTTACAATATTCATTGATTTTTGCCATTGAAAAACATCGTTATTCATATACCAGAAATGTTTGAAGCTACTGACTGAATGAAAGGAGCTGGCATCTCACTCTCTTTGAATCTTCTTTATCATGCTAGGATTAGCAGGAAAAAGCAAAAAATTTCAGAATTGCACCTTGCAATGCGGAGAAATTACTGTTTGTGCATTTACAATATTCATTGATTTTTGCCATTGAAAAACGTCCAGAAATGTTTGAAGCTACTGACTGAATGAAAGGAGCTGGCATCTCACTCTCTTTGAATCTTCTTTATCATGCTAGGATTAGCAGGAAAAAGCAAAAAATTTCAGAATTGCACCTTGCAATGCGGAGAAATTACTGTGTGTGCATTTACAATATTCATTGATTTTTGCCATTGAAAAACATCATGTTATTCATATACCAGAAATGTTTGAAGCTACTGACTGAATGAAAGGAGCTGGCATCTCACTCTCTTTGAATCTTCTTTATCATGCTAGGATTAGCAGGAAAAAGCAAAAAATTTCAGAATTGCACCTTGCAATGCGGAGAAATTACTGTTTGTGCATTTACAATATTCATTGATTTTTGCCATTGAAAAACATCATGTTATTCATATACTAGAAATGTTTGAAGCTACTGACTGAATGAAAGGAGCTGGCATCTCACTCTCTTTGAATCTTCTTTATCATGCTAGGATTAGCAGGAAAAAGCAAAAAATTTCAGAATTGCACCTTGCAATGCGGAGAAATTACTGTGTGTGCATTTACAATATTCATTGATTTTTGCCATTGAAAAACATCATGTTATTCATATACCAGAAATGTTTGAAGCTACTGACTGAATGAAAAGAGCTGGCATCTCACTCTCTTTGAATCTTCTTTATCATGCCAGGATTAGCAGGAAAAAGCAAAAAATTTCAGAATTGCACCTTGCAATGTGGAGATATTACTGTTTGTGCATTTACAATATTCATTGATTTTTGCCATTGAAAAACGTCCAGAAATGTTTGAAGCTACTGACTGAATGAAAGGAGCTGGCATCTCACTCTCTTTGAATCTTCTTTATCATGCTAGGATTAGCAGGAAAAAGCAAAAAATTTCAGAATTGCACCTTGCAATGCGGAGAAATTACTGTGTGTGCATTTACAATATTCATTGATTTTTGCCATTGAAAAACGTCCAGAAATGTTTGAAGCTACTGACTGAATGAAAGGAGCTGGCATCTCACTCTCTTTGAATCTTCTTTATCATGCTAGGATTAGCAGGAAAAAGCAAAAAATTTCAGAATTGCACCTTGCAATGCGGAGAAATTACTGTGTGTGCATTTACAATATTCATTGATTTTTGCCATTGAAAAACATCGTTATTCATATACCAGAAATGTTTGAAGCTACTGACTGAATGAAAAGAGCTGGCATCTCACTCTCTTTGAATCTTCTTTATCATGCCAGGATTAGCAGGAAAAAGCAAAAAATTTCAGAATTGCACCTTGCAATGTGGAGATATTACTGTTTGTGCATTTACAATATTCATTGATTTTTGCCATTGAAAAACGTCCAGAAATGTTTGAAGCTACTGACTGAATGAAAAGAGCTGGCATCTCACTCTCTTTGAATCTTCTTTATCATGCCAGGATTAGCAGGAAAAAGTAAAAAATTTCAGAATTGCACCTTGCAATGTGGAGATATTACTGTTTGTGCATTTACAATATTCATTGATTTTTGCCATTGAAAAACATCATGTTATTCATATACCAGAAATGTTTGAAGCTACTGACTGAATGAAAAGAGCTGGCATCTCACTCTCTTTGAATCTTCTTTATCATGCCAGGATTACCAGGAAAAAGCAAAAAATTTCAGAATTGCACCTTGCAATGTGGAGATATTACTGTTTGTGCATTTACAATATTCATTGATTTTTGCCATTGAAAAACGTCCAGAAATGTTTGAAGCTACTGACTGAATGAAAAGAGCTGGCATCTCACTCTCTTTGAATCTTCTTTATCACGCCAGGATTAGCAGGAAAAAGCAAAAAATTTCAGAATTGCACCTTGCAATGTGGAGATATTACTGTTTGTGCATTTACAATATTCATTGATTTTTGCCATTGAAAAACATCATGTTATTCATATACCAGAAATGTTTGAAGCTACTGACTGAATGAAAAGAGCTGGCATCTCACTCTCTTTGAATCTTCTTTATCATGCCAGGATTAGCAGGAAAAAGCAAAAAATTTCAGAATTGCACCTTGCAATGTGGAGATATTACTGTTTGTGCATTTACAATATTCATTGATTTTTGCCATTGAAAAACGTCCAGAAATGTTTGAAGCTACTGACTGAATGAAAGGAGCTGGCATCTCACTCTCTTTGAATCTTCTTTATCATGCTAGGATTAGCAGGAAAAAGCAAAAAATTTCAGAATTGCACCTTGCAATGCGGAGAAATTACTGTGTGTGCATTTACAATATTCATTGATTTTTGCCATTGAAAAACATCGGTATTCATATACCAGAAATGTTTGAAGCTACTGACTGAATGAAAGGAGCTGGCATCTCACTCTCTTTGAATCTTCTTTATCATGCTAGGATTAGCAGGAAAAAGCAAAAAATTTCAGAATTGCACCTTGCAATGCGGAGAAATTACTGTTTGTGCATTTACAATATTCATTGATTTTTGCCATTGAAAAACGTCCAGAAATGTTTGAAGCTACTGACTGAATGAAAGGAGCTGGCATCTCACTCTCTTTGAATCTTCTTTATCATGCTAGGATTAGCAGGAAAAAGCAAAAAATTTCAGAATTGCACCTTGCAATGCGGAGAAATTACTGTGTGTGCATTTACAATATTCATTGATTTTTGCCATTGAAAAACATCATGTTATTCATATACCAGAAATGTTTGAAGCTACTGACTGAATGAAAGGAGCTGGCATCTCACTCTCTTTGAATCTTCTTTATCATGCTAGGATTAGCAGGAAAAAGCAAAAAATTTCAGAATTGCACCTTGCAATGCGGAGAAATTACTGTTTGTGCATTTACAATATTCATTGATTTTTGCCATTGAAAAACATCATGTTATTCATATACCAGAAATGTTTGAAGCTACTGACTGAATGAAAGGAGCTGGCATCTCACTCTCTTTGAATCTTCTTTATCATGCTAGGATTAGCAGGAAAAAGCAAAAAATTTCAGAATTGCACCTTGCAATGCGGAGAAATTACTGTGTGTGCATTTACAATATTCATTGATTTTTGCCATTGAAAAACATCATGTTATTCATATACCAGAAATGTTTGAAGCTACTGACTGAATGAAAAGAGCTGGCATCTCACTCTCTTTGAATCTTCTTTATCATGCCAGGATTAGCAGGAAAAAGCAAAAAATTTCAGAATTGCACCTTGCAATGTGGAGATATTACTGTTTGTGCATTTACAATATTCATTGATTTTTGCCATTGAAAAACGTCCAGAAATGTTTGAAGCTACTGACTGAATGAAAGGAGCTGGCATCTCACTCTCTTTGAATCTTCTTTATCATGCTAGGATTAGCAGGAAAAAGCAAAAAATTTCAGAATTGCACCTTGCAATGCGGAGAAATTACTGTGTGTGCATTTACAATATTCATTGATTTTTGCCATTGAAAAACGTCCAGAAATGTTTGAAGCTACTGACTGAATGAAAGGAGCTGGCATCTCACTCTCTTTGAATCTTCTTTATCATGCTAGGATTAGCAGGAAAAAGCAAAAAATTTCAGAATTGCACCTTGCAATGCGGAGAAATTACTGTGTGTGCATTTACAATATTCATTGATTTTTGCCATTGAAAAACATCGTTATTCATATACCAGAAATGTTTGAAGCTACTGACTGAATGAAAAGAGCTGACATCTCACTCTCTTTGAATCTTCTTTATCATGCCAGGATTAGCAGGAAAAAGCAAAAAATTTCAGAATTGCACCTTGCAATGTGGAGATATTACTGTTTGTGCATTTACAATATTCATTGATTTTTGCCATTGAAAAACGTCCAGAAATGTTTGAAGCTACTGACTGAATGAAAGGAGCTGGCATCTCACTCTCTTTGAATCTTCTTTATCATGCTAGGATTAGCAGGAAAAAGCAAAAAAATTCAGAATTGCAACTTGCAATGCGGAGAAATTACTGTGTGTGCATTTACAATATTCATTGATTTTTGCCATTGAAAAACATCGTTATTCATATACCAGAAATGTTTGAAGCTACTGACTGAATGAAAAGAGCTGGCATCTCACTCTCTTTGAATCTTCTTTATCATGCCAGGATTAGCAGGAAAAAGCAAAAAATTTCAGAATTGCACCTTGCAATGTGGAGATATTACTGTTTGTGCATTTACAATATTCATTGATTTTTGCCATTGAAAAACGTCCAGAAATGTTTGAAGCTACTGACTGAATGAAAAGAGCTGGCATCTCACTCTCTTTGAATCTTCTTTATCATGCCAGGATTAGCAGGAAAAAGCAAAAAATTTCAGAATTGCACCTTGCAATGTGGAGATATTACTGTTTGTGCATTTACAATATTCATTGATTTTTGCCATTGAAAAACATCGTTATTCATATACCAGAAATGTTTGAAGCTACTGACTGAATGAAAAGAGCTGGCATCTCACTCTCTTTGAATCTTCTTTATCATGCCAGGATTAGCAGGAAAAAGCAAAAAATTTCAGAATTGCACCTTGCAATGTGGAGATATTACTGTTTGTGCATTTACAATATTCATTGATTTTTGCCATTGAAAAACGTCCAGAAATGTTTGAAGCTACTGACTGAATGAAAGGAGCTGGCATCTCACTCTCTTTGAATCTTCTTTATCATGCTAGGATTAGCAGGAAAAAGCAAAAAATTTCAGAATTGCACCTTGCAATGCGGAGAAATTACTGTGTGTGCATTTACAATATTCATTGATTTTTGCCATTGAAAAACATCGTTATTCATATACCAGAAATGTTTGAAGCTACTGACTGAATGAAAGGAGCTGGCATCTCACTCTCTTTGAATCTTCTTTATCATGCTAGGATTAGCAGGAAAAAGCAAAAAATTTCAGAATTGCACCTTGCAATGCGGAGAAATTACTGTTTGTGCATTTACAATATTCATTGATTTTTACCATTGAAAAACGTCCAGAAATGTTTGAAGCTACTGACTGAATGAAAGGAGCTGGCATCTCACTCTCTTTGAATCTTCTTTATCATGCTAGGATTAGCAGGAAAAAGCAAAAAATTTCAGAATTGCACCTTGCAATGCGGAGAAATTACTGTGTGTGCATTTACAATATTCATTGATTTTTGCCATTGAAAAACATCATGTTATTCATATACCAGAAATGTTTGAAGCTACTGACTGAATGAAAGGAGCTGGCATCTCACTCTCTTTGAATCTTCTTTATCATGCTAGGATTAGCAGGAAAAAGCAAAAAATTTCAGAATTGCACCTTGCAATGCGGAGAAATTACTGTTTGTGCATTTACAATATTCATTGATTTTTGCCATTGAAAAACATCATGTTATTCATATACCAGAAATGTTTGAAGCTACTGACTGAATGAAAGGAGCTGGCATCTCACTCTCTTTGAATCTTCTTTATCATGCTAGGATTAGCAGGAAAAAGCAAAAAATTTCAGAATTGCACCTTGCAATGCGGAGAAATTACTGTGTGTGCATTTACAATATTCATTGATTTTTGCCATTGAAAAACATCATGTTATTCATATACCAGAAATGTTTGAAGCTACTGACTGAATGAAAAGAGCTGGCATCTCACTCTCTTTGAATCTTCTTTATCATGCCAGGATTAGCAGGAAAAAGCAAAAAATTTCAGAATTGCACCTTGCAATGTGGAGATATTACTGTTTGTGCATTTACAATATTCATTGATTTTTGCCATTGAAAAACGTCCAGAAATGTTTGAAGCTACTGACTGAATGAAAGGAGCTGGCATCTCACTCTCTTTGAATCTTCTTTATCATGCTAGGATTAGCAGGAAAAAGCAAAAAATTTCAGAATTGCACCTTGCAATGCGGAGAAATTACTGTGTGTGCATTTACAATATTCATTGATTTTTGCCATTGAAAAACGTCCAGAAATGTTTGAAGCTACTGACTGAATGAAAGGAGCTGGCATCTCACTCTCTTTGAATCCTCTTTATCATGCTAGGATTAGCAGGAAAAAGCAAAAAATTTCAGAATTGCACCTTGCAATGCGGAGAAATTACTGTGTGTGCATTTACAATATTCATTGATTTTTGCCATTGAAAAACATCGTTATTCATATACCAGAAATGTTTGAAGCTACTGACTGAATGAAAAGAGCTGGCATCTCACTCTCTTTGAATCTTCTTTATCATGCCAGGATTAGCAGGAAAAAGCAAAAAATTTCAGAATTGCACCTTGCAATGTGGAGATATTACTGTTTGTGCATTTACAATATTCATTGATTTTTGCCATTGAAAAACATGTTATTCATATACCAGAAATGTTTGAAGCTACTGACTGAATGAAAAGAGCTGGCATCTCACTCTCTTTGAATCTTCTTTATCATGCCAGGATTAGCAGGAAAAAGCAAAAAATTTCAGAATTGCACCTTGCAATGTGGAGATATTACTGTTTGTGCATTTACAATATTCATTGATTTTTGCCATTGAAAAACGTCCAGAAATGTTTGAAGCTACTGACTGAATGAAAGGAGCTGGCATCTCACTCTCTTTGAATCTTCTTTATCATGCTAGGATTAGCAGGAAAAAGCAAAAAATTTCAGAATTGCACCTTGCAATGCAGAGAAATTACTGTGTGTGCATTTACAATATTCATTGATTTTTGCCATTGAAAAACATCGTTATTCATATACCAGAAATGTTTGAAGCTACTGACTGAATGAAAAGAGCTGGCATCTCACTCTCTTTGAATCTTCTTTATCATGCCAGGATTAGCAGGAAAAAGCAAAAAATTTCAGAATTGCACCTTGCAATGTGGAGATATTACTGTTTGTGCATTTACAATATTCATTGATTTTTGCCATTGAAAAACATGTTATTCATATACCAGAAATGTTTGAAGCTACTGACTGAATGAAAAGAGCTGGCATCTCACTCTCTTTGAATCTTCTTTATCATGCCAGGATTAGCAGGAAAAAGCAAAAAATTTCAGAATTGCACCTTGCAATGTGGAGATATTACTGTTTGTGCATTTACAATATTCATTGATTTTTGCCATTGAAAAACGTCCAGAAATGTTTGAAGCTACTGACTGAATGAAAGGAGCTGGCATCTCACTCTCTTTGAATCTTCTTTATCATGCTAGGATTAGCAGGAAAAAGCAAAAAATTTCAGAATTGCACATTGCAATGCGGAGAAATTACTGTTTGTGCATTTACAATATTCATTGATTTTTGCCATTGAAAAACATCATGTTATTCATATACCAGAAATGTTTGAAGCTACTGACTGAATGAAAGGAGCTGGCATCTCACTCTCTTTGAATCTTCTTTATCATGCTAGGATTAGCAGGAAAAAGCAAAAAATTTCAGAATTGCACCTTGCAATGCGGAGAAATTACTGTTTGTGCATTTACAATATTCATTGATTTTTGCCATTGAAAAACATCATGTTATTCATATACCAGAAATGTTTGAAGCTACTGACTGAATGAAAAGAGCTGGCATCTCACTCTCTTTGAATCTTCTTTATCATGCCAGGATTAGCAGGAAAAAGCAAAAAATTTCAGAATTGCACCTTGCAATGTGGAGATATTACTGTTTGTGCATTTACAATATTCATTGATTTTTGCCATTGAAAAACGTCCAGAAATGTTTGAAGCTACTGACTGAATGAAAGGAGCTGGCATCTCACTCTCTTTGAATCTTCTTTATCATGCTAGGATTAGCAGGAAAAAGCAAAAATTTTCAGAATTGCACCTTGCAATGCGGAGAAATTACTGTGTGTGCATTTACAATATTCATTGATTTTTGCCATTGAAAAACGTCCAGAAATGTTTGAAGCTACTGATTGAATGAAAGGAGCTGGCATCTCACTCTCTTTGAATCTTCTTTATCATGCTAGGATTAGCAGGAAAAAGCAAAAAATTTCAGAATTGCACCTTGCAATGCGGAGAAATTACTGTGTGTGCATTTACAATATTCATTGATTTTTGCCATTGAAAAACATCGTTATTCATATACCAGAAATGTTTGAAGCTACTGACTGAATGAAAAGAGCTGGCATCTCACTCTCTTTGAATCTTCTTTATCATGCTAGGATTAGCAGGAAAAAGCAAAAAATTTCAGAATTGCACATTGCAATGCGGAGAAATTACTGTTTGTGCATTTACAATATTCATTGATTTTTGCCATTGAAAAACATCATGTTATTCATATACCAGAAATGTTTGAAGCTACTGACTGAATGAAAGGAGCTGGCATCTCACTCTCTTTGAATCTTCTTTATCATGCTAGGATTAGCAGGAAAAAGCAAAAAATTTCAGAATTGCACCTTGCAATGCGGAGAAATTACTGTTTGTGCATTTACAATATTCATTGATTTTTGCCATTGAAAAACATCATGTTATTCATATACCAGAAATGTTTGAAGCTACTGACTGAATGAAAAGAGCTGGCATCTCACTCTCTTTGAATCTTCTTTATCATGCCAGGATTAGCAGGAAAAAGCAAAAAATTTCAGAATTGCACCTTGCAATGTGGAGATATTACTGTTTGTGCATTTACAATATTCATTGATTTTTGCCATTGAAAAACGTCCAGAAATGTTTGAAGCTACTGACTGAATGAAAGGAGCTGGCATCTCACTCTCTTTGAATCTTCTTTATCATGCTAGGATTAGCAGGAAAAAGCAAAAAGTTTCAGAATTGCACCTTGCAATGCGGAGAAATTACTGTGTGTGCATTTACAATATTCATTGATTTTTGCCATTGAAAAACGTCCAGAAATGTTTGAAGCTACTGACTGAATGAAAGGAGCTGGCATCTCACTCTCTTTGAATCTTCTTTATCATGCTAGGATTAGCAGGAAAAAGCAAAAAATTTCAGAATTGCACCTTGCAATGTGGAGATATTACTGTTTGTGCATTTACAATATTCATTGATTTTTGCCATTGAAAAACGTCCAGAAATGTTTGAAGCTACTGACTGAATGAAAGGAGCTGGCATCTCACTCTCTTTGAATCTTCTTTATCATGCTAGGATTAGCAGGAAAAAGCAAAAAATTTCAGAATTGCACCTTGCAATGTGGAAAAATTACTGTGTGTGCATTTACAATATTCATTGATTTTTGCCATTGAAAAACATCGTTATTCATATACCAGAAATGTTTGAAGCTACTGACTGAATGAAAAGAGCTGGCATCTCACTCTCTTTGAATCTTCTTTATCATGCCAGGATTAGCAGGAAAAAGCAAAAAATTTCAGAATTGCACCTTGCAATGTGGAGATATTACTGTTTGTGCATTTACAATATTCATTGATTTTTGCCATTGAAAAACGTCCAGAAATGTTTGAAGCTACTGACTGAATGAAAAGAGCTGGCATCTCACTCTCTTTGAATCTTCTTTATCATGCCAGGATTAGCAGGAAAAAGTAAAAAATTTCAGAATTGCACCTTGCAATGTGGAGATATTACTGTTTGTGCATTTACAATATTCATTGATTTTTGCCATTGAAAAACATCATGTTATTCATATACCAGAAATGTTTGAAGCTACTGACTGAATGAAAAGAGCTGGCATCTCACTCTCTTTGAATCTTCTTTATCATGCCAGGATTAGCAGGAAAAAGCAAAAAATTTCAGAATTGCACCTTGCAATGTGGAGATATTACTGTTTGTGCATTTACAATATTCATTGATTTTTGCCATTGAAAAACGTCCAGAAATGTTTGAAGCTACTGACTGAATGAAAAGAGCTGGCATCTCACTCTCTTTGAATCTTCTTTATCATGCCAGGATTAGCAGGAAAAAGCAAAAAATTTCAGAATTGCACCTTGCAATGTGGAGATATTACTGTTTGTGCATTTACAATATTCATTGATTTTTGCCATTGAAAAACATCATGTTATTCATATACCAGAAATGTTTGAAGCTACTGACTGAATGAAAAGAGCTGGCATCTCACTCTCTTTGAATCTTCTTTATCATGCCAGGATTAGCAGGAAAAAGCAAAAAATTTCAGAATTGCACCTTGCAATGTGGAGATATTACTGTTTGTGCATTTACAATATTCATTGATTTTTGCCATTGAAAAACGTCCAGAAATGTTTGAAGCTTCTGACTGAATGAAAGGAGCTGGCATCTCACTCTCTTTGAATCTTCTTTATCATGCTAGGATTAGCAGGAAAAAGCAAAAAATTTCAGAATTGCACCTTGCAATGCGGAGAAATTACTGTGTGTGCATTTACAATATTCATTGATTTTTGCCATTGAAAAACATCGTTATTCATATACCAGAAATGTTTGAAGCTACTGACTGAATGAAAGGAGCTGGCATCTCACTCTCTTTGAATCTTCTTTATCATGCTAGGATTAGCAGGAAAAAGCAAAAAATTTCAGAATTGCACCTTGCAATGCGGAGAAATTACTGTTTGTGCATTTACAATATTCATTGATTTTTGCCATTGAAAAACGTCCAGAAATGTTTGAAGCTACTGACTGAATGAAAGGAGCTGGCATCTCACTCTCTTTGAATCTTCTTTATCATGCTAGGATTAGCAGGAAAAAGCAAAAAATTTCAGAATTGCACCTTGCAATGCGGAGAAATTACTGTGTGTGCATTTACAATATTCATTGATTTTTGCCATTGAAAAACATCATGTTATTCATATACCAGAAATGTTTGAAGCTACTGACTGAATGAAAGGAGCTGGCATCTCACTCTCTTTGAATCTTCTTTATCATGCTAGGATTAGCAGGAAAAAGCAAAAAATTTCAGAATTGCACCTTGCAATGCGGAGAAATTACTGTTTGTGCATTTACAATATTCATTGATTTTTGCCATTGAAAAACATCATGTTATTCATATACCAGAAATGTTTGAAGCTACTGACTGAATGAAAGGAGCTGGCATCTCACTCTCTTTGAATCTTCTTTATCATGCTAGGATTAGCAGGAAAAAGCAAAAAATTTCAGAATTGCACCTTGCAATGCGGAGAAATTACTGTGTGTGCATTTACAATATTCATTGATTTTTGCCATTGAAAAACATCATGTTATTCATATACCAGAAATGTTTGAAGCTACTGACTGAATGAAAAGAGCTGGCATCTCACTCTCTTTGAATCTTCTTTATCATGCCAGGATTAGCAGGAAAAAGCAAAAAATTTCAGAATTGCACCTTGCAATGTGGAGATATTACTGTTTGTGCATTTACAATATTCATTGATTTTTGCCATTGAAAAACGTCCAGAAATGTTTGAAGCTACTGACTGAATGAAAGGAGCTGGCATCTCACTCTCTTTGAATCTTCTTTATCATGCTAGGATTAGCAGGAAAAAGCAAAAATTTTCAGAATTGCACCTTGCAATGCGGAGAAATTACTGTGTGTGCATTTACAATATTCATTGATTTTTGCCATTGAAAAACGTCCAGAAATGTTTGAAGCTACTGACTGAATGAAAGGAGCTGGCATCTCACTCTCTTTGAATCTTCTTTATCATGCTAGGATTAGCAGGAAAAAGCAAAAAATTTCAGAATTGCACCTTGCAATGCGGAGAAATTACTGTGTGTGCATTTACAATATTCATTGATTTTTGCCATTGAAAAACATCGTTATTCATATACCAGAAATGTTTGAAGCTACTGACTGAATGAAAAGAGCTGGCATCTCACTCTCTTTGAATCTTCTTTATCATGCTAGGATTAGCAGGAAAAAGCAAAAAATTTCAGAATTGCACCTTGCAATGCGGAGAAATTACTGTGTGTGCATTTACAATATTCATTGATTTTTGCCATTGAAAAACATCGTTATTCATATACCAGAAATGTTTGAAGCTACTGACTGAATGAAAGGAGCTGGCATCTCACTCTCTTTGAATCTTCTTTATCATGCTAGGATTAGCAGGAAAAAGCAAAAAATTTCAGAATTGCACCTTGCAATGCGGAGAAATTACTGTTTGTGCATTTACAATATTCATTGATTTTTGCCATTGAAAAACGTCCAGAAATGTTTGAAGCTACTGACTGAATGAAAGGAGCTGGCATCTCACTCTCTTTGAATCTTCTTTATCATGCTAGGATTAGCAGGAAAAAGCAAAAAATTTCAGAATTGCACCTTGCAATGCGGAGAAATTACTGTGTGTGCATTTACAATATTCATTGATTTTTGCCATTGAAAAACATCATGTTATTCATATACCAGAAATGTTTGAAGCTACTGACTGAATGAAAGGAGCTGGCATCTCACTCTCTTTGAATCTTCTTTATCATGCTAGGATTAGCAGGAAAAAGCAAAAAATTTCAGAATTGCACCTTGCAATGCGGAGAAATTACTGTTTGTGCATTTACAATATTCATTGATTTTTGCCATTGAAAAACATCATGTTATTCATATACCAGAAATGTTTGAAGCTACTGACTGAATGAAAGGAGCTGGCATCTCACTCTCTTTGAATCTTCTTTATCATGCTAGGATTAGCAGGAAAAAGCAAAAAATTTCAGAATTGCACCTTGCAATGCGGAGAAATTACTGTGTGTGCATTTACAATATTCATTGATTTTTGCCATTGAAAAACATCATGTTATTCATATACCAGAAATGTTTGAAGCTACTGACTGAATGAAAAGAGCTGGCATCTCACTCTCTTTGAATCTTCTTTATCATGCCAGGATTAGCAGGAAAAAGCAAAAAATTTCAGAATTGCACCTTGCAATGTGGAGATATTACTGTTTGTGCATTTACAATATTCATTGATTTTTGCCATTGAAAAACGTCCAGAAATGTTTGAAGCTACTGACTGAATGAAAGGAGCTGGCATCTCACTCTCTTTGAATCTTCTTTATCATGCTAGGATTAGCAGGAAAAAGCAAAAATTTTCAGAATTGCACCTTGCAATGCGGAGAAATTACTGTGTGTGCATTTACAATATTCATTGATTTTTGCCATTGAAAAACGTCCAGAAATGTTTGAAGCTACTGACTGAATGAAAGGAGCTGGCATCTCACTCTCTTTGAATCTTCTTTATCATGCTAGGATTAGCAGGAAAAAGCAAAAAATTTCAGAATTGCACCTTGCAATGCGGAGAAATTACTGTGTGTGCATTTACAATATTCATTGATTTTTGCCATTGAAAAACATCGTTATTCATATACCAGAAATGTTTGAAGCTACTGACTGAATGAAAAGAGCTGGCATCTCACTCTCTTTGAATCTTCTTTATCATGCTAGGATTAGCAGGAAAAAGCAAAAATTTTCAGAATTGCACCTTGCAATGCGGAGAAATTACTGTGTGTGCATTTACAATATTCATTGATTTTTGCCATTGAAAAACGTCCAGAAATGTTTGAAGCTACTGATTGAATGAAAGGAGCTGGCATCTCACTCTCTTTGAATCTTCTTTATCATGCTAGGATTAGCAGGAAAAAGCAAAAAATTTCAGAATTGCACCTTGCAATGCGGAGAAATTACTGTGTGTGCATTTACAATATTCATTGATTTTTGCCATTGAAAAACATCGTTATTCATATACCAGAAATGTTTGAAGCTACTGACTGAATGAAAAGAGCTGGCATCTCACTCTCTTTGAATCTTCTTTATCATGCTAGGATTAGCAGGAAAAAGCAAAAAATTTCAGAATTGCACATTGCAATGCGGAGAAATTACTGTTTGTGCATTTACAATATTCATTGATTTTTGCCATTGAAAAACATCATGTTATTCATATACCAGAAATGTTTGAAGCTACTGACTGAATGAAAGGAGCTGGCATCTCACTCTCTTTGAATCTTCTTTATCATGCTAGGATTAGCAGGAAAAAGCAAAAAATTTCAGAATTGCACCTTGCAATGCGGAGAAATTACTGTTTGTGCATTTACAATATTCATTTATTTTTGCCATTGAAAAACATCATGTTATTCATATACCAGAAATGTTTGAAGCTACTGACTGAATGAAAAGAGCTGGCATCTCACTCTCTTTGAATCTTCTTTATCATGCCAGGATTAGCAGGAAAAAGCAAAAAATTTCAGAATTGCACCTTGCAATGTGGAGATATTACTGTTTGTGCATTTACAATATTCATTGATTTTTGCCATTGAAAAACGTCCAGAAATGTTTGAAGCTACTGACTGAATGAAAGGAGCTGGCATCTCACTCTCTTTGAATCTTCTTTATCATGCTAGGATTAGCAGGAAAAAGCAAAAATTTTCAGAATTGCACCTTGCAATGCGGAGAAATTACTGTGTGTGCATTTACAATATTCATTGATTTTTGCCATTGAAAAACGTCCAGAAATGTTTGAAGCTACTGACTGAATGAAAGGAGCTGGCATCTCACTCTCTTTGAATCTTCTTTATCATGCTAGGATTAGCAGGAAAAAGCAAAAAATTTCAGAATTGCACCTTGCAATGTGGAGATATTACTGTTTGTGCATTTACAATATTCATTGATTTTTGCCATTGAAAAACGTCCAGAAATGTTTGAAGCTACTGACTGAATGAAAGGAGCTGGCATCTCACTCTCTTTGAATCTTCTTTATCATGCTAGGATTAGCAGGAAAAAGCAAAAAATTTCAGAATTGCACCTTGCAATGCGGAAAAATTACTGTGTGTGCATTTACAATATTCATTGATTTTTGCCATTGAAAAATATCGTTATTCATATACCAGAAATGTTTGAAGCTACTGACTGAATGAAAAGAGCTGGCATCTCACTCTCTTTGAATCTTCTTTATCATGCCAGGATTAGCAGGAAAAAGCAAAAAATTTCAGAATTGCACCTTGCAATGTGGAGATATTACTGTTTGTGCATTTACAATATTCATTGATTTTTGCCATTGAAAAACGTCCAGAAATGTTTGAAGCTACTGACTGAATGAAAAGAGCTGGCATCTCACTCTCTTTGAATCTTCTTTATCATGCCAGGATTAGCAGGAAAAAGTAAAAAATTTCAGAATTGCACCTTGCAATGTGGAGATATTACTGTTTGTGCATTTACAATATTCATTGATTTTTGCCATTGAAAAACATCATGTTATTCATATACCAGAAATGTTTGAAGCTACTGACTGAATGAAAAGAGCTGGCATCTCACTCTCTTTGAATCTTCTTTATCATGCCAGGATTAGCAGGAAAAAGCAAAAAATTTCAGAATTGCACCTTGCAATGTGGAGATATTACTGTTTGTGCATTTACAATATTCATTGATTTTTGCCATTGAAAAACGTCCAGAAATGTTTGAAGCTTCTGACTGAATGAAAGGAGCTGGCATCTCACTCTCTTTGAATCTTCTTTATCATGCTAGGATTAGCAGGAAAAAGCAAAAAATTTCAGAATTGCACCTTGCAATGCGGAGAAATTACTGTGTGTGCATTTACAATATTCATTGATTTTTGCCATTGAAAAACATCGTTATTCATATACCAGAAATGTTTGAAGCTACTGACTGAATGAAAGGAGCTGGCATCTCACTCTCTTTGAATCTTCTTTATCATGCTAGGATTAGCAGGAAAAAGCAAAAAATTTCAGAATTGCACCTTGCAATGCGGAGAAATTACTGTTTGTGCATTTACAATATTCATTGATTTTTGCCATTGAAAAACGTCCAGAAATGTTTGAAGCTACTGACTGAATGAAAAGAGCTGGCATCTCAATCTCTTTGAATCTTCTTTATCATGCCAGGATTAGCAGGAAAAAGCAAAAAATTTCAGAATTGCACCTTGCAATGTGGAGATATTACTGTTTGTGCATTTACAATATTCATTGATTTTTGCCATTGAAAAACGTCCAGAAATGTTTGAAGCTACTGACTGAATGAAAGGAGCTGGCATCTCACTCTCTTTGAATCTTCTTTATCATGCTAGGATTAGCAGGAAAAAGCAAAAATTTTCAGAATTGCACCTTGCAATGCGGAGAAATTACTGTGTGTGCATTTACAATATTCATTGATTTTTGCCATTGAAAAACGTCCAGAAATGTTTGAAGCTACTGACTGAATGAAAGGAGCTGGCATCTCACTCTCTTTGAATCTTCTTTATCATGCTAGGATTAGCAGGAAAAAGCAAAAAATTTCAGAATTGCACCTTGCAATGCGGAGAAATTACTGTGTGTGCATTTACAATATTCATTGATTTTTGCCATTGAAAAACATCGTTATTCATATACCAGAAATGTTTGAAGCTACTGACTGAATGAAAAGAGCTGGCATCTCACTCTCTTTGAATCTTCTTTATCATGCCAGGATTAGCAGGAAAAAGCAAAAAATTTCAGAATTGCACCTTGCAATGTGGAGATATTACTGTTTGTGCATTTACAATATTCATTGATTTTTGCCATTGAAAAACATGTTATTCATATACCAGAAATGTTTGAAGCTACTGACTGAATGAAAAGAGCTGGCATCTCACTCTCTTTGAATCTTCTTTATCATGCCAGGATTAGCAGGAAAAAGCAAAAAATTTCAGAATTGCACCTTGCAATGTGGAGATATTACTGTTTGTGCATTTACAATATTCATTGATTTTTGCCATTGAAAAACGTCCAGAAATGTTTGAAGCTACTGACTGAATGAAAGGAGCTGGCATCTCACTCTCTTTGAATCTTCTTTATCATGCTAGGATTAGCAGGAAAAAGCAAAAAATTTCAGAATTGCACCTTGCAATGCGGAAAAATTACTGTGTGTGCATTTACAATATTCATTGATTTTTGCCATTGAAAAACATCGTTATTCATATACCAGAAATGTTTGAAGCTACTGACTGAATGAAAAGAGCTGGCATCTCACTCTCTTTGAATCTTCTTTATCATGCCAGGATTAGCAGGAAAAAGCAAAAAATTTCAGAATTGCACCTTGCAATGTGGAGATATTACTGTTTGTGCATTTACAATATTCATTGATTTTTGCCATTGAAAAACATGTTATTCATATACCAGAAATGTTTGAAGCTACTGACTGAATGAAAGGAGCTGGCATCTCACTCTCTTTGAATCTTCTTTATCATGCTAGGATTAGCAGGAAAAAGCAAAAATTTTCAGAATTGCACCTTGCAATGCGGAGAAATTACTGTGTGTGCATTTACAATATTCATTGATTTTTGCCATTGAAAAACGTCCAGAAATGTTTGAAGCTACTGATTGAATGAAAGGAGCTGGCATCTCACTCTCTTTGAATCTTCTTTATCATGCTAGGATTAGCAGGAAAAAGCAAAAAATTTCAGAATTGCACCTTGCAATGCGGAGAAATTACTGTGTGTGCATTTACAATATTCATTGATTTTTGCCATTGAAAAACATCGTTATTCATATACCAGAAATGTTTGAAGCTACTGACTGAATGAAAAGAGCTGGCATCTCACTCTCTTTGAATCTTCTTTATCATGCTAGGATTAGCAGGAAAAAGCAAAAAATTTCAGAATTGCACATTGCAATGCGGAGAAATTACTGTTTGTGCATTTACAATATTCATTGATTTTTGCCATTGAAAAACATCATGTTATTCATATACCAGAAATGTTTGAAGCTACTGACTGAATGAAAGGAGCTGGCATCTCACTCTCTTTGAATCTTCTTTATCATGCTAGGATTAGCAGGAAAAAGCAAAAAATTTCAGAATTGCACCTTGCAATGCGGAGAAATTACTGTTTGTGCATTTACAATATTCATTGATTTTTGCCATTGAAAAACGTCCAGAAATGTTTGAAGCTACTGACTGAATGAAAAGAGCTGGCATCTCAATCTCTTTGAATCTTCTTTATCATGCCAGGATTAGCAGGAAAAAGCAAAAAATTTCAGAATTGCACCTTGCAATGTGGAGATATTACTGTTTGTGCATTTACAATATTCATTGATTTTTGCCATTGAAAAACGTCCAGAAATGTTTGAAGCTACTGACTGAATGAAAGGAGCTGGCATCTCACTCTCTTTGAATCTTCTTTATCATGCTAGGATTAGCAGGAAAAAGCAAAAATTTTCAGAATTGCACCTTGCAATGCGGAGAAATTACTGTGTGTGCATTTACAATATTCATTGATTTTTGCCATTGAAAAACGTCCAGAAATGTTTGAAGCTACTGACTGAATGAAAGGAGCTGGCATCTCACTCTCTTTGAATCTTCTTTATCATGCTAGGATTAGCAGGAAAAAGCAAAAAATTTCAGAATTGCACCTTGCAATGCGGAGAAATTACTGTGTGTGCATTTACAATATTCATTGATTTTTGCCATTGAAAAACATCGTTATTCATATACCAGAAATGTTTGAAGCTACTGACTGAATGAAAAGAGCTGGCATCTCACTCTCTTTGAATCTTCTTTATCATGCCAGGATTAGCAGGAAAAAGCAAAAAATTTCAGAATTGCACCTTGCAATGTGGAGATATTACTGTTTGTGCATTTACAATATTCATTGATTTTTGCCATTGAAAAACATGTTATTCATATACCAGAAATGTTTGAAGCTACTGACTGAATGAAAAGAGCTGGCATCTCACTCTCTTTGAATCTTCTTTATCATGCCAGGATTAGCAGGAAAAAGCAAAAAATTTCAGAATTGCACCTTGCAATGTGGAGATATTACTGTTTGTGCATTTACAATATTCATTGATTTTTGCCATTGAAAAACGTCCAGAAATGTTTGAAGCTACTGACTGAATGAAAGGAGCTGGCATCTCACTCTCTTTGAATCTTCTTTATCATGCTAGGATTAGCAGGAAAAAGCAAAAAATTTCAGAATTGCACCTTGCAATGCGGAGAAATTACTGTGTGTGCATTTACAATATTCATTGATTTTTGCCATTGAAAAACATCGTTATTCATATACCAGAAATGTTTGAAGCTACTGACTGAATGAAAAGAGCTGGCATCTCACTCTCTTTGAATCTTCTTTATCATGCTAGGATTAGCAGGAAAAAGCAAAAATTTTCAGAATTGCACCTTGCAATGCGGAGAAATTACTGTGTGTGCATTTACAATATTCATTGATTTTTGCCATTGAAAAACGTCCAGAAATGTTTGAAGCTACTGATTGAATGAAAGGAGCTGGCATCTCACTCTCTTTGAATCTTCTTTATCATGCTAGGATTAGCAGGAAAAAGCAAAAAATTTCAGAATTGCACCTTGCAATGCGGAGAAATTACTGTGTGTGCATTTACAATATTCATTGATTTTTGCCATTGAAAAACATCGTTATTCATATACCAGAAATGTTTGAAGCTACTGACTGAATGAAAAGAGCTGGCATCTCACTCTCTTTGAATCTTCTTTATCATGCTAGGATTAGCAGGAAAAAGCAAAAAATTTCAGAATTGCACATTGCAATGCGGAGAAATTACTGTTTGTGCATTTACAATATTCATTGATTTTTGCCATTGAAAAACATCATGTTATTCATATACCAGAAATGTTTGAAGCTACTGACTGAATGAAAGGAGCTGGCATCTCACTCTCTTTGAATCTTCTTTATCATGCTAGGATTAGCAGGAAAAAGCAAAAAATTTCAGAATTGCACCTTGCAATGCGGAGAAATTACTGTTTGTGCATTTACAATATTCATTTATTTTTGCCATTGAAAAACATCATGTTATTCATATACCAGAAATGTTTGAAGCTACTGACTGAATGAAAAGAGCTGGCATCTCACTCTCTTTGAATCTTCTTTATCATGCCAGGATTAGCAGGAAAAAGCAAAAAATTTCAGAATTGCACCTTGCAATGTGGAGATATTACTGTTTGTGCATTTACAATATTCATTGATTTTTGCCATTGAAAAACGTCCAGAAATGTTTGAAGCTACTGACTGAATGAAAGGAGCTGGCATCTCACTCTCTTTGAATCTTCTTTATCATGCTAGGATTAGCAGGAAAAAGCAAAAATTTTCAGAATTGCACCTTGCAATGCGGAGAAATTACTGTGTGTGCATTTACAATATTCATTGATTTTTGCCATTGAAAAACGTCCAGAAATGTTTGAAGCTACTGACTGAATGAAAGGAGCTGGCATCTCACTCTCTTTGAATCTTCTTTATCATGCTAGGATTAGCAGGAAAAAGCAAAAAATTTCAGAATTGCACCTTGCAATGTGGAGATATTACTGTTTGTGCATTTACAATATTCATTGATTTTTGCCATTGAAAAACGTCCAGAAATGTTTGAAGCTACTGACTGAATGAAAGGAGCTGGCATCTCACTCTCTTTGAATCTTCTTTATCATGCTAGGATTAGCAGGAAAAAGCAAAAAATTTCAGAATTGCACCTTGCAATGCGGAAAAATTACTGTGTGTGCATTTACAATATTCATTGATTTTTGCCATTGAAAAATATCGTTATTCATATACCAGAAATGTTTGAAGCTACTGACTGAATGAAAAGAGCTGGCATCTCACTCTCTTTGAATCTTCTTTATCATGCCAGGATTAGCAGGAAAAAGCAAAAAATTTCAGAATTGCACCTTGCAATGTGGAGATATTACTGTTTGTGCATTTACAATATTCATTGATTTTTGCCATTGAAAAACGTCCAGAAATGTTTGAAGCTACTGACTGAATGAAAAGAGCTGGCATCTCACTCTCTTTGAATCTTCTTTATCATGCCAGGATTAGCAGGAAAAAGTAAAAAATTTCAGAATTGCACCTTGCAATGTGGAGATATTACTGTTTGTGCATTTACAATATTCATTGATTTTTGCCATTGAAAAACATCATGTTATTCATATACCAGAAATGTTTGAAGCTACTGACTGAATGAAAAGAGCTGGCATCTCACTCTCTTTGAATCTTCTTTATCATGCCAGGATTAGCAGGAAAAAGCAAAAAATTTCAGAATTGCACCTTGCAATGTGGAGATATTACTGTTTGTGCATTTACAATATTCATTGATTTTTGCCATTGAAAAACGTCCAGAAATGTTTGAAGCTTCTGACTGAATGAAAGGAGCTGGCATCTCACTCTCTTTGAATCTTCTTTATCATGCTAGGATTAGCAGGAAAAAGCAAAAAATTTCAGAATTGCACCTTGCAATGCGGAGAAATTACTGTGTGTGCATTTACAATATTCATTGATTTTTGCCATTGAAAAACATCGTTATTCATATACCAGAAATGTTTGAAGCTACTGACTGAATGAAAGGAGCTGGCATCTCACTCTCTTTGAATCTTCTTTATCATGCTAGGATTAGCAGGAAAAAGCAAAAAATTTCAGAATTGCACCTTGCAATGCGGAGAAATTACTGTTTGTGCATTTACAATATTCATTGATTTTTGCCATTGAAAAACGTCCAGAAATGTTTGAAGCTACTGACTGAATGAAAAGAGCTGGCATCTCAATCTCTTTGAATCTTCTTTATCATGCCAGGATTAGCAGGAAAAAGCAAAAAATTTCAGAATTGCACCTTGCAATGTGGAGATATTACTGTTTGTGCATTTACAATATTCATTGATTTTTGCCATTGAAAAACGTCCAGAAATGTTTGAAGCTACTGACTGAATGAAAGGAGCTGGCATCTCACTCTCTTTGAATCTTCTTTATCATGCTAGGATTAGCAGGAAAAAGCAAAAATTTTCAGAATTGCACCTTGCAATGCGGAGAAATTACTGTGTGTGCATTTACAATATTCATTGATTTTTGCCATTGAAAAACGTCCAGAAATGTTTGAAGCTACTGACTGAATGAAAGGAGCTGGCATCTCACTCTCTTTGAATCTTCTTTATCATGCTAGGATTAGCAGGAAAAAGCAAAAAATTTCAGAATTGCACCTTGCAATGCGGAGAAATTACTGTGTGTGCATTTACAATATTCATTGATTTTTGCCATTGAAAAACATCGTTATTCATATACCAGAAATGTTTGAAGCTACTGACTGAATGAAAAGAGCTGGCATCTCACTCTCTTTGAATCTTCTTTATCATGCCAGGATTAGCAGGAAAAAGCAAAAAATTTCAGAATTGCACCTTGCAATGTGGAGATATTACTGTTTGTGCATTTACAATATTCATTGATTTTTGCCATTGAAAAACATGTTATTCATATACCAGAAATGTTTGAAGCTACTGACTGAATGAAAAGAGCTGGCATCTCACTCTCTTTGAATCTTCTTTATCATGCCAGGATTAGCAGGAAAAAGCAAAAAATTTCAGAATTGCACCTTGCAATGTGGAGATATTACTGTTTGTGCATTTACAATATTCATTGATTTTTGCCATTGAAAAACGTCCAGAAATGTTTGAAGCTACTGACTGAATGAAAGGAGCTGGCATCTCACTCTCTTTGAATCTTCTTTATCATGCTAGGATTAGCAGGAAAAAGCAAAAAATTTCAGAATTGCACCTTGCAATGCGGAAAAATTACTGTGTGTGCATTTACAATATTCATTGATTTTTGCCATTGAAAAACATCGTTATTCATATACCAGAAATGTTTGAAGCTACTGACTGAATGAAAAGAGCTGGCATCTCACTCTCTTTGAATCTTCTTTATCATGCCAGGATTAGCAGGAAAAAGCAAAAAATTTCAGAATTGCACCTTGCAATGTGGAGATATTACTGTTTGTGCATTTACAATATTCATTGATTTTTGCCATTGAAAAACATGTTATTCATATACCAGAAATGTTTGAAGCTACTGACTGAATGAAAGGAGCTGGCATCTCACTCTCTTTGAATCTTCTTTATCATGCTAGGATTAGCAGGAAAAAGCAAAAATTTTCAGAATTGCACCTTGCAATGCGGAGAAATTACTGTGTGTGCATTTACAATATTCATTGATTTTTGCCATTGAAAAACGTCCAGAAATGTTTGAAGCTACTGATTGAATGAAAGGAGCTGGCATCTCACTCTCTTTGAATCTTCTTTATCATGCTAGGATTAGCAGGAAAAAGCAAAAAATTTCAGAATTGCACCTTGCAATGCGGAGAAATTACTGTGTGTGCATTTACAATATTCATTGATTTTTGCCATTGAAAAACATCGTTATTCATATACCAGAAATGTTTGAAGCTACTGACTGAATGAAAAGAGCTGGCATCTCACTCTCTTTGAATCTTCTTTATCATGCTAGGATTAGCAGGAAAAAGCAAAAAATTTCAGAATTGCACATTGCAATGCGGAGAAATTACTGTTTGTGCATTTACAATATTCATTGATTTTTGCCATTGAAAAACATCATGTTATTCATATACCAGAAATGTTTGAAGCTACTGACTGAATGAAAGGAGCTGGCATCTCACTCTCTTTGAATCTTCTTTATCATGCTAGGATTAGCAGGAAAAAGCAAAAAATTTCAGAATTGCACCTTGCAATGCGGAGAAATTACTGTTTGTGCATTTACAATATTCATTGATTTTTGCCATTGAAAAACGTCCAGAAATGTTTGAAGCTACTGACTGAATGAAAAGAGCTGGCATCTCAATCTCTTTGAATCTTCTTTATCATGCCAGGATTAGCAGGAAAAAGCAAAAAATTTCAGAATTGCACCTTGCAATGTGGAGATATTACTGTTTGTGCATTTACAATATTCATTGATTTTTGCCATTGAAAAACGTCCAGAAATGTTTGAAGCTACTGACTGAATGAAAGGAGCTGGCATCTCACTCTCTTTGAATCTTCTTTATCATGCTAGGATTAGCAGGAAAAAGCAAAAATTTTCAGAATTGCACCTTGCAATGCGGAGAAATTACTGTGTGTGCATTTACAATATTCATTGATTTTTGCCATTGAAAAACGTCCAGAAATGTTTGAAGCTACTGACTGAATGAAAGGAGCTGGCATCTCACTCTCTTTGAATCTTCTTTATCATGCTAGGATTAGCAGGAAAAAGCAAAAAATTTCAGAATTGCACCTTGCAATGCGGAGAAATTACTGTGTGTGCATTTACAATATTCATTGATTTTTGCCATTGAAAAACATCGTTATTCATATACCAGAAATGTTTGAAGCTACTGACTGAATGAAAAGAGCTGGCATCTCACTCTCTTTGAATCTTCTTTATCATGCCAGGATTAGCAGGAAAAAGCAAAAAATTTCAGAATTGCACCTTGCAATGTGGAGATATTACTGTTTGTGCATTTACAATATTCATTGATTTTTGCCATTGAAAAACATGTTATTCATATACCAGAAATGTTTGAAGCTACTGACTGAATGAAAAGAGCTGGCATCTCACTCTCTTTGAATCTTCTTTATCATGCCAGGATTAGCAGGAAAAAGCAAAAAATTTCAGAATTGCACCTTGCAATGTGGAGATATTACTGTTTGTGCATTTACAATATTCATTGATTTTTGCCATTGAAAAACGTCCAGAAATGTTTGAAGCTACTGACTGAATGAAAGGAGCTGGCATCTCACTCTCTTTGAATCTTCTTTATCATGCTAGGATTAGCAGGAAAAAGCAAAAAATTTCAGAATTGCACCTTGCAATGCGGAAAAATTACTGTGTGTGCATTTACAATATTCATTGATTTTTGCCATTGAAAAACATCGTTATTCATATACCAGAAATGTTTGAAGCTACTGACTGAATGAAAAGAGCTGGCATCTCACTCTCTTTGAATCTTCTTTATCATGCCAGGATTAGCAGGAAAAAGCAAAAAATTTCAGAATTGCACCTTGCAATGTGGAGATATTACTGTTTGTGCATTTACAATATTCATTGATTTTTGCCATTGAAAAACATGTTATTCATATACCAGAAATGTTTGAAGCTACTGACTGAATGAAAGGAGCTGGCATCTCACTCTCTTTGAATCTTCTTTATCATGCTAGGATTAGCAGGAAAAAGCAAAAATTTTCAGAATTGCACCTTGCAATGCGGAGAAATTACTGTGTGTGCATTTACAATATTCATTGATTTTTGCCATTGAAAAACGTCCAGAAATGTTTGAAGCTACTGATTGAATGAAAGGAGCTGGCATCTCACTCTCTTTGAATCTTCTTTATCATGCTAGGATTAGCAGGAAAAAGCAAAAAATTTCAGAATTGCACCTTGCAATGCGGAGAAATTACTGTGTGTGCATTTACAATATTCATTGATTTTTGCCATTGAAAAACATCGTTATTCATATACCAGAAATGTTTGAAGCTACTGACTGAATGAAAAGAGCTGGCATCTCACTCTCTTTGAATCTTCTTTATCATGCTAGGATTAGCAGGAAAAAGCAAAAAATTTCAGAATTGCACATTGCAATGCGGAGAAATTACTGTTTGTGCATTTACAATATTCATTGATTTTTGCCATTGAAAAACATCATGTTATTCATATACCAGAAATGTTTGAAGCTACTGACTGAATGAAAGGAGCTGGCATCTCACTCTCTTTGAATCTTCTTTATCATGCTAGGATTAGCAGGAAAAAGCAAAAAATTTCAGAATTGCACCTTGCAATGCGGAGAAATTACTGTTTGTGCATTTACAATATTCATTGATTTTTGCCATTGAAAAACATCATGTTATTCATATACCAGAAATGTTTGAAGCTACTGACTGAATGAAAAGAGCTGGCATCTCACTCTCTTTGAATCTTCTTTATCATGCCAGGATTAGCAGGAAAAAGCAAAAAATTTCAGAATTGCACCTTGCAATGTGGAGATATTACTGTTTGTGCATTTACAATATTCATTGATTTTTGCCATTGAAAAACGTCCAGAAATGTTTGAAGCTACTGACTGAATGAAAGGAGCTGGCATCTCACTCTCTTTGAATCTTCTTTATCATGCTAGGATTAGCAGGAAAAAGCAAAAATTTTCAGAATTGCACCTTGCAATGCGGAGAAATTACTGTGTGTGCATTTACAATATTCATTGATTTTTGCCATTGAAAAACGTCCAGAAATGTTTGAAGCTACTGACTGAATGAAAGGAGCTGGCATCTCACTCTCTTTGAATCTTCTTTATCATGCTAGGATTAGCAGGAAAAAGCAAAAAATTTCAGAATTGCACCTTGCAATGTGGAGATATTACTGTTTGTGCATTTACAATATTCATTGATTTTTGCCATTGAAAAACGTCCAGAAATGTTTGAAGCTACTGACTGAATGAAAGGAGCTGGCATCTCACTCTCTTTGAATCTTCTTTATCATGCTAGGATTAGCAGGAAAAAGCAAAAAATTTCAGAATTGCACCTTGCAATGCGGAAAAATTACTGTGTGTGCATTTACAATATTCATTGATTTTTGCCATTGAAAAATATCGTTATTCATATACCAGAAATGTTTGAAGCTACTGACTGAATGAAAAGAGCTGGCATCTCACTCTCTTTGAATCTTCTTTATCATGCCAGGATTAGCAGGAAAAAGCAAAAAATTTCAGAATTGCACCTTGCAATGTGGAGATATTACTGTTTGTGCATTTACAATATTCATTGATTTTTGCCATTGAAAAACGTCCAGAAATGTTTGAAGCTACTGACTGAATGAAAAGAGCTGGCATCTCACTCTCTTTGAATCTTCTTTATCATGCCAGGATTAGCAGGAAAAAGTAAAAAATTTCAGAATTGCACCTTGCAATGTGGAGATATTACTGTTTGTGCATTTACAATATTCATTGATTTTTGCCATTGAAAAACATCATGTTATTCATATACCAGAAATGTTTGAAGCTACTGACTGAATGAAAAGAGCTGGCATCTCACTCTCTTTGAATCTTCTTTATCATGCCAGAATTAGCAGGAAAAAGCAAAAAATTTCAGAATTGCACCTTGCAATGTGGAGATATTACTGTTTGTGCATTTACAATATTCATTGATTTTTGCCATTGAAAAACGTCCAGAAATGTTTGAAGCTACTGACTGAATGAAAAGAGCTGGCATCTCACTCTCTTTGAATCTTCTTTATCATGCCAGGATTAGCAGGAAAAAGCAAAAAATTTCAGAATTGCACCTTGCAATGTGGAGATATTACTGTTTGTGCATTTACAATATTCATTGATTTTTGCCATTGAAAAACATCATGTTATTCATATACCAGAAATGTTTGAAGCTACTGACTGAATGAAAAGAGCTGGCATCTCACTCTCTTTGAATCTTCTTTATCATGCCAGGATTAGCAGGAAAAAGCAAAAAATTTCAGAATTGCACCTTGCAATGTGGAGATATTACTGTTTGTGCATTTACAATATTCATTGATTTTTGCCATTGAAAAACGTCCAGAAATGTTTGAAGCTTCTGACTGAATGAAAGGAGCTGGCATCTCACTCTCTTTGAATCTTCTTTATCATGCTAGGATTAGCAGGAAAAAGCAAAAAATTTCAGAATTGCACCTTGCAATGCGGAGAAATTACTGTGTGTGCATTTACAATATTCATTGATTTTTGCCATTGAAAAACATCGTTATTCATATACCAGAAATGTTTGAAGCTACTGACTGAATGAAAGGAGCTGGCATCTCACTCTCTTTGAATCTTCTTTATCATGCTAGGATTAGCAGGAAAAAGCAAAAAATTTCAGAATTGCACCTTGCAATGCGGAGAAATTACTGTTTGTGCATTTACAATATTCATTGATTTTTGCCATTGAAAAACGTCCAGAAATGTTTGAAGCTACTGACTGAATGAAAGGAGCTGGCATCTCACTCTCTTTGAATCTTCTTTATCATGCTAGGATTAGCAGGAAAAAGCAAAAAATTTCAGAATTGCACCTTGCAATGCGGAGAAATTACTGTGTGTGCATTTACAATATTCATTGATTTTTGCCATTGAAAAACATCATGTTATTCATATACCAGAAATGTTTGAAGCTACTGACTGAATGAAAGGAGCTGGCATCTCACTCTCTTTGAATCTTCTTTATCATGCTAGGATTAGCAGGAAAAAGCAAAAAATTTCAGAATTGCACCTTGCAATGCGGAGAAATTACTGTTTGTGCATTTACAATATTCATTGATTTTTGCCATTGAAAAACATCATGTTATTCATATACCAGAAATGTTTGAAGCTACTGACTGAATGAAAGGAGCTGGCATCTCACTCTCTTTGAATCTTCTTTATCATGCTAGGATTAGCAGGAAAAAGCAAAAAATTTCAGAATTGCACCTTGCAATGCGGAGAAATTACTGTGTGTGCATTTACAATATTCATTGATTTTTGCCATTGAAAAACATCATGTTATTCATATACCAGAAATGTTTGAAGCTACTGACTGAATGAAAAGAGCTGGCATCTCACTCTCTTTGAATCTTCTTTATCATGCCAGGATTAGCAGGAAAAAGCAAAAAATTTCAGAATTGCACCTTGCAATGCAGAGAAATTACTGTTTGTGCATTTACAATATTCATTGATTTTTGCCATTGAAAAACATCATGTTATTCATATACCAGAAATGTTTGAAGCTACTGACTGAATGAAAATAGCTGGCATCTCACTCTCTTTGAATCTTCTTTATCATGCCAGGATTAGCAGGAAAAAGCAAAAAATTTCAGAATTGCACCTTGCAATGTGGAGATATTACTGTTTGTGCATTTACAATATTCATTGATTTTTGCCATTGAAAAACGTCCAGAAATGTTTGAAGCTACTGACTGAATGAAAGGAGCTGGCATCTCACTCTCTTTGAATCTTCTTTATCATGCTAGGATTAGCAGGAAAAAGCAAAAATTTTCAGAATTGCACCTTGCAATGCGGAGAAATTACTGTGTGTGCATTTACAATATTCATTGATTTTTGCCATTGAAAAACGTCCAGAAATGTTTGAAGCTACTGACTGAATGAAAGGAGCTGGCATCTCACTCTCTTTGAATCTTCTTTATCATGCTAGGATTAGCAGGAAAAAGCAAAAAATTTCAGAATTGCACCTTGCAATGTGGAGATATTACTGTTTGTGCATTTACAATATTCATTGATTTTTGCCATTGAAAAACGTCCAGAAATGTTTGAAGCTACTGACTGAATGAAAGGAGCTGGCATCTCACTCTCTTTGAATCTTCTTTATCATGCTAGGATTAGCAGGAAAAAGCAAAAAATTTCAGAATTGCACCTTGCAATGCGGAAAAATTACTGTGTGTGCATTTACAATATTCATTGATTTTTGCCATTGAAAAATATCGTTATTCATATACCAGAAATGTTTGAAGCTACTGACTGAATGAAAAGAGCTGGCATCTCACTCTCTTTGAATCTTCTTTATCATGCCAGGATTAGCAGGAAAAAGCAAAAAATTTCAGAATTGCACCTTGCAATGTGGAGATATTACTGTTTGTGCATTTACAATATTCATTGATTTTTGCCATTGAAAAACGTCCAGAAATGTTTGAAGCTACTGACTGAATGAAAAGAGCTGGCATCTCACTCTCTTTGAATCTTCTTTATCATGCCAGGATTAGCAGGAAAAAGTAAAAAATTTCAGAATTGCACCTTGCAATGTGGAGATATTACTGTTTGTGCATTTACAATATTCATTGATTTTTGCCATTGAAAAACATCATGTTATTCATATACCAGAAATGTTTGAAGCTACTGACTGAATGAAAAGAGCTGGCATCTCACTCTCTTTGAATCTTCTTTATCATGCCAGAATTAGCAGGAAAAAGCAAAAAATTTCAGAATTGCACCTTGCAATGTGGAGATATTACTGTTTGTGCATTTACAATATTCATTGATTTTTGCCATTGAAAAACGTCCAGAAATGTTTGAAGCTACTGACTGAATGAAAAGAGCTGGCATCTCACTCTCTTTGAATCTTCTTTATCATGCCAGGATTAGCAGGAAAAAGCAAAAAATTTCAGAATTGCACCTTGCAATGTGGAGATATTACTGTTTGTGCATTTACAATATTCATTGATTTTTGCCATTGAAAAACATCATGTTATTCATATACCAGAAATGTTTGAAGCTACTGACTGAATGAAAAGAGCTGGCATCTCACTCTCTTTGAATCTTCTTTATCATGCCAGGATTAGCAGGAAAAAGCAAAAAATTTCAGAATTGCACCTTGCAATGTGGAGATATTACTGTTTGTGCATTTACAATATTCATTGATTTTTGCCATTGAAAAACGTCCAGAAATGTTTGAAGCTTCTGACTGAATGAAAGGAGCTGGCATCTCACTCTCTTTGAATCTTCTTTATCATGCTAGGATTAGCAGGAAAAAGCAAAAAATTTCAGAATTGCACCTTGCAATGCGGAGAAATTACTGTGTGTGCATTTACAATATTCATTGATTTTTGCCATTGAAAAACATCGTTTTTCATATACCAGAAATGTTTGAAGCTACTGACTGAATGAAAGGAGCTGGCATCTCACTCTCTTTGAATCTTCTTTATCATGCTAGGATTAGCAGGAAAAAGCAAAAAATTTCAGAATTGCACCTTGCAATGCGGAGAAATTACTGTTTGTGCATTTACAATATTCATTGATTTTTGCCATTGAAAAACGTCCAGAAATGTTTGAAGCTACTGACTGAATGAAAGGAGCTGGCATCTCACTCTCTTTGAATCTTCTTTATCATGCTAGGATTAGCAGGAAAAAGCAAAAAATTTCAGAATTGCACCTTGCAATGCGGAGAAATTACTGTGTGTGCATTTACAATATTCATTGATTTTTGCCATTGAAAAACATCATGTTATTCATATACCAGAAATGTTTGAAGCTACTGACTGAATGAAAGGAGCTGGCATCTCACTCTCTTTGAATCTTCTTTATCATGCTAGGATTAGCAGGAAAAAGCAAAAAATTTCAGAATTGCACCTTGCAATGCGGAGAAATTACTGTTTGTGCATTTACAATATTCATTGATTTTTGCCATTGAAAAACATCATGTTATTCATATACCAGAAATGTTTGAAGCTACTGACTGAATGAAAGGAGCTGGCATCTCACTCTCTTTGAATCTTCTTTATCATGCTAGGATTAGCAGGAAAAAGCAAAAAATTTCAGAATTGCACCTTGCAATGCGGAGAAATTACTGTGTGTGCATTTACAATATTCATTGATTTTTGCCATTGAAAAACATCATGTTATTCATATACCAGAAATGTTTGAAGCTACTGACTGAATGAAAAGAGCTGGCATCTCACTCTCTTTGAATCTTCTTTATCATGCCAGGATTAGCAGGAAAAAGCAAAAAATTTCAGAATTGCACCTTGCAATGTGGAGATATTACTGTTTGTGCATTTACAATATTCATTGATTTTTGCCATTGAAAAACGTCCAGAAATGTTTGAAGCTACTGACTGAATGAAAGGAGCTGGCATCTCACTCTCTTTGAATCTTCTTTATCATGCTAGGATTAGCAGGAAAAAGCAAAAATTTTCAGAATTGCACCTTGCAATGCGGAGAAATTACTGTGTGTGCATTTACAATATTCATTGATTTTTGCCATTGAAAAACGTCCAGAAATGTTTGAAGCTACTGACTGAATGAAAGGAGCTGGCATCTCACTCTCTTTGAATCTTCTTTATCATGCTAGGATTAGCAGGAAAAAGCAAAAAATTTCAAAATTGCACCTTGCAATGCGGAGAAATTACTGTGTGTGCATTTACAATATTCATTGATTTTTGCCATTGAAAAACATCGTTATTCATATACCAGAAATGTTTGAAGCTACTGACTGAATGAAAAGAGCTGGCATCTCACTCTCTTTGAATCTTCTTTATCATGCCAGGATTAGCAGGAAAAAGCAAAAAATTTCAGAATTGCACCTTGCAATGTGGAGATATTACTGTTTGTGCATTTACAATATTCATTGATTTTTGCCATTGAAAAACATGTTATTCATATACCAGAAATGTTTGAAGCTACTGACTGAATGAAAAGAGCTGGCATCTCACTCTCTTTGAATCTTCTTTATCATGCCAGGATTAGCAGGAAAAAGCAAAAAATTTCAGAATTGCACCTTGCAATGTGGAGATATTACTGTTTGTGCATTTACAATATTCATTGATTTTTGCCATTGAAAAACGTCCAGAAATGTTTGAAGCTACTGACTGAATGAAAGGAGCTGGCATCTCACTCTCTTTGAATCTTCTTTATCATGCTAGGATTAGCAGGAAAAAGCAAAAAATTTCAGAATTGCACCTTGCAATGCGGAAAAATTACTGTGTGTGCATTTACAATATTCATTGATTTTTGCCATTGAAAAACATCGTTATTCATATACCAGAAATGTTTGAAGCTACTGACTGAATGAAAAGAGCTGGCATCTCACTCTCTTTGAATCTTCTTTATCATGCCAGGATTAGCAGGAAAAAGCAAAAAATTTCAGAATTGCACCTTGCAATGTGGAGATATTACTGTTTGTGCATTTACAATATTCATTGATTTTTGCCATTGAAAAACATGTTATTCATATACCAGAAATGTTTGAAGCTACTGACTGAATGAAAGGAGCTGGCATCTCACTCTCTTTGAATCTTCTTTATCATGCTAGGATTAGCAGGAAAAAGCAAAAAATTTCAGAATTGCACCTTGCAATGCGGAGAAATTACTGTGTGTGCATTTACAATATTCATTGATTTTTGCAATTGAAAAACATCATGTTATTCATATACCAGAAATGTTTGAAGCTACTGACTGAATAAAAAGAGCTGGCATCTCACTCTCTTTGAATCTTCTTTATCATGCCAGGATTAGCAGGAAAAAGCAAAAAATTTCAGAATTGCACCTTGCAATGTGGAGATATTACTGTTTGTGCATTTACAATATTCATTGATTTTTGCCATTGAAAAACGTCCAGAAATGTTTGAAGCTACTGACTGAATGAAAGGAGCTGGCATCTCACTCTCTTTGAATCTTCTTTATCATGCTAGGATTAGCAGGAAAAAGCAAAAAATTTCAGAATTGCACCTTGCAATGCGGAGAAATTACTGTGTGTGCATTTACAATATTCATTCATTTTTGCCATTGAAAAACGTCCAGAAATGTTTGAAGCTACTGACTGAATGAAAGGAGCTGGCATCTCACTCTCTTTGAATCTTCTTTATCATGCTAGGATTAGCAGGAAAAAGCAAAAAATTTCAGAATTGCACCTTGCAATGCGGAGAAATTACTGTGTGTGCATTTACAATATTCATTGATTTTTGCCATTGAAAAACATCGTTATTCATATACCAGAAATGTTTGAAGCTACTGACTGAATGAAAGGAGCTGGCATCTCACTCTCTTTGAATCTTCTTTATCATGCTAGGATTAGCAGGAAAAAGCAAAAAATTTCAGAATTGCACCTTGCAATGCGGAGAAATTACTGTTTGTGCATTTACAATATTCATTGATTTTTGCCATTGAAAAACGTCCAGAAATGTTTGAAGCTACTGACTGAATGAAAGGAGCTGGCATCTCACTCTCTTTGAATCTTCTTTATCATGCTAGGATTAGCAGGAAAAAGCAAAAAATTTCAGAATTGCACCTTGCAATGCGGAGAAATTACTGTGTGTGCATTTACAATATTCATTGATTTTTGCCATTGAAAAACATCATGTTATTCATATACCAGAAATGTTTGAAGCTACTGACTGAATGAAAGGAGCTGGCATCTCACTCTCTTTGAATCTTCTTTATCATGCTAGGATTAGCAGGAAAAAGCAAAAAATTTCAGAATTGCACCTTGCAATGCGGAGAAATTACTGTTTGTGCATTTACAATATTCATTGATTTTTGCCATTGAAAAACATCATGTTATTCATATACCAGAAATGTTTGAAGCTACTGACTGAATGAAAGGAGCTGGCATCTCACTCTCTTTGAATCTTCTTTATCATGCTAGGATTAGCAGGAAAAAGCAAAAAATTTCAGAATTGCACCTTGCAATGCGGAGAAATTACTGTGTGTGCATTTACAATATTCATTGATTTTTGCCATTGAAAAACATCATGTTATTCATATACCAGAAATGTTTGAAGCTACTGACTGAATGAAAAGAGCTGGCATCTCACTCTCTTTGAATCTTCTTTATCATGCCAGGATTAGCAGGAAAAAGCAAAAAATTTCAGAATTGCACCTTGCAATGTGGAGATATTACTGTTTGTGCATTTACAATATTCATTGATTTTTGCCATTGAAAAACGTCCAGAAATGTTTGAAGCTACTGACTGAATGAAAGGAGCTGGCATCTCACTCTCTTTGAATCTTCTTTATCATGCTAGGATTAGCAGGAAAAAGCAAAAATTTTCAGAGTTGCACCTTGCAATGCGGAGAAATTACTGTGTGTGCATTTACAATATTTATTGATTTTTGCCATTGAAAAACGTCCAGAAATGTTTGAAGCTACTGAATGAATGAAAGGAGCTGGCATCTCACTCTCTTTGAATCTTCTTTATCATGCTAGGATTAGCAGGAAAAAGCAAAAAATTTCAGAATTGCACCTTGCAATGCGGAGAAATTACTGTGTGTGCATTTACAATATTCATTGATTTTTGCCATTGAAAAACATCGTTATTCATATACCAGAAATGTTTGAAGCTACTGACTGAATGAAAAGAGCTGGCATCTCACTCTCTTTGAATCTTCTTTATCATGCCAGGATTAGCAGGAAAAAGCAAAAAATTTCAGAATTGCACCTTGCAATGTGGAGATATTACTGTTTGTGCATTTACAATATTCATTGATTTTTGCCATTGAAAAACATGTTATTCATATACCAGAAATGTTTGAAGCTACTGACTGAATGAAAAGAGCTGGCATCTCACTCTCTTTGAATCTTCTTTATCATGCCAGGATTAGCAGGAAAAAGCAAAAAATTTCAGAATTGCACCTTGCAATGTGGAGATATTACTGTTTGTGCATTTACAATATTCATTGATTTTTGCCATTGAAAAACGTCCAGAAATGTTTGAAGCTACTGACTGAATGAAAGGAGCTGGCATCTCACTCTCTTTGAATCTTCTTTATCATGCTAGGATTAGCAGGAAAAAGCAAAAAATTTCAGAATTGCACCTTGCAATGCGGAAAAATTACTGTGTGTGCATTTACAATATTCATTGATTTTTGCCATTGAAAAACATCGTTATTCATATACCAGAAATGTTTGAAGCTACTGACTGAATGAAAAGAGCTGGCATCTCACTCTCTTTGAATCTTCTTTATCATGCCAGGATTAGCAGGAAAAAGCAAAAAATTTCAGAATTGCACCTTGCAATGTGGAGATATTACTGTTTGTGCATTTACAATATTCATTGATTTTTGCCATTGAAAAACATGTTATTCATATACCAGAAATGTTTGAAGCTACTGACTGAATGAAAGGAGCTGGCATCTCACTCTCTTTGAATCTTCTTTATCATGCTAGGATTAGCAGGAAAAAGCAAAAAATTTCAGAATTGCACCTTGCAATGCGGAGAAATTACTGTGTGTGCATTTACAATATTCATTGATTTTTGCCATTGAAAAACATCATGTTATTCATATACCAGAAATGTTTGAAGCTACTGACTGAATAAAAAGAGCTGGCATCTCACTCTCTTTGAATCTTCTTTATCATGCCAGGATTAGCAGGAAAAAGCAAAAAATTTCAGAATTGCACCTTGCAATGTGGAGATATTACTGTTTGTGCATTTACAATATTCATTGATTTTTGCCATTGAAAAACGTCCAGAAATGTTTGAAGCTACTGACTGAATGAAAGGAGCTGGCATCTCACTCTCTTTGAATCTTCTTTATCATGCTAGGATTAGCAGGAAAAAGCAAAAAATTTCAGAATTGCACCTTGCAATGCGGAGAAATTACTGTGTGTGCATTTACAATATTCATTGATTTTTGCCATTGAAAAACGTCCAGAAATGTTTGAAGCTACTGACTGAATGAAAGGAGCTGGCATCTCACTCTCTTTGAATCTTCTTTATCATGCTAGGATTAGCAGGAAAAAGCAAAAAATTTCAGAATTGCACCTTGCAATGCGGAGAAATTACTGTGTGTGCATTTACAATATTCATTGATTTTTGCCATTGAAAAACATCGTTATTCATATACCAGAAATGTTTGAAGCTACTGACTGAATGAAAAGAGCTGGCATCTCACTCTCTTTGAATCTTCTTTATCATGCCAGGATTAGCAGGAAAAAGCAAAAATTTCAGAATTGCACCTTGCAATGTGGAGATATTACTGTTGTGCATTTACAATATTCATTGATTTTTGCCATTGAAAAACATGTTATTCATATACCAGAAATGTTTGAAGCTACTGACTGAATGAAAAGAGCTGGCATCTCACTCTCTTTGAATCTTCTTTATCATGCCAGGATTAGCAGGAAAAAGCAAAAAATTTCAGAATTGCACCTTGCAATGTGGAGATATTACTGTTTGTGCATTTACAATATTCATTGATTTTTGCCACTGAAAAACGTATTCATTTATCCAGAAATGTTTGAAGCTACTGACTGAATGAAAGGAGCTGGCATCTCACTCTCTTTGAATCTTCTTTATCATGCTAGGATTAGCAGGAAAAAGCAAAAAAATTTCAGAATTGCACCTTGCAATGCGGAGAAATTACTGTGTGTGCATTTACAATATTCATTGATTTTTGCCATTGAAAAACATCGTTATTCATATACCAGAAATGTTTGAAGCTACTGACTGAATGAAAAGAGCTGGCATCTCACTCTCTTTGAATCTTCTTTATCATGCCAGGATTAGCAGGAAAAAGCAAAAAATTTCAGAATTGCACCTTGCAATGTGGAGATATTACTGTTTGTGCATTTACAATATTCATTGATTTTTGCCATTGAAAAACATGTTATTCATATACCAGAAATGTTTGAAGCTACTGACTGAATGAAAAGAGCTGGCATCTCACTCTCTTTGAAACTTCTTTATCATGCCAGGATTAGCAGGAAAAAGCAAAAAATTTCAGAATTGCACCTTGCAATGTGGAGATATTACTGTTTGTGCATTTACAATATTCATTGATTTTTGCCATTGAAAAACGTCCAGAAATGTTTGAAGCTACTGACTGAATGAAAGGAGCTGGCATCTCACTCTCTTTGAATCTTCTTTATCATGCTAGGATTAGCAGGAAAAAGCAAAAAATTTCAGAATTGCACCTTGCAATTCGGAGAAATTACTGTGTGTGCATTTACAATATTCATTGATTTTTGCCATTGAAAAACATCGTTATTCATATACCAGAAATGTTTGAAGCTACTGACTGAATGAAAAGAGCTGGCATCTCACTCTCTTTGAATCTTCTTTATCATGCCAGGATTAGCAGGAAAAAGCAAAAAATTTCAGAATTGCACCTTGCAATGTGGAGATATTACTGTTTGTGCATTTACAATATTCATTGATTTTTGCCATTGAAAAACATGTTATTCATATACCAGAAATGTTTGAAGCTACTGACTGAATGAAAAGAGCTGGCATCTCACTCTCTTTGAATCTTCTTTATCATGCCAGGATTAGCAGGAAAAAGCAAAAAATTTCAGAATTGCACCTTGCAATGTGGAGATATTACTGTTTGTGCATTTACAATATTCATTGATTTTTGCCATTGAAAAACGTCCAGAAATGTTTGAAGCTACTGACTGAATGAAAGGAGCTGGCATCTCACTCTCTTTGAATCTTCTTTATCATGCTAGGATTAGCAGGAAAAAGCAAAAAATTTCAGAATTGCACATTGCAATGCGGAGAAATTACTGTTTGTGCATTTACAATATTCATTGATTTTTGCCATTGAAAAACATCATGTTATTCATATACCAGAAATGTTTGAAGCTACTGACTGAATGAAAGGAGCTGGCATCTCACTCTCTTTGAATCTTCTTTATCATGCTAGGATTAGCAGGAAAAAGCAAAAAATTTCAGAATTGCACCTTGCAATGCGAAGAAATTACTGTTTGTGCATTTACAATATTGATTGATTTTTGCCATTGAAAAACATCATGTTATTCATATACCAGAAATGTTTGAAGCTACTGACTGAATGAAAAGAGCTGGCATCTCACTCTCTTTGAATCTTCTTTATCATGCCAGGATTAGCAGGAAAAAGCAAAAAATTTCAGAATTGCACCTTGCAATGTGGAGATATTACTGTTTGTGCATTTACAATATTCATTGATTTTTGCCATTGAAAAACGTCCAGAAATGTTTGAAGCTACTGACTGAATGAAAGGAGCTGGCATCTCACTCTCTTTGAATCTTCTTTATCATGCTAGGATTAGCAGGAAAAAGCAAAAAATTTCAGAATTGCACCTTGCAATGCGGAGAAATTACTGTGTGTGCATTTACAATATTCATTGATTTTTGCCATTGAAAAACATCGTTATTCATATACCAGAAATGTTTGAAGCTACTGACTGAATGAAAGGAGCTGGCATCTCACTCTCTTTGAATCTTCTTTTTCATGCCAGGATTAGCAGGAAAAAGCAAAAAATTTCAGAATTGCACCTTGCAATGTGGAGATATTACTGTTTGTGCATTTACAATATTCATTGATTTTTGCCATTGAAAAACGTCCAGAAATGTTTGAAGCTACTGACTGAATGAAAGGAGCTGGCATCTCACTCTCTTTGAATCTTCTTTATCATGCTAGGATTAGCAGGAAAAAGCAAAAAATTTCAGAATTGCACCTTGCAATGCGGAGAAATTACTGTGTGTGCATTTACAATATTCATTGATTTTTGCCATTGAAAAACATCGTTATTCATATACCAGAAATGTTTGAAGCTACTGACTGAATGAAAAGAGCTGGCATCTCACTCTCTTTGAATCTTCTTTATCATGCCAGGATTAGCAGGAAAAAGCAAAAAATTTCAGAATTGCACCTTGCAATGTGGAGATATTACTGTTTGTGCATTTACAATATTCATTGATTTTTGCCATTGAAAAACGTCCAGAAATGTTTGAAGCTACTGACTGAATGAAAAGAGCTGGCATCTCACTCTCTTTGAATCTTCTTTATCATGCCAGGATTAGCAGGAAAAAGTAAAAAATTTCAGAATTGCACCTTGCAATGTGGAGATATTACTGTTTGTGCATTTACAATATTCATTGATTTTTGCCATTGAAAAACATCATGTTATTCATATACCAGAAATGTTTGAAGCTACTGACTGAATGAAAAGAGCTGGCATCTCACTCTCTTTGAATCTTCTTTATCATGCCAGGATTAGCAGGAAAAAGCAAAAAATTTCAGAATTGCACCTTGCAATGTGGAGATATTACTGTTTGTGCATTTACAATATTCATTGATATTTGCCATTGAAAAACGTCCAGAAATGTTTGAAGCTACTGACTGAATGAAAGAGCTGGCATCTCACTCTCTTTGAATCTTTATCATGCCAGGATTAGCAGGAAAAAGCAAAAAATTTCAGAATTGCACCTTGCAATGTGGAGATATTACTGTTTGTGCATTTACAATATTCATTGATTTTTGCCATTGAAAAACATCATGTTATTCATATACCAGAAATGTTTGAAGCTACTGACTGAATGAAAAGAGCTGGCATCTCACTCTCTTTGAATCTTCTTTATCATGCCAGGATTAGCAGGAAAAAGCAAAAAATTTCAGAATTGCACCTTGCAATGTGGAGATATTACTGTTTGTGCATTTACAATATTCATTGATTTTTGCCATTGAAAAACGTCCAGAAATGTTTGAAGCTACTGACTGAATGAAAGGAGCTGGCATCTCACTCTCTTTGAATCTTCTTTATCATGCTAGGATTAGCAGGAAAAAGCAAAAAATTTCAGAATTGCACCTTGCAATGCGGAGAAATTACTGTGTGTGCATTTACAATATTCATTGATTTTTGCCATTGAAAAACATCGTTATTCATATACCAGAAATGTTTTGAAGCTACTGACTGAATGAAAGGAGCTGGCATCTCACTCTCTTTGAATCTTCTTTATCATGCTAGGATTAGCAGGAAAAAGCAAAAAATTTCAGAATTGCACCTTGCAATGCGGAGAAATTACTGTTTGTGCATTTACAATATTCATTGATTTTTGCCATTGAAAAACGTCCAGAAATGTTTGAAGCTACTGACTGAATGAAAGGAGCTGGCATCTCACTCTCTTTGAATCTTCTTTATCATGCTAGGATTAGCAGGAAAAAGCAAAAAATTTCAGAATTGCACCTTGCAATGCGGAGAAATTACTGTGTGTGCATTTACGATATTCATTGATTTTTGCCATTGAAAAACATCATGTTATTCATATACCAGAAATGTTTGAAGCTACTGACTGAATGAAAGGAGCTGGCATCTCACTCTCTTTGAATCTTCTTTATCATGCTAGGATTAGCAGGAAAAAGCAAAAAATTTCAGAATTGCACCTTGCAATGCGGAGAAATTACTGTTTGTGCATTTACAATATTCATTGATTTTTGCCATTGAAAAACATCATGTTATTCATATACCAGAAATGTTTGAAGCTACTGACTGAATGAAAGGAGCTGGCATCTCACTCTCTTTGAATCTTCTTTATCATGCTAGGATTAGCAGGAAAAAGCAAAAAATTTCAGAATTGCACCTTGCAATGCGGAGAAATTACTGTGTGTGCATTTACAATATTCATTGATTTTTGCCATTGAAAAACATCATGTTATTCATATACCAGAAATGTTTGAAGCTACTGACTGAATGAAAGAGCTGGCATCTCACTCTCTTTGAATCTTCTTTATCATGCCAGGATTAGCAGGAAAAAGCAAAAAATTTCAGAATTGCACCTTGCAATGTGGAGATATTACTGTTTGTGCATTTACAATATTCATTGATTTTTGCCATTGAAAAACTCACGTTATTCATTACCAGAAATGTTTGAAGCTACTGACTGAATGAAAGGAGCTGGCATCTCACTCTCTTTGAATCTTCTTTATCATGCTAGGATTAGCAGGAAAAAGCAAAAAATTTCAGAATTGCACCTTGCAATGCGGAGAAATTACTGTGTGTGCATTTACAATATTCATTGATTTTTGCCATTGAAAAACGTCCAGAAATGTTTGAAGCTACTGACTGAATGAAAGGAGCTGGCATCTCACTCTCTTTGAATCTTCTTTATCATGCTAGGATTAGCAGGAAAAAGCAAAAAATTTCAGAATTGCACCTTGCAATGCGGAGAAATTACTGTGTGTGCATTTACAATATTCATTGATTTTTGCCATTGAAAAACATCATGTTATTCATATACCAGAAATGTTTGAAGCTACTGACTGAATGAAAAGAGCTGGCATCTCACTCTCTTTGAATCTTCTTTATCATGCCAGGATTAGCAGGAAAAAGCAAAAAATTTCAGAATTGCACCTTGCAATGTGGAGATATTACTGTTTGTGCATTTACAATATTCATTGATTTTTGCCATTGAAAAACGTCCAGAAATGTTTGAAGCTACTGACTGAATGAAAGGAGCTGGCATCTCACTCTCTTTGAATCTTCTTTATCATGCTAGGATTAGCAGGAAAAAGCAAAAAATTTCAGAATTGCACCTTGCAATGCGGAGAAATTACTGTGTGTGCATTTACAATATTCATTGATTTTTGCCATTGAAAAACATCATGTTATTCATATACCAGAAATGTTTGAAGCTACTGACTGAATGAAAGAGCTGGCATCTCACTCTCTTTGAATCTTCTTTATCATGCTAGGATTAGCAGGAAAAAGCAAAAAATTTCAGAATTGCACCTTGCAATGCGGAGAAATTACTGTTTGTGCATTTACAATATTCATTGATTTTTGCCATTGAAAAACGTCCAGAAATGTTTGAAGCTACTGACTGAATGAAAGGAGCTGGCATCTCACTCTCTTTGAATCTTCTTTATCATGCTAGGATTAGCAGGAAAAAGCAAAAAATTTCAGAATTGCACCTTGCAATGCGGAGAAATTACTGTGTGTGCATTTACAATATTCATTGATTTTTGCCATTGAAAAACATCGTTATTCATATACCAGAAATGTTTGAAGCTACTGACTGAATGAAAGGAGCTGGCATCTCACTCTCTTTGAATCTTCTTTATCATGCTAGGATTAGCAGGAAAAAGCAAAAAATTTCAGAATTGCACCTTGCAATGCGGAGAAATTACTGTGTGTGCATTTACAATATTCATTGATTTTTGCCATTGAAAAACATCATGTTATTCATATACCAGAAATGTTTGAAGCTACTGACTGAATGAAAGGAGCTGGCATCTCACTCTCTTTGAATCTTCTTTATCATGCTAGGATTAGCAGGAAAAAGCAAAAAATTTCAGAATTGCACCTTGCAATGCGGAGAAATTACTGTGTGTGCATTTACAATATTCATTGATTTTTGCCATTGAAAAACATCATGTTATTCATATACCAGAAATGTTTGAAGCTACTGACTGAATGAAAAGAGCTGGCATCTCACTCTCTTTGAATCTTCTTTATCATGCCAGGATTAGCAGGAAAAAGCAAAAAATTTCAGAATTGCACCTTGCAATGTGGAGATATTACTGTTTGTGCATTTACAATATTCATTGATTTTTGCCATTGAAAAACGTCCAGAAATGTTTGAAGCTACTGACTGAATGAAAGGAGCTGGCATCTCACTCTCTTTGAATCTTCTTTATCATGCTAGGATTAGCAGGAAAAAGCAAAAAATTTCAGAATTGCACCTTGCAATGCGGAGAAATTACTGTATGTGCATTTACAATATTCATTGATTTTTGCCATTGAAAAACTATGTTTTTCCAGAAATGTTTGAAGCTACTGACTGAATGAAAGGAGCTGGCATCTCACTCTCTTTGAATCTTCTTTATCATGCTAGGATTAGCAGGAAAAAGCAAAAAATTTCAGAATTGCACCTTGCAATGCGGAGAAATTACTGTGTGTGCATTTACAATATTCATTGATTTTTGCCATTGAAAAACATCGTTATTCATATACCAGAAATGTTTGAAGCTACTGACTGAATGAAAAGAGCTGGCATCTCACTCTCTTTGAATCTTCTTTATCATGCCAGGATTAGCAGGAAAAAGCAAAAATTTCAGAATTGCACCTTGCAATGTGGAGATATTACTGTTTGTGCATTTACAATATTCATTGATTTTTGCCATTGAAAAACATGTTATTCATATACCAGAAATGTTTGAAGCTACTGACTGAATGAAAAGAGCTGGCATCTCACTCTCTTTGAATCTTCTTTATCATGCCAGGATTAGCAGGAAAAAGCAAAAATTTCAGAATTGCACCTTGCAATGTGGAGATATTACTGTTTGTGCATTTACAATATTCATTGATTTTTGCCATTGAAAAACGTCCAGAAATGTTTGAAGCTACGGACTGAATGAAAGGAGCTGGCATCTCACTCTCTTTGAATCTTCTTTATCATGCTAGGATTAGCAGGAAAAAGCAAAAAATTTCAGAATTGCACCTTGCAATGCGGAGAAATTACTGTGTGTGCATTTACAATATTCATTGATTTTTGCCATTGAAAAACATCGTTATTCATATACCAGAAATGTTTGAAGCTACTGACTGAATGAAAAGAGCTGGCATCTCACTCTCTTTGAATCTTCTTTATCATGCCAGGATTAGCAGGAAAAAGCAAAAAATTTCAGAATTGCACCTTGCAATGTGGAGATATTACTGTTTGTGCATTTACAATATTCATTGATTTTTGCCATTGAAAAACATGTTATTCATATACCAGAAATGTTTGAAGCTACTGACTGAATGAAAAGAGCTGGCATCTCACTCTCTTTGAATCTTCTTTATCATGCCAGGATTAGCAGGAAAAAGCAAAAAATTTCAGAATTGCACCTTGCAATGTGGAGATATTACTGTTTGTGCATTTACAATATTCATTGATTTTTGCCATTGAAAAACGTCCAGAAATGTTTGAAGCTACTGACTGAATGAAAGGAGCTGGCATCTCACTCTCTTTGAATCTTCTTTATCATGCTAGGATTAGCAGGAAAAAGCAAAAAATTTCAGAATTGCACATTGCAATGCGGAGAAATTACTGTTTGTGCATTTACAATATTCATTGATTTTTGCCATTGAAAAACATCATGTTATTCATATACCAGAAATGTTTGAAGCTACTGACTGAATGAAAGGAGCTGGCATCTCACTCTCTTTGAATCTTCTTTATCATGCTAGGATTAGCAGGAAAAAGCAAAAAATTTCAGAATTGCACCTTGCAATGCGGAGAAATTACTGTTTGTGCATTTACAATATTCATTGATTTTTGCCATTGAAAAACATCATGTTATTCATATACCAGAAATGTTTGAAGCTACTGACTGAATGAAAAGAGCTGGCATCTCACTCTCTTTGAATCTTCTTTATCATGCCAGGATTAGCAGGAAAAAGCAAAAAAATTCAGAATTGCACCTTGCAATGTGGAGATATTACTGTTTTGTGCATTTACAATATTCATTGATTTTTGCCATTGAAAAATGTCCAGAAATGTTTGAAGCTACTGACTGAATGAAAGGAGCTGGCATCTCACTCTCTTTGAATCTTCTTTATCATGCTAGGATTAGCAGGAAAAAGCAAAAAATTTCAGAATTGCACCTTGCAATGCGGAGAAATTACTGTGTGTGCATTTACAATATTCATTGATTTTTGCCATTGAAAAACATCGTTATTCATATACCAGAAATGTTTGAAGCTACTGACTGAATGAAAGGAGCTGGCATCTCACTCTCTTTGAATCTTCTTTATCATGCTAGGATTAGCAGGAAAAAGCAAAAAATTTCAGAATTGCACCTTGCAATGCGGAGAAATTACTGTTTGTGCATTTACAATATTCTTTGATTTTTGCCATTGAAAAACATCATGTTATTCATATACCAGAAATGTTTGAAGCTACTGACTGAATGAAAGGAGCTGGCATCTCACTCTCTTTGAATCTTCTTTATCATGCTAGGATTAGCAGGAAAAAGCAAAAATTTCAGAATTGCACCTTGCAATGCGGAGAAATTACTGTGTGTGCATTTACAATATTCATTGATTTTTGCCATTGAAAAACATCATGTTATTCATATACCAGAAATGTTTGAAGCTACTGACTGAATGAAAAGAGCTGGCATCTCACTCTCTTTGAATCTTCTTTATCATGCCAGGATTAGCAGGAAAAAGCAAAAAATTTCAGAATTGCACCTTGCAATGTGGAGATATTACTGTTTGTGCATTTACAATATTCATTGATTTTTGCCATTGAAAAACGTCCAGAAATGTTTGAAGCTACTGACTGAATGAAAGGAGCTGGCATCTCACTCTCTTTGAATCTTCTTTATCATGCTAGAATTAGCAGGAAAAAGCAAAAAATTTCAGAATTGCAACTTGCAATGCGGAGAAATTACTGTGTGTGCATTTACAATATTCATTGATTTTTGCCATTGAAAAAAACTTCGTATTCATATTACCAGAAATGTTTGAAGCTACTGACTGAATGAAAAGGAGCTGGCATCTCACTCTCTTTGAATCTTCTTTATCATGCTAGGATTAGCAGGAAAAAGCAAAAAATTTCAGAATTGCACCTTGCAATGCAGAGAAATTACTGTGTGTGCATTTACAATATTCATTGATTTTTGCCATTGAAAAACATGTTATTCATATACCAGAAATGTTTGAAGCTACTGACTGAATGAAAAGAGCTGGCATCTCACTCTCTTTGAATCTTCTTTATCATGCCAGGATTAGCAGGAAAAAGCAAAAAATTTCAGAATTGCACCTTGCAATGTGGAGATATTACTGTTTGTGCATTTACAATATTCATTGATTTTTGCCATTGAAAAACGTCCAGAAATGTTTGAAGCTACTGACTGAATGAAAGGAGCTGGCATCTCACTCTCTTTGAATCTTCTTTATCATGCTAGGATTAGCAGGAAAAAGCAAAAAATTTCAGAATTGCACCTTGCAATGCGGAGAAATTACTGTGTGTGCATTTACAATATTCATTGATTTTTGCCATTGAAAAACATCGTTATTCATATACCAGAAATGTTTGAAGCTACTGACTGAATGAAAAGAGCTGGCATCTCACTCTCTTTGAATCTTCTTTATCATGCCAGGATTAGCAGGAAAAAGCAAAAAATTTCAGAATTGCACCTTGCAATGTGGAGATATTACTGTTTGTGCATTTACAATATTCATTGATTTTTGCCGTTGAAAAACATGTTATTCATATACCAGAAATGTTTGAAGCTACTGACTGAATGAAAAGAGCTGGCATCTCACTCTCTTTGAATCTTCTTTATCATGCCAGGATTAGCAGGAAAAAGCAAAAAATTTCAGAATTGCACCTTGCAATGTGGAGATATTACTGTTTGTGCATTTACAATATTCATTGATTTTTGCCATTGAAAAACGTCCAGAAATGTTTGAAGCTACTGACTGAATGAAAGGAGCTGGCATCTCACTCTCTTTGAATCTTCTTTATCATGCTAGGATTAGCAGGAAAAAGCAAAAAATTTCAGAATTGCACATTGCAATGCGGAGAAATTACTGTTTGTGCATTTACAATATTCATTGATTTTTGCCATTGAAAAACATCATGTTATTCATATACCAGAAATGTTTGAAGCTACTGACTGAATGAAAGGAGCTGGCATCTCACTCTCTTTGAATCTTCTTTATCATGCTAGGATTAGCAGGAAAAAGCAAAAAATTTCAGAATTGCACCTTGCAATGCGGAGAAATTACTGTTTGTGCATTTACAATATTCATTGATTTTTGCCATTGAAAAACATCATGTTATTCATATACCAGAAATGTTTGAAGCTACTGACTGAATGAAAAGAGCTGGCATCTCACTCTCTTTGAATCTTCTTTATCATGCCAGGATTAGCAGGAAAAAGCAAAAAATTTCAGAATTGCAACTTGCAATGCGGAGAAATTACTGTGTGTGCATTTACAATATTCATTGATTTTTGCCATTGAAAAACGTCCAGAAATGTTTGAAGCTACTGACTGAATGAAAGGAGCTGGCATCTCACTCTCTTTGAATCTTCTTTATCATGCTAGGATTAGCAGGAAAAAGCAAAAAAATTCAGAATTGCACCTTGCAATGCAGAGAAATTACTGTGTGTGCATTTACAATATTCATTGATTTTTGCCATTGAAAAACATCGTTATTCATATACCAGAAATGTTTGAAGCTACTGACTGAATGAAAAGAGCTGGCATCTCACTCTCTTTGAATCTTCTTTATCATGCCAGGATTAGCAGGAAAAAGCAAAAAATTTCAGAATTGCACCTTGCAATGTGGAGATATTACTGTTTGTGCATTTACAATATTCATTGATTTTTGCCATTGAAAAACATGTTATTCATATACCAGAAATGTTTGAAGCTACTGACTGAATGAAAAGAGCTGGCATCTCACTCTCTTTGAATCTTCTTTATCATGCCAGGATTAGCAGGAAAAAGCAAAACATTTCAGAATTGCACCTTGCAATGTGGAGATATTACTGTTTGTGCATTTACAATATTCATTGATTTTTGCCATTGAAAAACGTCCAGAATTGTTTGAAGCTACTGACTGAATGAAAGGAGCTGGCATCTCACTCTCTTTGAATCTTCTTTATCATGCTAGGATTAGCAGGAAAAGGCAAAAAATTTCAGAATTGCACCTTGCAATGCGAAGAAATTACTGTGTGTGCATTTACAATATTCATTGATTTTTGCCATTGAAAAACATCGTTATTCATATACCAGAAATGTTTGAAGCTACTGACTGAATGAAAAGAGCTGGCATCTCACTCTCTTTGAATCTTCTTTATCATGCCAGGATTAGCAGGAAAAAGCAAAAAATTTCAGAATTGCACCTTGCAATGTGGAGATATTACTGTTTGTGCATTTACAATATTCATTGATTTTTGCCATTGAAAAACATGTTATTCATATACCAGAAATGTTTGAAGCTACTGACTGAATGAAAAGAGCTGGCATCTCACTCTCTTTGAATCTTCTTTATCATGCCAGGATTAGCAGGAAAAAGCAAAAAATTTCAGAATTGCACCTTGCAATGTGGAGATATTACTGTTTGTGCATTTACAATATTCATTGATTTTTGCCATTGAAAAACGTCCAGAAATGTTTGAAGCTACTGACTGAATGAAAGGAGCTGGCATCTCAGTCTCTTTGAATCTTCTTTATCATGCTAGGATTAGCAGGAAAAAGCAAAAAATTTCAGAATTGCACATTGCAATGCGGAGAAATTACTGTTTGTGCATTTACAATATTCATTGATTTTTGCCATTGAAAAACATCATGTTATTCATATACCAGAAATGTTTGAAGCTACTGACTGAATGAAAGGAGCTGGCATCTCACTCTCTTTGAATCTTCTTTATCATGCTAGGATTAGCAGGAAAAAGCAAAAAATTTCAGAATTGCACCTTGCAATGCGGAGAAATTACTGTTTGTGCATTTACAATATTCATTGATTTTTGCCATTGAAAAACATCATGTTATTCATATACCAGAAATGTTTGAAGCTACTGACTGAATGAAAAGAGCTGGCATCTCACTCTCTTTGAATCTTCTTTATCATGCCAGGATTAGCAGGAAAAAGCAAAAAATTTCAGAATTGCACCTTGCAATGTGGAGATATTACTGTTTGTGCATTTACAATATTCATTGATTTTTGCCATTGAAAAACGTCCAGAAATGTTTGAAGCTACTGACTGAATGAAAGGAGCTGGCATCTCACTCTCTTTGAATCTTCTTTATCATGCTAGGATTAGCAGGAAAAAGCAAAAAATTTCAGAATTGCACCTTGCAATGCGGAGAAATTACTGTGTGTGCATTTACAATATTCATTGATTTTTGCCATTGAAAAACATCGTTATTCATATACCAGAAATGTTTGAAGCTACTGACTGAATGAAAGGAGCTGGCATCTCACTCTCTTTGAATCTTCTTTATCATGCTAGGATTAGCAGGAAAAAGCAAAAAATTTCAGAATTGCACCTTGCAATGCGGAGAAATTACTGTTTGTGCATTTACAATATTCATTGATTTTTGCCATTGAAAAACATCATGTTATTCATATACCAGAAATGTTTGAAGCTACTGACTGAATGAAAGGAGCTGGCATCTCACTCTCTTTGAATCTTCTTTATCATGCTAGGATTAGCAGGAAAAATTAAAAAATTTCAGAATTGCACCTTGCAATGCGGAGATAATACTGTTTGTGCATTTACAATATTCATTGATTTTTGCCATTGAAAAATGTCCAGAAATGTTTGAAGCTACTGACTGAATGAAAGGAGCTGGCATCTCACTCTCTTTGAATCTTCTTTATCATGCTAGGATTAGCAGGAAAAAGCAAAAAATTTCAGAATTGCACCTTGCAATGCGGAGAAATTACTGTGTGTGCATTTACAATATTCATTGATTTTTGCCATTGAAAAACATCATGTTATTCATATACCAGAAATGTTTGAAGCTACTGACTGAATGAAAGGAGCTGGCATCTCACTCTCTTTGAATCTTCTTTATCATGCTAGGATTAGCAGGAAAAAGCAAAAAATTTCAGAATTGCACCTTGCAATGCGGAGAAATTACTGTTTGTGCATTTACAATATTCATTGATTTTTGCCATTGAAAAACATCATGTTATTCATATACCAGAAATGTTTGAAGCTACTGACTGAATGAAAGGAGCTGGCATCTCACTCTCTTTGAATCTTCTTTATCATGCTAGGATTAGCAGGAAAAAGCAAAAAATTTCAGAATTGCACCTTGCAATGCGGAGAAATTACTGTGTGTGCATTTACAATATTCATTGATTTTTGCCATTGAAAAACATCATGTTATTCATATACCAGAAATGTTTGAAGCTACTGACTGAATGAAAAGAGCTGGCATCTCACTCTCTTTGAATCTTCTTTATCATGCCAGGATTAGCAGGAAAAAGCAAAAAATTTCAGAATTGCACCTTGCAATGTGGAGATATTACTGTTTGTGCATTTACAATATTCATTGATTTTTGCCATTGAAAAACATGTTATTCATATACCAGAAATGTTTGAAGCTACTGACTGAATGAAAAGAGCTGGCATCTCACTCTCTTTGAATCTTCTTTATCATGCCAGGATTAGCAGGAAAAAGCAAAAAATTTCAGAATTGCACCTTGCAATGTGGAGATATTACTGTTTGTGCATTTACAATATTCATTGATTTTTGCCATTGAAAAACGTCCAGAAATGTTTGAAGCTACTGACTGAATGAAAGGAGCTGGCATCTCACTCTCTTTGAATCTTCTTTATCATGCTAGGATTAGCAGGAAAAAGCAAAAAATTTCAGAATTGCACCTTGCAATGCGGAGAAATTACTGTGTGTGCATTTACAATATTCATTGATTTTTGCCATTGAAAAACATCATGTTATTCATATCCCAGAAATGTTTGAAGCTACTGACTGAATGAAAAGAGCTGGCATCTCACTCTCTTTGAATCTTCTTTATCATGCCAGGATTAGCAGGAAAAAGCAAAAAATTTCAGAATTGCACCTTGCAATGTGGAGATATTACTGTTTGTGCATTTACAATATTCATTGATTTTTGCCATTGAAAAACATGTTATTCATATACCAGAAATGTTTGAAGCTACTGACTGAATGAAAAGAGCTGGCATCTCACTCTCTTTGAATCTTCTTTATCATGCCAGGATTAGCAGGAAAAAGCAAAAAATTTCAGAATTGCACCTTGCAATGTGGAGATATTACTGTTTGTGCATTTACAATATTCATTGATTTTTGCCATTGAAAAACGTCCAGAAATGTTTGAAGCTACTGACTGAATGAAAGGAGCTGGCATCTCACTCTCTTTGAATCTTCTTTATCATGCTAGGATTAGCAGGAAAAAGCAAAAAATTTCAGAATTGCACCTTGCAATGCGGAGAAATTACTGTGTGTGCATTTACAATATTCATTGATTTTTGCCATTGAAAAACATCATGTTATTCATATCCCAGAAATGTTTGAAGCTACTGACTGAATGAAAAGAGCTAGCATCTCACTCTCTTTGAATCTTCTTTATCATGCCAGGATTAGCAGGAAAAAGCAAAAAATTTCAGAATTGCACCTTGCAATGTGGAGATATTACTGTTTGTGCATTTACAATATTCATTGATTTTTGCCATTGAAAAACATCCAGAAATGTTTGAAGCTACTGACTGAATGAAAGGAGCTGGCATCTCACTCTCTTTGAATCTTCTTTATCATGCTAGGATTAGCAGGAAAAAGCAAAAAATTTCAGAATTGCACCTTGCAATGCGGAGAAATTACTGTTTGTGCATTTACAATATTCATTGATTTTTGCCATTGAAAAACATGTTATTCATATACCAGAAATGTTTGAAGCTACTGACTGAATGAAAAGAGCTGGCATCTCACTCTCTTTGAATCTTCTTTATCATGCCAGGATTAGCAGGAAAAAGCAAAAAATTTCAGAATTGCACCTTGCAATGTGGAGATATTACTGTTTGTGCATTTACAATATTCATTGATTTTTGCCATTGAAAAACGTCCAGAAATGTTTGAAGCTACTGACTGAATGAAAAGAGCTGGCATCTCACTCTCTTTGAATCTTCTTTATCATGCCAGGATTAGCAGGAAAAAGTAAAAAATTTCAGAATTGCACCTTGCAATGTGGAGATATTACTGTTTGTGCATTTACAATATTCATTGATTTTTGCCATTGAAAAACATCATGTTATTCATATACCAGAAATGTTTGAAGCTACTGACTGAATGAAAAGAGCTGGCATCTCACTCTCTTTGAATCTTCTTTATCATGCCAGGATTAGCAGGAAAAAGCAAAAAATTTCAGAATTGCACCTTGCAATGTGGAGATATTACTGTTTGTGCATTTACAATATTCATTGATTTTTGCCATTGAAAAACGTCCAGAAATGTTTGAAGCTACTGACTGAATGAAAAGAGCTGGCATCTCACTCTCTTTGAATCTTCTTTATCATGCCAGGATTAGCAGGAAAAAGCAAAAAATTTCAGAATTGCACCTTGCAATGTGGAGATATTACTGTTTGTGCATTTACAATATTCATTGATTTTTGCCATTGAAAAACATCCAGAAATGTTTGAAGCTACTGACTGAATGAAAGGAGCTGGCATCTCACTCTCTTTGAATCTTCTTTATCATGCTAGGATTAGCAGGAAAAAGCAAAAAATTTCAGAATTGCACCTTGCAATGCGGAGAAATTACTGTTTGTGCATTTACAATATTCATTGATTTTTGCCATTGAAAAACATGTTATTCATATACCAGAAATGTTTGAAGCTACTGACTGAATGAAAAGAGCTGGCATCTCACTCTCTTTGAATCTTCTTTATCATGCCAGGATTAGCAGGAAAAAGCAAAAAATTTCAGAATTGCACCTTGCAATGTGGAGATATTACTGTTTGTGCATTTACAATATTCATTGATTTTTGCCATTGAAAAACGTCCAGAAATGTTTGAAGCTACTGACTGAATGAAAAGAGCTGGCATCTCACTCTCTTTGAATCTTCTTTATCATGCCAGGATTAGCAGGAAAAAGTAAAAAATTTCAGAATTGCACCTTGCAATGTGGAGATATTACTGTTTGTGCATTTACAATATTCATTGATTTTTGCCATTGAAAAACATCATGTTATTCATATACCAGAAATGTTTGAAGCTACTGACTGAATGAAAAGAGCTGGCATCTCACTCTCTTTGAATCTTCTTTATCATGCCAGGATTAGCAGGAAAAAGCAAAAAATTTCAGAATTGCACCTTGCAATGTGGAGATATTACTGTTTGTGCATTTACAATATTCATTGATTTTTGCCATTGAAAAACGTCCAGAAATGTTTGAAGCTACTGACTGAATGAAAAGAGCTGGCATCTCACTCTCTTTGAATCTTCTTTATCATGCCAGGATTAGCAGGAAAAAGCAAAAAATTTCAGAATTGCACCTTGCAATGTGGAGATATTACTGTTTGTGCATTTACAATATTCATTGATTTTTGCCATTGAAAAACATCATGTTATTCATATACCAGAAATGTTTGAAGCTACTGACTGAATGAAAAGAGCTGGCATCTCACTCTCTTTGAATCTTCTTTATCATGCCAGGATTAGCAGGAAAAAGCAAAAAATTTCAGAATTGCACCTTGCAATGTGGAGATATTACTGTTTGTGCATTTACAATATTCATTGATTTTTGCCATTGAAAAACGTTATTCATATACCAGAAATGTTTGAAGCTACTGACTGAATGAAAAGAGCTGGCATCTCACTGTCTTTGAATCTTCTTTATCATGCCAGGATTAGCAGGAAAAAGCAAAAAATTTCAGAATTGCACCTTGCAATGTGGAGATATTACTGTTTGTGCATTTACAATATTCATTGATTTTTGCCCTTGAAAAACGTCCAGAAATGTTTGAAGCTACTGTCTGAATGAAAGGAGCTGGCATCTCACTCTCTTTGAATCTTCTTTATCATGCTAGGATTAGCAGGAAAAAGCAAAAAATTTCAGAATTGCACCTTGCAATGCGGAGAAATTACTGTGTGTGCATTTACAATATTCATTGATTTTTGCCATTGAAAAACATCATGTTATTCATATACCAGAAATGTTTGAAGCTACTGACTGAATGAAAAGAGCTGGCATCTCACTCTCTTTGAATCTTCTTTATCATGCCAGGATTAGCAGGAAAAAGCAAAAAATTTCAGAATTGCACCTTGCAATGTGGAGATATTACTGTTTGTGCATTTACAATATTCATTGATTTTTGCCATTGAAAAACGTCCAGAAATGTTTGAAGCTACTGACTGAATGAAAGGAGCTGGCATCTCACTCTCTTTGAATCTTCTTTATCATGCTAGGATTAGCAGGAAAAAGCAAAAAATTTCAGAATTGCACCTTGCAATGCGGAGAAATTACTGTGTGTGCATTTACAATATTCATTGATTTTTGCCATTGAAAAACGTCCAGAAATGTTTGAAGCTACTGACTGAATGAAAGGAGCTGGCATCTCACTCTCTTTGAATCTTCTTTATCATGCTAGGATTAGCAGGAAAAAGCAAAAAATTTCAGAATTGCACCTTGCAATGCGGAGAAATTACTGTGTGTGCATTTACAATATTCATTGATTTTTGCCATTGAAAAACATCGTTATTCATATACCAGAAATGTTTGAAGCTACTGACTGAATGAAAAGAGCTGGCATCTCACTCTCTTTGAATCTTCTTTATCATGCCAGGATTAGCAGGAAAAAGCAAAAAATTTCAGAATTGCACCTTGCAATGTGGAGATATTACTGTTTGTGCATTTACAATATTCATTGATTTTTGCCATTGAAAAACATGTTATTCATATACCAGAAATGTTTGAAGCTACTGACTGAATGAAAAGAGCTGGCATCTCACTCTCTTTGAATCTTCTTTATCATGCCAGGATTAGCAGGAAAAAGCAAAAAATTTCAGAATTGCACCTTGCAATGTGGAGATATTACTGTTTGTGCATTTACAATATTCATTGATTTTTGCCATTGAAAAACGTCCAGAAATGTTTGAAGCTACTGACTGAATGAAAGGAGCTGGCATCTCACTCTCTTTGAATCTTCTTTATCATGCTAGGATTAGCAGGAAAAAGCAAAAAATTTCAGAATTGCACCTTGCAATGCGGAGAAATTACTGTGTGTGCATTTACAATATTCATTGATTTTTGCCATTGAAAAACATCGTTATTCATATACCAGAAATGTTTGAAGCTACTGACTGAATGAAAAGAGCTGGCATCTCACTCTCTTTGAATCTTCTTTATCATGCCAGGATTAGCAGGAAAAAGCAAAAAATTTCAGAATTGCACCTTGCAATGTGGAGATATTACTGTTTGTGCATTTACAATATTCATTGATTTTTGCCATTGAAAAACATGTTATTCATATACCAGAAATGTTTGAAGCTACTGACTGAATGAAAAGAGCTGGCATCTCACTCTCTTTGAATCTTCTTTATCATGCCAGGATTAGCAGGAAAAAGCAAAAAATTTCAGAATTGCACCTTGCAATGTGGAGATATTACTGTTTGTGCATTTACAATATTCATTGATTTTTGCCATTGAAAAACGTCCAGAAATGTTTGAAGCTACTGACTGAATGAAAGGAGCTGGCATCTCACTCTCTTTGAATCTTCTTTATCATGCTAGGATTAGCAGGAAAAAGCAAAAAATTTCAGAATTGCACATTGCAATGCGGAGAAATTACTGTTTGTGCATTTACAATATTCATTGATTTTTGCCATTGAAAAACATCATGTTATTCATATACCAGAAATGTTTGAAGCTACTGACTGAATGAAAGGAGCTGGCATCTCACTCTCTTTGAATCTTCTTTATCATGCTAGGATTAGCAGGAAAAAGCAAAAAATTTCAGAATTGCACCTTGCAATGCGGAGAAATTACTGTTTGTGCATTTACAATATTCATTGATTTTTGCCATTGAAAAACATCATGTTATTCATATACCAGAAATGTTTGAAGCTACTGACTGAATGAAAAGAGCTGGCATCTCACTCTCTTTGATTCTTCTTTATCATGCCAGGATTAGCAGGAAAAAGCAAAAAATTTCAGAATTGCACCTTGCAATGTGGAGATATTACTGTTTGTGCATTTACAATATTCATTGATTTTTGCCATTGAAAAACGTCCAGAAATGTTTGAAGCTACTGACTGAATGAAAAGAGCTGGCATCTCACTCTCTTTGAATCTTCTTTACCATGCTAGGATTAGCAGGAAAAAGCAAAAAATTTCAGAATTGCACCTTGCAATGCGGAGAAATTACTGTGTGTGCATTTACAATATTCATTGATTTTTGCCATTGAAAAACATCGTTATTCATATACCAGAAATGTTTGAAGCTACTGACTGAATGAAAGGAGCTGGCATCTCACTCTCTTTGAATCTTCTTTATCATGCTAGGATTAGCAGGAAAAAGCAAAAAATTTCAGAATTGCACCTTGCAATGCGGAGAAATTACTGTTTGTGCATTTACAATATTCATTGATTTTTGCCATTGAAAAACATCATGTTATTCATATACCAGAAATGTTTGAAGCTACTGACTGAATGAAAGGAGCTGGCATCTCACTCTCTTTGAATCTTCTTTATCATGCTAGGATTAGCAGGAAAAAGCAAAAAATTTCAGAATTGCACCTTGCAATGCGGAGAAATTACTGTGTGTGCATTTACAATATTCATTGATTTTTGCCATTGAAAAACATCATGTTATTCATATACCAGAAATGTTTGAAGCTACTGACTGAATGAAAGGAGCTGGCATCTCACTCTCTTTGAATCTTCTTTATCATGCTAGGATTAGCAGGAAAAAGCAAAAAATTTCAGAATTGCACCTTGCAATGCGGAGAAATTACTGTTTGTGCATTTACAATATTCATTGATTTTTGCCATTGAAAAACATCATGTTATTCATATACGAGAAATGTTTGAAGCTACTGACTGAATGAAAAGAGCTGGCATCTCACTCTCTTTGAATCTTCTTTATCATGCCAGGATTAGCAGGAAAAAGCAAAAAATTTCAGAATTGCACCTTGCAATGTGGAGATATTACTGTTTGTGCATTTACAATATTCATTGATTTTTGCCATTGAAAAACGTCCAGAAATGTTTGAAGCTACTGACTGAATGAAAGGAGCTGGCATCTCACTCTCTTTGAATCTTCTTTATCATGCTAGGATTAGCAGGAAAAAGCAAAAAATTTCAGAATTGCACCTTGCAATGCGGAGAAATTACTGTTTGTGCATTTACAATATTCATTGATTTTTGCCATTGAAAAACATGTTATTCATATACCAGAAATGTTTGAAGCTACTGACTGAATGAAAAGAGCTGGCATCTCACTCTCTTTGAATCTTCTTTATCATGCCAGGATTAGCAGGAAAAAGCAAAAAATTTCAGAATTGCACCTTGCAATGTGGAGATATTACTGTTTGTGCATTTACAATATTCATTGATTTTTGCCATTGAAAAACATCATGTTATTCATATACCAGAAATGTTTGAAGCTACTGACTGAATGAAAAGAGCTGGCATCTCACTCTCTTTGAATCTTCTTTATCATGCCAGGATTAGCAGGAAAAAGCAAAAAATTTCAGAATTGCACCTTGCAATGTGGAGATATTACTGTTTGTGCATTTACAATATTCATTGATTTTTGCCATTGAAAAACGTCCAGAAATGTTTGAAGCTACTGACTGAATGAAAGGAGCTGGCATCTCACTCTCTTTGAATCTTCTTTATCATGCTAGGATTAGCAGGAAAAAGCAAAAAATTTCAGAATTGCACCTTGCAATGCGGAGAAATTACTGTGTGTGCATTTACAATATTCATTGATTTTTGCCATTGAAAAACATCATGTTATTCATATACCAGAAATGTTTGAAGCTACTGACTGAATGAAAGGAGCTGGCATCTCACTCTCTTTGAATCTTCTTTATCATGCTAGGATTAGCAGGAAAAAGCAAAAAATTTCAGAATTGCACCTTGCAATGCGGAGAAATTACTGTTTGTGCATTTACAATATTCATTGATTTTTGCCATTGAAAAGCATCATGTTATTCATATACCAGAAATGTTTGAAGCTACTGACTGAATGAAAGGAGCTGGCATCTCACTCTCTTTGAATCTTCTTTATCATGCTAGGATTAGCAGGAAAAAGCAAAAAATTTCAGAATTGCACCTTGCAATGCGGAGAAATTACTGTGTGTGCATTTACAATATTCATTGATTTTTGCCATTGAAAAACATGTTATTCATATACCAGAAATGTTTGAAGCTACTGACTGAATGAAAGGAGCTGGCATCTCACTCTCTTTGAATCTTCTTTATCATGCCAGGATTAGCAGGAAAAAGCAAAAAATTTCAGAATTGCACCTTGCAATGTGGAGATATTACTGTTTGTGCATTTACAATATTCATTGATTTTTGCCATTGAAAAACATGTTATTCATATACCAGAAATGTTTGAAGCTACTGACTGAATGAAAAGAGCTGGCATCTCACTCTCTTTGAATCTTCTTTATCATGCCAGGATTAGCAGGAAAAAGCAAAAAATTTCAGAATTGCACCTTGCAATGTGGAGATATTACTGTTTGTGCATTTACAATATTCATTGATTTTTGCCATTGAAAAACGTCCAGAAATGTTTGAAGCTACTGACTGAATGAAAGGAGCTGGCATCTCACTCTCTTTGAATCTTCTTTATCATGCTAGGATTAGCAGGAAAAATCAAAAAATTTCAGAATTGCACCTTGCAATGCGGAGAAATTACTGTGTGTGCATTTACAATATTCATTGATTTTTGCCATTGAAAAACATCATGTTATTCATATACCAGAAATGTTTGAAGCTACTGACTGAATGAAAAGAGCTGGCATCTCACTCTCTTTGAATCTTCTTTATCATGCCAGGATTAGCAGGAAAAAGCAAAAAATTTCAGAATTGACCTTGCAATGTGGAGATATTACTGTTTGTGCATTTACAATATTCATTGATTTTTGCCATTGAAAAACGTCCAGAAATGTTTGAAGCTACTGACTGAATGAAAGGAGCTGGCATCTCACTCTCTTTGAATCTTCTTTATCATGCTAGGATTAGCAGGAAAAAGCAAAAAATTTCAGAATTGCACCTTGCAATGCGGAGAAATTACTGTTTGTGCATTTACAATATTCATTGATTTTTGCCATTGAAAAACATGTTATTCATATACCAGAAATGTTTGAAGCTACTGACTGAATGAAAAGAGCTGGCATCTCACTCTCTTTGAATCTTCTTTATCATGCCAGGATTAGCAGGAAAAAGCAAAAAATTTCAGAATTGCACCTTGCAATGTGGAGATATTACTGTTTGTGCATTTACAATATTCATTGATTTTTGCCATTGAAAAACGTCCAGAAATGTTTGAAGCTACTGACTGAATGAAAAGAGCTGGCATCTCACTCTCTTTGAATCTTCTTTATCATGCCAGGATTAGCAGGAAAAAGCAAAAAATTTCAGAATTGCACCTTGCAATGTGGAGATATTACTGTTTGTGCATTTACAATATTCATTGATTTTTGCCATTGAAAAACATCATGTTATTCATATACCAGAAATGTTTGAAGCTACTGACTGAATGAAAAGAGCTGGCATCTCACTCTCTTTGAATCTTCTTTATCATGCCAGGATTAGCAGGAAAAAGCAAAAAATTTCAGAATTGCACCTTGCAATGTGGAGATATTACTGTTTGTGCATTTACAATATTCATTGATTTTTGCCATTGAAAAACGTCCAGAAATGTTTGAAGCTACTGACTGAATGAAAGGAGCTGGCATCTCACTCTCTTTGAATCTTCTTTATCATGCTAGGATTAGCAGGAAAAAGCAAAAAATTTCAGAATTGCACCTTGCAATGCGGAGAAATTACTGTGTGTGCATTTACAATATTCATTGATTTTTGCCATTGAAAAACATCGTTATTCATATACCAGAAATGTTTGAAGCTACTGACTGAATGAAAAGAGCTGGCATCTCACTCTCTTTGAATCTTCTTTATCATGCCAGGATTAGCAGGAAAAAGCAAAAAATTTCAGAATTGCACCTTGCAATGTGGAGATATTACTGTTTGTGCATTTACAATATTCATTGATTTTTGCCATTGAAAAACGTCCAGAAATGTTTGAAGCTACTGACTGAATGAAAAGAGCTGGCATCTCACTCTCTTTGAATCTTCTTTATCATGCCAGGATTAGCAGGAAAAAGCAAAAAATTTCAGAATTGCACCTTGCAATGTGGAGATATTACTGTTTGTGTATTTACAATATTCATTGATTTTTGCCATTGAAAAACATCATGTTATTCATATACCAGAAATGTTTGAAGCTACTGACTGAATGAAAAGAGCTGGCATCTCACTCTCTTTGAATCTTCTTTATCATGCCAGGATTAGCAGGAAAAAGCAAAAAATTTCAGAATTGCACCTTGCAATGTGGAGATATTACTGTTTGTGCATTTACAATATTCATTGATTTTTGCCATTGAAAAACGTCCAGAAATGTTTGAAGCTACTGACTGAATGAAAAGAGCTGGCATCTCACTCTCTTTGAATCTTCTTTATCATGCCAGGATTAGCAGGAAAAAGCAAAAAATTTCAGAATTGCACCTTGCAATGTGGAGATATTACTGTTTGTGCATTTACAATATTCATTGATTTTTGCCATTGAAAAACATCATGTTATTCATATACCAGAAATGTTTGAAGCTACTGACTGAATGAAAAGAGCTGGCATCTCACTCTCTTTGAATCTTCTTTATCATGCCAGGATTAGCAGGAAAAAGCAAAAAATTTCAGAATTGCACCTTGCAATGTGGAGATATTACTGTTTGTGCATTTACAATATTCATTGATTTTTGCCATTGAAAAACGTCCAGAAATGTTTGAAGCTACTGACTGAATGAAAAGAGCTGGCATCTCACTCTCTTTGAATCTTCTTTATCATGCCAGGATTAGCAGGAAAAAGCAAAAAATTTCAGAATTGCACCTTGCAATGTGGAGATATTACTGTTTGTGCATTTACAATATTCATTGATTTTTGCCATTGAAAAACGTCCAGAAATGTTTGAAGCTACTGACTGAATGAAAAGAGCTGGCATCTCACTCTCTTTGAATCTTCTTTATCATGCCATGATTAGCAGGAAAAAGCAAAAAATTTCAGAATTGCACCTTGCAATGTGGAGATATTACTGTTTGTGCATTTACAATATTCATTGATTTTTGCCATTGAAAAACATCATGTTATTCATATACCAGAAATGTTTGAAGCTACTGACTGAATGAAAAGAGCTGGCATCTCACTCTCTTTGAATCTTCTTTATCATGCTAAGAGGAGCAGGAAAAAGCAAAAAATTTCAGAATTGCACGTTGCAATGTGGAGATATTACTGTTTGTGTATTTACAATATTCATTGATTTTTGCCATTGAAAAACGTCCAGAAATGTTTGAAGCTACTGACTGAATGAAAAGAGCTAGCATCTCACTCTCTTTGAATCTTCTTTATCATGCTAGGATTAGCAGGAAAAAGCAAAAAATTTCAGAATTGCACCTTGCAATGCGGAGAAATTACTGTTTGTGCATTTACAATATTCATTGATTTTTGCCATTGAAAAACATCATGTTATTCATATACCAGAAATGTTTGAAGCTACTGACTGAATGAAAAGAGCTGGCATCTCACTCTCTTTGAATCTTCTTTATCATGCCAGGATTAGCAGGAAAAAGCAAAAAATTTCAGAATTGCACCTTGCAATGCGGAGAAATTACTGTTTGTGCATTTACAATATTCATTGATTTTTGCCATTGAAAAGCATCATGTTATTCATATACCAGAAATGTTTGAAGCTACTGACTGAATGAAAGGAGCTGGCATCTCACTCTCTTTGAATCTTCTTTATCATGCTAGGATTAGCAGGAAAAAGCAAAAAATTTCAGAATTGCACCTTGCAATGCGGAGAAATTACTGTGTGTGCATTTACAATATTCATTGATTTTTGCCATTGAAAAACATGTTATTCATATACCAGAAATGTTTGAAGCTACTGACTGAATGAAAGGAGCTGGCATCTCACTCTCTTTGAATCTTCTTTATCATGCCAGGATTAGCAGGAAAAAGCAAAAAATTTCAGAATTGCACCTTGCAATGTGGAGATATTACTGTTTGTGCATTTACAATATTCATTGATTTTTGCCATTGAAAAACGTCCAGAAATGTTTGAAGCTACTGACTGAATGAAAAGAGCTGGCATCTCACTCTCTTTGAATCTTCTTTATCATGCCAGGATTAGCAGGAAAAAGCAAAAAATTTCAGAATTGCACCTTGCAATGTGGAGATATTACTGTTTGTGCATTTACAATATTCATTGATTTTTGCCATTGAAAAACATCATGTTATTCATATACCAGAAATGTTTGAAGCTACTGACTGAATGAAAAGAGCTGGCATCTCACTCTCTTTGAATCTTCTTTATCATGCCAGGATTAGCAGGAAAAAGCAAAAAATTTCAGAATTGCACCTTGCAATGTGGAGATATTACTGTTTGTGCATTTACAATATTCATTGATTTTTGCCATTGAAAAACATCCAGAAATGTTTGAAGCTACTGACTGAATGAAAGGAGCTGGCATCTCACTCTCTTTGAATCTTCTTTATCATGCTAGGATTAGCAGGAAAAAGCAAAAAATTTCAGAATTGCACCTTGCAATGCGGAGAAATTACTGTGTGTGCATTTACAATATTCATTGATTTTTGCCATTGAAAAACATCGTTATTCATATACCAGAAATGTTTGAAGCTACTGACTGAATGAAAAGAGCTGGCATCTCACTCTCTTTGAATCTTCTTTATCATGCCAGGATTAGCAGGAAAAAGCAAAAAATTTCAGAATTGCACCTTGCAATGTGGAGATATTACTGTTTGTGCATTTACAATATTCATTGATTTTTGCCATTGAAAAACGTCCAGAAATGTTTGAAGCTACTGACTGAATGAAAAGAGCTGGCATCTCACTCTCTTTGAATCTTCTTTATCATGCCAGGATTAGCAGGAAAAAGCAAAAAATTTCAGAATTGCACCATGCAATGTGGAGATATTACTGTTTGTGTATTTACAATATTCATTGATTTTTGCCATTGAAAAACATCATGTTATTCATATACCAGAAATGTTTGAAGCTACTGACTGAATGAAAAGAGCTGGCATCTCACTCTCTTTGAATCTTCTTTATCATGCCAGGATTAGCAGGAAAAAGCAAAAAATTTCAGAATTGCACCTTGCAATGTGGAGATATTACTGTTTGTGCATTTACAATATTCATTGATTTTTGCCATTGAAAAACGTCCAGAAATGTTTGAAGCTACTGACTGAATGAAAAGAGCTGGCATCTCACTCTCTTTGAATCTTCTTTATCATGCCAGGATTAGCAGGAAAAAGCAAAAAATTTCAGAATTGCACCTTGCAATGTGGAGATATTACTGTTTGTGCATTTACAATATTCATTGATTTTTGCCATTGAAAAACATCATGTTATTCATATACCAGAAATGTTTGAAGCTACTGACTGAATGAAAAGAGCTGGCATCTCACTCTCTTTGAATCTTCTTTATCATGCCAGGATTAGTAGGAAAAAGCAAAAAATTTCAGAATTGCACCTTGCAATGTGGAGATATTACTGTTTGTGCATTTACAATATTCATTGATTTTTGCCATTGAAAAACGTCCAGAAATGTTTGAAGCTACTGACTGAATGAAAAGAGCTGGCATCTCACTCTCTTTGAATCTTCTTTATCATGCCAGGATTAGCAGGAAAAAGCAAAAAATTTCAGAATTGCACCTTGCAATGTGGAGATATTACTGTTTGTGCATTTACAATATTCATTGATTTTTGCCATTGAAAAACGTCCAGAAATGTTTGAAGCTACTGACTGAATGAAAAGAGCTGGCATCTCACTCTCTTTGAATCTTCTTTATCATGCCATGATTAGCAGGAAAAAGCAAAAAATTTCAGAATTGCACCTTGCAATGTGGAGATATTACTGTTTGTGCATTTACAATATTCATTGATTTTTGCCATTGAAAAACATCATGTTATTCATATACCAGAAATGTTTGAAGCTACTGACTGAATGAAAAGAGCTGGCATCTCACTCTCTTTGAATCTTCTTTATCATGCTAAGAGGAGCAGGAAAAAGCAAAAAATTTCAGAATTGCACGTTGCAATGTGGAGATATTACTGTTTGTGTATTTACAATATTCATTGATTTTTGCCATTGAAAAACGTCCAGAAATGTTTGAAGCTACTGACTGAATGAAAGGAGCTAGCATCTCACTCTCTTTGAATCTTCTTTATCATGCTAGGATTAGCAGGAAAAAGCAAAAAATTTCAGAATTGCACCTTGCAATGCGGAGAAATTACTGTTTGTGCATTTACAATATTCATTGATTTTTGCCATTGAAAAACATCATGTTATTCATATACCAGAAATGTTTGAAGCTACTGACTGAATGAAAAGAGCTGGCATCTCACTCTCTTTGAATCTTCTTTATCATGCCAGGATTAGCAGGAAAAAGCAAAAAATTTCAGAATTGCACCTTGCAATGCGGAGAAATTACTGTTTGTGCATTTACAATATTCATTGATTTTTGCCATTGAAAAGCATCATGTTATTCATATACCAGAAATGTTTGAAGCTACTGACTGAATGAAAGGAGCTGGCATCTCACTCTCTTTGAATCTTCTTTATCATGCTAGGATTAGCAGGAAAAAGCAAAACATTTCAGAATTGCACCTTGCAATGCGGAGAAATTACTGTGTGTGCATTTACAATATTCATTGATTTTTGCCATTGAAAAACATGTTATTCATATACCAGAAATGTTTGAAGCTACTGACTGAATGAAAGGAGCTGGCATCTCACTCTCTTTGAATCTTCTTTATCATGCCAGGATTAGCAGGAAAAAGCAAAAAATTTCAGAATTGCACCTTGCAATGTGGAGATATTACTGTTTGTGCATTTACAATATTCATTGATTTTTGCCATTGAAAAACGTCCAGAAATGTTTGAAGCTACTGACTGAATGAAAAGAGCTGGCATCTCACTCTCTTTGAATCTTCTTTATCATGCCAGGATTAGCAGGAAAAAGCAAAAAATTTCAGAATTGCACCTTGCAATGTGGAGATATTACTGTTTGTGCATTTACAATATTCATTGATTTTTGCCATTGAAAAACATCATGTTATTCATATACCAGAAATGTTTGAAGCTACTGACTGAATGAAAAGAGCTGGCATCTCACTCTCTTTGAATCTTCTTTATCATGCCAGGATTAGCAGGAAAAAGCAAAAAATTTCAGAATTGCACCTTGCAATGTGGAGATATTACTGTTTGTGCATTTACAATATTCATTGATTTTTGCCATTGAAAAACGTCCAGAAATGTTTGAAGCTACTGACTGAATGAAAGGAGCTGGCATCTCACTCTCTTTGAATCTTCTTTATCATGCTAGGATTAGCAGGAAAAAGCAAAAAATTTCAGAATTGCACCTTGCAATGCGGAGAAATTACTGTGTGTGCATTTACAATATTCATTGATTTTTGCCATTGAAAAACATCGTTATTCATATACCAGAAATGTTTGAAGCTACTGACTGAATGAAAAGAGCTGGCATCTCACTCTCTTTGAATCTTCTTTATCATGCCAGGATTAGCAGGAAAAAGCAAAAAATTTCAGAATTGCACCTTGCAATGTGGAGATATTACTGTTTGTGCATTTACAATATTCATTGATTTTTGCCATTGAAAAACGTCCAGAAATGTTTGAAGCTACTGACTGAATGAAAAGAGCTGGCATCTCACTCTCTTTGAATCTTCTTTATCATGCCAGGATTAGCAGGAAAAAGCAAAAAATTTCAGAATTGCACCATGCAATGTGGAGATATTACTGTTTGTGTATTTACAATATTCATTGATTTTTGCCATTGAAAAACATCATGTTATTCATATACCAGAAATGTTTGAAGCTACTGACTGAATGAAAAGAGCTGGCATCTCACTCTCTTTGAATCTTCTTTATCATGCCAGGATTAGCAGGAAAAAGCAAAAAATTTCAGAATTGCACCTTGCAATGTGGAGATATTACTGTTTGTGCATTTACAATATTCATTGATTTTTGCCATTGAAAAACGTCCAGAAATGTTTGAAGCTACTGACTGAATGAAAAGAGCTGGCATCTCACTCTCTTTGAATCTTCTTTATCATGCCAGGATTAGCAGGAAAAAGCAAAAAATTTCAGAATTGCACCTTGCAATGTGGAGATATTACTGTTTGTGCATTTACAATATTCATTGATTTTTGCCATTGAAAAACATCATGTTATTCATATACCAGAAATGTTTGAAGCTACTGACTGAATGAAAAGAGCTGGCATCTCACTCTCTTTGAATCTTCTTTATCATGCCAGGATTAGCAGGAAAAAGCAAAAAATTTCAGAATTGCACCTTGCAATGTGGAGATATTACTGTTTGTGCATTTACAATATTCATTGATTTTTGCCATTGAAAAACGTCCAGAAATGTTTGAAGCTACTGACTGAATGAAAGGAGCTAGCATCTCACTCTCTTTGAATCTTCTTTATCATGCTAGGATTAGCAGGAAAAAGCAAAAAATTTCAGAATTGCACCTTGCAATGCGGAGAAATTACTGTTTGTGCATTTACAATATTCATTGATTTTTGCCATTGAAAAACATCATGTTATTCATATACCAGAAATGTTTGAAGCTACTGACTGAATGAAAAGAGCTGGCATCTCACTCTCTTTGAATCTTCTTTATCATGCCAGGATTAGCAGGAAAAAGCAAAAAATTTCAGAATTGCACCTTGCAATGCGGAGAAATTACTGTTTGTGCATTTACAATATTCATTGATTTTTGCCATTGAAAAGCATCATGTTATTCATATACCAGAAATGTTTGAAGCTACTGACTGAATGAAAGGAGCTGGCATCTCACTCTCTTTGAATCTTCTTTATCATGCTAGGATTAGCAGGAAAAAGCAAAAAATTTCAGAATTGCACCTTGCAATGCGGAGAAATTACTGTGTGTGCATTTACAATATTCATTGATTTTTGCCATTGAAAAACATGTTATTCATATACCAGAAATGTTTGAAGCTACTGACTGAATGAAAGGAGCTGGCATCTCACTCTCTTTGAATCTTCTTTATCATGCCAGGATTAGCAGGAAAAAGCAAAAAATTTCAGAATTGCACCTTGCAATGTGGAGATATTACTGTTTGTGCATTTACAATATTCATTGATTTTTGCCATTGAAAAACGTCCAGAAATGTTTGAAGCTACTGACTGAATGAAAAGAGCTGGCATCTCACTCTCTTTGAATCTTCTTTATCATGCCAGGATTAGCAGGAAAAAGCAAAAAATTTCAGAATTGCACCTTGCAATGTGGAGATATTACTGTTTGTGCATTTACAATATTCATTGATTTTTGCCATTGAAAAACATCATGTTATTCATATACCAGAAATGTTTGAAGCTACTGACTGAATGAAAAGAGCTGGCATCTCACTCTCTTTGAATCTTCTTTATCATGCCAGGATTAGCAGGAAAAAGCAAAAAATTTCAGAATTGCACCTTGCAATGTGGAGATATTACTGTTTGTGCATTTACAATATTCATTGATTTTTGCCATTGAAAAACGTCCAGAAATGTTTGAAGCTACTGACTGAATGAAAGGAGCTGGCATCTCACTCTCTTTGAATCTTCTTTATCATGCTAGGATTAGCAGGAAAAAGCAAAAAATTTCAGAATTGCACCTTGCAATGCGGAGAAATTACTGTGTGTGCATTTACAATATTCATTGATTTTTGCCATTGAAAAACATCGTTATTCATATACCAGAAATGTTTGAAGCTACTGACTGAATGAAAAGAGCTGGCATCTCACTCTCTTTGAATCTTCTTTATCATGCCAGGATTAGCAGGAAAAAGCAAAAAATTTCAGAATTGCACCTTGCAATGTGGAGATATTACTGTTTGTGCATTTACAATATTCATTGATTTTTGCCATTGAAAAACGTCCAGAAATGTTTGAAGCTACTGACTGAATGAAAAGAGCTGGCATCTCACTCTCTTTGAATCTTCTTTATCATGCCAGGATTAGCAGGAAAAAGCAAAAAATTTCAGAATTGCACCATGCAATGTGGAGATATTACTGTTTGTGTATTTACAATATTCATTGATTTTTGCCATTGAAAAACATCATGTTATTCATATACCAGAAATGTTTGAAGCTACTGACTGAATGAAAAGAGCTGGCATCTCACTCTCTTTGAATCTTCTTTATCATGCCAGGATTAGCAGGAAAAAGCAAAAAATTTCAGAATTGCACCTTGCAATGTGGAGATATTACTGTTTGTGCATTTACAATATTCATTGATTTTTGCCATTGAAAAACGTCCAGAAATGTTTGAAGCTACTGACTGAATGAAAAGAGCTGGCATCTCACTCTCTTTGAATCTTCTTTATCATGCCAGGATTAGCAGGAAAAAGCAAAAAATTTCAGAATTGCACCTTGCAATGTGGAGATATTACTGTTTGTGCATTTACAATATTCATTGATTTTTGCCATTGAAAAACATCATGTTATTCATATACCAGAAATGTTTGAAGCTACTGACTGAATGAAAAGAGCTGGCATCTCACTCTCTTTGAATCTTCTTTATCATGCCAGGATTAGCAGGAAAAAGCAAAAAATTTCAGAATTGCACCTTGCAATGTGGAGATATTACTGTTTGTGCATTTACAATATTCATTGATTTTTGCCATTGAAAAACGTCCAGAAATGTTTGAAGCTACTGACTGAATGAAAAGAGCTGGCATCTCACTCTCTTTGAATCTTCTTTATCATGCCAGGATTAGCAGGAAAAAGCAAAAAATTTCAGAATTGCACCTTGCAATGTGGAGATATTACTGTTTGTGCATTTACAATATTCATTGATTTTTGCCATTGAAAAACGTCCAGAAATGTTTGAAGCTACTGACTGAATGAAAAGAGCTGGCATCTCACTCTCTTTGAATCTTCTTTATCATGCCATGATTAGCAGGAAAAAGCAAAAAATTTCAGAATTGCACCTTGCAATGTGGAGATATTACTGTTTGTGCATTTACAATATTCATTGATTTTTGCCATTGAAAAACATCATGTTATTCATATACCAGAAATGTTTGAAGCTACTGACTGAATGAAAAGAGCTGGCATCTCACTCTCTTTGAATCTTCTTTATCATGCTAAGAGGAGCAGGAAAAAGCAAAAAGTTTCAGAATTGCACGTTGCAATGTGGAGATATTACTGTTTGTGTATTTACAATATTCATTGATTTTTGCCATTGAAAAACGTCCAGAAATGTTTGAAGCTACTGACTGAAAGAAAGGAGCTAGCATCTCACTCTCTTTGAATCTTCTTTATCATGCTAGGATTAGCAGGAAAAAGCAAAAAATTTCAGAATTGCACCTTGCAATGCGGAGAAATTACTGTTGTGCATTTACAATATTCATTGATTTTTGCCATTGAAAAACATCATGTTATTCATATACCAGAAATGTTTGAAGCTACTGACTGAATGAAAAGAGCTGGCATCTCACTCTCTTTGAATCTTCTTTATCATGCCAGGATTAGCAGGAAAAAGCAAAAAATTTCAGAATTGCACCTTGCAATGCGGAGAAATTACTGTTTGTGCATTTACAATATTCATTGATTTTTGCCAATGAAAAACATCATGTTATTCATATACCAGAAATGTTTGAAGCTACTGACTGAATGAAAAGAGCTGGCATCTCACTCTCTTTGAATCTTCTTTATCATGCTAAGAGGAGCAGGAAAAAGCAAAAAATTTCAGAATTGCACGTTGCAATGTGGAGATATTACTGTTTGTGTATTTACAATATTCATTGATTTTTGCCATTGAAAAACGTCCAGAAATGTTTGAAGCTACTGACTGAATGAAAAGAGCTGGCATCTCACTCTCTTTGAATCTTCTTTATCATGCCAGGATTAGCAGGAAAAAGCAAAAAATTTCAGAATTGCACCTTGCAATGCGGAGAAATTACTGTTTGTGCATTTACAATATTCATTGATTTTTGCCATTGAAAAACATGTTATTCATATACCAGAAATGTTTGAAGCTACTGACTGAATGAAAGGAGCTGGCATCTCACTCTCTTTGAATCTTCTTTATCATGCTAGGATTAGCAGGAAAAAGCAAAAAATTTCAGAATTGCACGTTGCAATGTGGAGAAATTACTGTGTGTGCATTTACAATATTGATTGATTTTTGCCATTGAAAAACATCGTTATTCATATACCAGAAATGTTTGAAGCTACTGACTGAATGAAAGGAGCTGGCATCTCACTCTCTTTGAATCTTCTTTATCATGCTAGGATTAGCAGGAAAAAGCAAAAAATTTCAGAATTGCACCTTGCAATGCGGAGAAATTACTGTTTGTGCATTTACAATATTCATTGATTTTTGCCATTGAAAAACATCATGTTATTCATATACCAGAAATGTTTGAAGCTACTGATTGAATGAAAAGAGCTGGCATCTCACTCCCTTTGAATCTTCTTTATCATGCTAGGATTAGCAGGAAAAAGCAAAAAATTTCAGAATTGCACCTTGCAATGCGGAGATATTACTGTTTGTGCATTTACAATATTCATTGATTTTTGCCATTGAAAAATGTCCAGAAATGTTTGAAGCTACTGAATAAATGAAAAGAGCTGGCATCTCACTCTCTTTGAATCTTCTTTATCATGCTAAGAGGAGCAGGAAAAAGCAAAAAATTTCAGAATTGCACATTGCAATGTGGAGATATTACTGTTTGTGCATTTACAATATTCATTGATTTTTGCCATTGAAAAACATCATGTTATTCATATACCAGAAATGTTTGAAGCTACTGACTGAATGAAAAGAGCTGGCATCTCACTCTCTTTGAATCTTCTTTATCATGCCAGGATTAGCAGGAAAAAGCAAAAAATTTCAGAATTGCACCTTGCAATGCGGAGATATTACTGTTTGTGCATTTACAATATTCATTGATTTTTGCCATTGAAAAACATGTTATTCATATACCAGAAATGTTTGAAGCTACTGACTGAATGAAAAGAGCTGGCATCTCACTCTCTTTGAATCTTCTTTATCATGCCAGGATTAGCAGGAAAAAGCAAAAAATTTCAGAATTGCTCCTTGCAATGTGGAGATATTACTGTTTGTGCATTTACAATATTCATTGATTTTTGCCATTGAAAAACGTCCAGAAATGTTTGAAGCTACTGACTGAATGAAAGGAGCTGGCATCTCAGTCTCTTTGAATCTTCCTTATCATGCTAGGATTAGCAGGAAAAAGCAAAAAATTTCAGAATTGCACCTTGCAATGCGGAGAAATTACTGTGTGTGCATTTACAATATTCATTGATTTTTGCCATGGAAAAACATCGTTATTCATATACCAGAAATGTTTGAAGCTACTGACTGAATGAAAAGAGCTGGCATCTCACTCTCTTTGAATCTTCTTTATCATGCCAGGATTAGCAGGAAAAAGCAAAAAATTTCAGAATTGCACCTTGCAATGTGGAGATATTACTGTTTGTGCATTTACAATATTCATTGATTTTTGCCATTGAAAAACGTCCAGAAATGTTTGAAGCTACTGACTGAATGAAAAGAGCTGGCATCTCACTCTCTTTGAATCTTCTTTATCATGCCAGGATTAGCAGGAAAAAGCAAAAAATTTCAGAATTGCACCTTGCAATGTGGAGATATTACTGTTTGTGCATTTACAATATTCATTGATTTTTGCCATTGAAAAACATCATGTTATTCATATACCAGAAATATTTGAAGCTACTGACTGAATGAAAAGAGCTGGCATCTCACTCTCTTTGAATCTTCTTTATCATGCCAGGATTAGCAGGAAAAAGCAAAAAATTTCAGAATTGCACCTTGCAATGTGGAGATATTACTGTTTGTGCATTTACAATATTCATTGATTTTTGCCATTGAAAAACGTCCAGAAATGTTTGAAGCTACTGACTGAATGAAAAGAGCTGGCATCTCACTCTCTTTGAATCTTCTTTATCATGCCAGGATTAGCAGGAAAAAGCAAAAAATGTCAGAATTGCACCTTGCAATGTGGAGATATTACTGTTTGTGCATTTACAATATTCATTGATTTTTGCCATTGAAAAACGTCCAGAAATGATTGAAGCTACTGACTGAATGAAAAGAGCTGGCATCTCACTCTCTTTGAATCTTCTTTATCATGCCAGGATTAGCAGGAAAAAGCAAAAAATTTCAGAATTGCACCTTGCAATGTGGAGATATTACTGTTTGTGCATTTACAATATTCATTGATTTTTGCCATTGAAAAACATCATGTTATTCATATACCAGAAATGTTTGAAGCTACTGACTGAATGAAAAGAGCAGGCATCTCACTCTCTTTGAATCTTCTTTATCATGCCAGGATTAGCAGGAAAAAGCAAAAAATTTCAGAATTGCACCTTGCAATGTGGAGATATTACTGTTTGTGCATTTACAATATTCATTGATTTTTGCCATTGAAAAACGTCCAGAAATGTTTGAAGCTACTGACTGAATGAAAAGAGCTGGCATCTCACTCTCTTTGAATGTTCTTTATCATGCCAGGATTAGCAGGAAAAAGCAAAAAATTTCAGAATTGCACCTTGCAATGTGGAGATATTACTGTTTGTGCATTTACAATATTCATTGATTTTTGCCATTGAAAAACAACATGTTATTCATATACCAGAAATGTTTGAAGCTACTGACTGAATGAAAAGAGCTGGCATCTCACTCTCTTTGAATCTTCTTTATCATGCCAGGATTAGCAGGAAAAAGCAAAAAATTTCAGAATTGCACCTTGCAATGTGGAGATATTACTGTTTGTGCATTTACAATATTCATTGATTTTTGCCATTGAAAAACGTCCAGAAATGTTTGAAGCTACTGACTGAATGAAAAGAGCTGGCATCTCACTCTCTTTGAATCTTCTTTATCATGCCAGGATTAGCAGGAAAAAGCAAAAAATTTCAGAATTGCACCTTGCAATGTGGAGATATTACTGTTTGTGCATTTACAATATTCATTGATTTTTGCCATTGAAAAACATCATGTTATTCATATACCAGAAATGTTTGAAGCTACTGACTGAATGAAAAGAGCTGGCATCTCACTCTCTTTGAATCTTCTTTATCATGCCAGGATTAGCAGGAAAAAGGAAAAAATTTCAGAATTGCACCTTGCAATGTGGAGATATTACTGTTTGTGCATTTACAATATTCATTGATTTTTGCCATTGAAAAACGTCCAGAAATGTTTGAAGCTACTGACTGAATGAAAAGAGCTGGCATCTCACTCTCTTTGAATCTTCTTTATCATGCCAGGATTAGCAGGAAAAAGCAAAAAATTTCAGAATTGCACCTTGCAATGTGGAGATATTACTGTTAGTGCATTTACAATATTCATTGATTTTTGCCATTGAAAAACATCATGTTATTCATATACCAGAAATGTTTGAAGCTACTGACTGAATGAAAAGAGCTGGCATCTCACTCTCTTTGATTCTTCTTTATCATGCTAAGAGAAGCAGGAAAAAGCAAAAAATTTCAGAATTGCACGTTGCAATGTGGAGATATTACTGTTTGTGTATTTACAATATTCATTGATTTTTGCCATTGAAAAACGTCCAGAAATGTTTGAAGCTACTGACTGAATGAAAGGAGCTAGCATCTCACTCTCTTTGAATCTTCTTTATCATGCTAGGATTAGCAGGAAAAAGCAAAAAATTTCAGAATTGCACCTTGCAATGCGGAGAAATTACTGTTTGTGCATTTACAATATTCATTGATTTTTGCCATTGAAAAACATCATGTTATTCATATACCAGAAATGTTTGAAGCTACTGACTGAATGAAAAGAGCTGGCATCTCACTCTCTTTGAATCTTCTTTATCATGCCAGGATTAGCAGGAAAAAGCAAAAAATTTCAGAATTGCACCTTGCAATGCGGAGATATTACTGTTTGTGCATTTACAATATTCATTGATTTTTGCCATTGAAAAACATGTTATTCATATACCAGAAATGTTTGAAGCTACTGACTGAATGAAAAGAGCTGGCATCTCACTCTCTTTGAATCTTCTTTATCATGCCAGGATTAGCAGGAAAAAGCAAAAAATTTCAGAATTGCACCTTGCAATGTGGAGATATTACTGTTTGTGCATTTACAATATTCATTGATTTTTGCCATTGAAAAACGTCCAGAAATGTTTGAAGCTACTGACTGAATGAAAGGAGCTGGCATCTCACTCTCTTTGAATCTTCTTTATCATGCTAGGATTAGCAGGAAAAAGCAAAAAATTTCAGAATTGCACCTTGCAATGCGGAGAAATTACTGTTTGTGCATTTACAATATTCATTGATTTTTGCCATTGAAAAACATCGTTATTCATATACCAGAAATGTTTGAAGCTACTGACTGAATGAAAGGAGCTGGCATCTCACTCTCTTTGAATCTTCTTTATCATGCTAGGATTAGCAGGAAAAAGCAAAAAATTTCAGAATTTCACCTTGCAATGCGGAGAAATTACTGTTTGTGCATTTACAATATTCATTGATTTTTGCCATTGAAAAACATCATGTTATTCATATACCAGAAATGTTTGAAGCTACTGACTGAATGAAAAGAGCTGGCATCTCACTCTCTTTGAATCTTCTTTATCATGCTAGGATTAGCAGGAAAAAGCAAAAAATTTCAGAATTGCACCTTGCAATGCGTAGATATTACTGTTTGTGCATTTACAATATTCATTGATTTTTGCCATTGAAAAACGTCCAGAAATGTTTGAAGCTACTGACTGAATGAAAAGAGCTGGCATCTCACTCTCTTTGAATCTTCTTTATCATGCTAAGAGGAGCAGGAAAAAGCAAAAAATTTCAGAATTGCACGTTGCAATGTGGAGATATTACTGTTTGTGCATTTACAATATTCATTGATTTTTGCCATTGAAAAACATCATGTTATTCATATACCAGAAATGTTTGAAGCTACTGACTGAATGAAAAGAGCTGGCATCTCACTCTCTTTGAATCTTCTTTATCATGCCAGGATTAGCAGGAAAAAGCAAAAAATTTCAGAATTGCACCTTGCAATGTGGAGATATTACTGTTTGTGCATTTACAATATTCATTGATTTTTGCCATTGAAAAACATGTTATTCATATACCAGAAATGTTTGAAGCTACTGACTGAATGAAAAGAGCTGGCATCTCACTCTCTTCGAATCTTCTTTATCATGCCAGGATTAGCAGGAAAAAGCAAAAAATTTCAGAATTGCACCTTGCAATGTGGAGATATTACTGTTTGTGCATTTACAATATTCATTGATTTTTGCCATTGAAAAACGTCCAGAAATGTTTGAAGCTACTGACTGAATGAAAGGAGCTGGCATCTCACTCTCTTTGAATCTTCTTTATCATGCTAGGATTAGCAGGAAAAAGCAAAAAATTTCAGAATTGCACCTTGCAATGCGGAGAAATTACTGTGTGTGCATTTACAATATTCATTGATTTTTGCCATTGAAAAACATCGTTATTCATATACCAGAAATGTTTGAAGCTACTGACTGAATGAAAAGAGCTGGCATCTCACTCTCTTTGAATCTTCTTTATCATGCCAGGATTAGCAGGAAAAAGCAAAAAATTTCAGAATTGCACCTTGCAATGTGGAGATATTACTGTTTGTGCATTTACAATATTCATTGATTTTTGCCATTGAAAAATGTCCAGAAATGTTTGAAGCTACTGACTGAATGAAAGGAGCTGGCATCTCACTCTCTTTGAATCTTCTTTATCATGCTAGGATTAGCAGGAAAAAGCAAAAAATTTCAGAATTGCACCTTGCAATGCGGAGAAATTACTGTGTGTGCATTTACAATATTCATTGATTTTTGCCATTGAAAAACATGTTATTCATATACCAGAAATGTTTGAAGCTACTGACTGAATGAAAAGAGTTGGCATCTCACTCTCTTTGAATCTTCTTTATCATGCCAGGATTAGCAGGAAAAAGCAAAAAATTTCAGAATTGCACCTTGCAATGTGGAGATATTACTGTTTGTGCATTTACAATATTCATTGATTTTTGCCATTGAAAAACGTCCAGAAATGTTTGAAGCTACTGACAATGAAAGGAGCTGGCATCTCACTCTCTTTGAATCTTCTTTATCATGCTAGGATTAGCAGGAAAAAGCAAAAAATTTCAGAATTGCACATTGCAATGCGGAGAAATTACTGTTTGTGCATTTACAATATTCATTGATTTTTGCCATTGAAAAACATCATGTTATTCATATACCAGAAGCGTTTGAAGCTACTGACTGAATGAAAGGAGCTGGCATCTCACTCTCTTTGAATCTTCTTTATCATGCTAGGATTAGCAGGAAAAAGAAAAAATTTCAGAATTGCACCTTGCAATGCGGAGAAATTACTGTTTGTGCATTTACAATATTCATTGATTTTTGCCATTGAAAAATATGTTATTCATATACCAGAAATGTTTGAAGCTACTGACTGAATGAAAAGAGCTGGCATCTCACTCTCTTTGAATCTTCTTTATCATGCCAGGATTAGCAGGAAAAAGCAAAAAATTTCAGAATTGCACCTTGCAATGTGGAGATATTACTGTTTGTGCATTTACAATATTCATTGATTTTTGCCATTGAAAAACGTACAGAAATGTTTGAAGCTACTGACTGAATGAAAAGAGCTGGCATCTCACTCTCTTTGAATCTTCTTTTTCATGCTAAGAGGAGCAGGAAAAAGCAAAAAATTTCAGAATTGCACGTTGCAATGTGGAGATATTACTGTTTGTGCATTTACAATATTCATTGATTTTTGCCATTGAAAAACATGTTATTCATATACCAGAAATGTTTGAAGCTACTAACTGAATGAAAAGAGCTGGCATCTCACTCTCTTTGAATCTTCTTTATCATGCCAGGATTAGCAGGAAAAAGCAAAAAATTTCAGAATTGCACCTTGCAATGTGGAGATATTACTGTTTGTGCATTTACAATATACATTGATTTTTGCCATTGAAAAACGTCCAGAAATGTTTGAAGCTACTGACTGAATGAAAAGAGCTGGCATCTCACTCTCTTTGAATCTTCTTTATCATGCCAGGATTAGCAGGAAAAAGCAAAAAATTTCAGAATTGCACCTTGCAATGCGGAGAAATTACTGTTTGTGCATTTACAATATTCATTGATTTTTGCCATTGAAAAACATCGTTATTCATATACCAGAAATGTTTGAAGCTACTGACTGAATGAAAGGAGCTGGCATCTCACTCTCTTTGAATCTTCTTTATCATGCTAGGATTAGCAGGAAAAAGCAAAAAATTTCAGAATTGCACCTTGCAATGCGGAGAAATTACTGTGTGTGCATTTACAATATTCATTGATTTTTGCCATTGAAAAACATTGTTATTCATATACCAGAAATGTTTGAAGCTACTGACTGAATGAAAAGAGCTGGCATCTCACTCTCTTTGAATCTTCTTTATCATGCCAGGATTAGCAGGAAAAAGCAAAAAATTTCAGAATTGCACCTTGCAATGTGGAGATATTACTGTTTGTGCATTTACAATATTCATTGATTTTTGCCATTGAAAAACGTCCAGAAATGTTTGAAGCTACTGACTGAATGAAAAGAGCTGGCATCTCACTCTCTTTGAATCTTCTTTATCATGCTAGGATTAGCAGGAAAAAGCAAAAACTTTCAGAATTGCACCTTGCAATGCGGAGAAATTACTGTTTGTGCATTTACAATATTCATTGATTTTTGCCATTGAAAAACATGTTATTCATATACCAGAAATGTTTGAAGCTACTGACTGAATGAAAAGAGCTGGCATCTCACTCTCTTTGAATCTTCTTTATCATGCCAGGATTAGCAGGAAAAAGCAAAAAATTTCAGAATTGCACCTTGCAATGTGGAGATATTACTGTTTGTGCATTTACAATATTCATTGATTTTTGCCATTGAAAAACGTCCAGAAATGTTTGAAGCTACTGACTGAATGAAAGGAGCTGGCATCTCACTCTCTTTGAATCTTCTTTATCATGCTAGGATTAGCAGGAAAAAGCAAAAAATTTCAGAATTGCACCTTGCAATGCGGAGAAATTACTGTTTGTGCATTTACAATATTCATTGATTTTTGCCATTGAAAAACATGTTATTCATATACCAGAAATGTTTGAAGCTACTGACTGAATGAAAAGAGCTGGCATCTCACTCTCTTTGAATCATCTTTATCATGCCAGGATTAGCAGGAAAAAGCAAAAAATTTCAGAATTGCACCTTGCAATGTGGAGATATTACTGTTTGTGCATTTACAATATTCATTGATTTTTGCCATTGAAAAACGTCCAGAAATGTTTGAAGCTACTGACTGAATGAAAGGAGCTGGCATCTCACTCTCTTTGAATCTTCTTTATCATGCTAGGATTAGCAGGAAAAAGCAAAAAATTTCAGAATTGCACCTTGCAATGCGGAGAAATTACTGTGTGTGCATTTACAATATTCATTGATTTTTGCCATTGAAAAACATCATGTTATTCATATACCAGAAATGTTTGAAGCTACTGACTGAATGAAAAGAGCTGGCATCTCACTCTCTTTGAATCTTCTTTATCATGCCAGGATTAGCAGGAAAAAGCAAAAAATTTCAGAATTGCACCTTGCAATGTGGAGATATTACTGTTTGTGCATTTACAATATTCATTGATTTTTGCCATTGAAAAACGTCCAGAAATGTTTGAAGCTACTGACTGAATGAAAGGAGCTGGCATCTCACTCTCTTTGAATCTTCTTTATCATGCTAGGATTAGCAGGAAAAAGCAAAAAATTTCAGAATTGCACATTGCAATGCGGAGAAATTACTGTTTGTGCATTTACAATATTCATTGATTTTTGCCATTGAAAAACATCATGTTATTCATATACCAGAAATGTTTGAAGCTACTGACTGAATGAAAAGAGCTGGCATCTCACTCTCTTTGAATCATCTTTATCATGCTAAGAGGAGCAGGAAAAAGCAAAAAATTTCAGAATTGCACGTTGCAATGTGGAGATATTACTGTTTGTGTATTTACAATATTCATTGATTTTTGCCATTGAAAAACGTCCAGAAATGTTTGAAGCTACTGACTGAATGAAAGGAGCTAGCATCTCACTCTCTTTGAAACTTCTTTATCATGCTAGGATTAGCAGGAAAAAGCAAAAAATTTCAGAATTGCACCTTGCAATGCGGAGAAATTACTGTTTGTGCATTTACAATATTCATTGATTTTTGCCATTGAAAAACATCATGTTATTCATATACCAGAAATGTTTGAAGCTACTGACTGAATGAAAAGAGCTGGCATCTCACTCTCTTTGAATCTTCTTTATCATGCCAGGATTAGCAGGAAAAAGCAAAAAATTTCAGAATTGCACCTTGCAATGCGGAGAAATTACTGTTTGTGCATTTACAATATTCATTGATTTTTGCCATTGAAAAACATGTTATTCATATACCAGAAATGTTTGAAGCTACTGACTGAATGAAAGGAGCTGGCATCTCACTCTCTTTGAATCTTCTTTATCATGCTAGGATTAGCAGGAAAAAGCAAAAAATTTCAGAATTGCACGTTGCAATGTGGAGAAATTACTGTGTGTGCATTTACAATATTCATTGATTTTTGCCATTGAAAAACATCATGTTATTCATATACCAGAAATGTTTGAAGCTACTGACTGAATGAAAGGAGCTGGCATCTCACTCTCTTTGAATCTTCTTTATCATGCTAGGATTAGCAGGAAAAAGCAAAAAATTTCAGAATTGCACCTTGCAATGCGGAGAAATTACTGTTTGTGCATTTACAATATTCATTGATTTTTGCCATTGAAAAACATGTTATTCATATACCAGAAATGTTTGAAGCTACTGACTGAATGAAAAGAGCTGGCATCTCACTCTCTTTGAATCATCTTTATCATGCCAGGATTAGCAGGAAAAAGCAAAAAATTTCAGAATTGCACCTTGCAATGTGGAGATATTACTGTTTGTGCATTTACAATATTCATTGATTTTTGCCATTGAAAAACGTCCAGAAATGTTTGAAGCTACTGACTGAATGAAAGGAGCTGGCATCTCACTCTCTTTGAATCTTCTTTATCATGCTAGGATTAGCAGGAAAAAGCAAAAAATTTCAGAATTGCACCTTGCAATGCGGAGAAATTACTGTGTGTGCATTTACAATATTCATTGATTTTTGCCATTGAAAAACATCATGTTATTCATATACCAGAAATGTTTGAAGCTACTGACTGAATGAAAAGAGCTGGCATCTCACTCTCTTTGAATCTTCTTTATCATGCCAGGATTAGCAGGAAAAAGCAAAAAATTTCAGAATTGCACCTTGCAATGTGGAGATATTACTGTTTGTGCATTTACAATATTCATTGATTTTTGCCATTGAAAAACGTCCAGAAATGTTTGAAGCTACTGACTGAATGAAAGGAGCTGGCATCTCACTCTCTTTGAATCTTCTTTATCATGCTAGGATTAGCAGGAAAAAGCAAAAAATTTCAGAATTGCACCTTGCAATGCGGAGAAATTACTGTGTGTGCATTTACAATATTCATTGATTTTTGCCATTGAAAAACATCGTTATTCATATACCAGAAATGTTTGAAGCTACTGACTGAATGAAAAGAGCTGGCATCTCACTCTCTTTGAATCTTCTTTATCATGCCAGGATTAGCAGGAAAAAGCAAAAAATTTCAGAATTGCACCTTGCAATGTGGAGATATTACTGTTTGTGCATTTACAATATTCATTGATTTTTGCCATTGAAAAACGTCCAGAAATGTTTGAAGCTACTGACTGAATGAAAAGAGCTGGCATCTCACTCTCTTTGAATCTTCTTTATCATGCTAAGAGGAGCAGGAAAAAGCAAAAAATTTCAGAATTGCACGTTGCAATGTGGAGATATTACTGTTTGTGCATTTACAATATTCATTGATTTTTGCCATTGAAAAACATGTTATTCATATACCAGAAATGTTTGAAGCTACTGACTGAATGAAAAGAGCTGGCATCTCACTCTCTTAGAATCTTCATCATGCCAGGATTAGCAGGAAAAAGCAAAAAATTTCAGAATTGCACCTTGCAATGCGGAGAAATTACTGTGTGTGCATTTACAATATTCATTGATTTTTGCCATTGAAAAACATCGTTATTCATATACCAGAAATGTTTGAAGCTACTGACTGAATGAAAAGAGCTGGCATCTCACTCTCTTTGAATCTTCTTTATCATGCCAGGATTAGCAGGAAAAAGCAAAAAATTTCAGAATTGCACCTTGCAATGTGGAGATATTACTGTTTGTGCATTTACAATATTCATTGATTTTTGCCATTGAAAAACGTCCAGAAATGTTTGAAGCTACTGACTGAATGAAAGGAGCTGGCATCTCACTCTCTTTGAATCTTCTTTATCATGCTAGGATTAGCAGGAAAAAGCAAAAAATTTCAGAATTGCACCTTGCAATGCGGAGAAATTACTGTGTGTGCATTTACAATATTCATTGATTTTTGCCATTGAAAAACATCGTTATTCATATACCAGAAATGTTTGAAGCTACTGACTGAATGAAAAGAGCTGGCATCTCACTCTCTTTGAATCTTCTTTATCATGCCAGGATTAGCAGGAAAAAGCAAAAAATTTCAGAATTGCACCTTGCAATGTGGAGATATTACTGTTTGTGCATTTACAATATTCATTGATTTTTGCCATTGAAAAACGTCCAGAAATGTTTGAAGCTACTGACTGAATGAAAGGAGCTGGCATCTCACTCTCTTTGAATCTTCTTTATCATGCTAGGATTAGCAGGAAAAAGCAAAAAATTTCAGAATTGCACCTTGCAATGCGGAGAAATTACTGTGTGTGCATTTACAATATTCATTGATTTTTGCCATTGAAAAACATCATGTTATTCATATACCAGAAATGTTTGAAGCTACTGACTGAATGAAAAGAGCTGGCATCTCACTCTCTTTGAATCTTCTTTATCATGCCAGGATTAGCAGGAAAAAGCAAAAAATTTCAGAATTGCACCTTGCAATGTGGAGATATTACTGTTTGTGCATTTACAATATTCATTGATTTTTGCCATTGAAAAACGTCCAGAAATGTTTGAAGCTACTGACTGAATGAAAGGAGCTGGCATCTCACTCTCTTTGAATCTTCTTTATCATGCTAGGATTAGCAGGAAAAAGCAAAAAATTTCAGAATTGCACATTGCAATGCGGAGAAATTACTGTTTGTGCATTTACAATATTCATTGATTTTTGCCATTGAAAAACATCATGTTATTCATATACCAGAAATGTTTGAAGCTACTGACTGAATGAAAAGAGCTGGCATCTCACTCTCTTTGAATCATCTTTATCATGCTAAGAGGAGCAGGAAAAAGCAAAAAATTTCAGAATTGCACGTTGCAATGTGGAGATATTACTGTTTGTGTATTTACAATATTCATTGATTTTTGCCATTGAAAAACGTCCAGAAATGTTTGAAGCTACTGACTGAATGAAAGGAGCTAGCATCTCACTCTCTTTGAAACTTCTTTATCATGCTAGGATTAGCAGGAAAAAGCAAAAAATTTCAGAATTGCACCTTGCAATGCGGAGAAATTACTGTTTGTGCATTTACAATATTCATTGATTTTTGCCATTGAAAAACATCATGTTATTCATATACCAGAAATGTTTGAAGCTACTGACTGAATGAAAAGAGCTGGCATCTCACTCTCTTTGAATCTTCTTTATCATGCCAGGATTAGCAGGAAAAAGCAAAAAATTTCAGAATTGCACCTTGCAATGCGGAGAAATTACTGTTTGTGCATTTACAATATTCATTGATTTTTGCCATTGAAAAACATGTTATTCATATACCAGAAATGTTTGAAGCTACTGACTGAATGAAAGGAGCTGGCATCTCACTCTCTTTGAATCTTCTTTATCATGCTAGGATTAGCAGGAAAAAGCAAAAAATTTCAGAATTGCACGTTGCAATGTGGAGAAATTACTGTGTGTGCATTTACAATATTCATTGATTTTTGCCATTGAAAAACATCATGTTATTCATATACCAGAAATGTTTGAAGCTACTGACTGAATGAAAGGAGCTGGCATCTCACTCTCTTTGAATCTTCTTTATCATGCTAGGATTAGCAGGAAAAAGCAAAAAATTTCAGAATTGCACCTTGCAATGCGGAGAAATTACTGTTTGTGCATTTACAATATTCATTGATTTTTGCCATTGAAAAACATGTTATTCATATACCAGAAATGTTTGAAGCTACTGACTGAATGAAAAGAGCTGGCATCTCACTCTCTTTGAATCATCTTTATCATGCCAGGATTAGCAGGAAAAAGCAAAAAATTTCAGAATTGCACCTTGCAATGTGGAGATATTACTGTTTGTGCATTTACAATATTCATTGATTTTTGCCATTGAAAAACGTCCAGAAATGTTTGAAGCTACTGACTGAATGAAAGGAGCTGGCATCTCACTCTCTTTGAATCTTCTTTATCATGCTAGGATTAGCAGGAAAAAGCAAAAAATTTCAGAATTGCACCTTGCAATGCGGAGAAATTACTGTGTGTGCATTTACAATATTCATTGATTTTTGCCATTGAAAAACATCATGTTATTCATATACCAGAAATGTTTGAAGCTACTGACTGAATGAAAAGAGCTGGCATCTCACTCTCTTTGAATCTTCTTTATCATGCCAGGATTAGCAGGAAAAAGCAAAAAATTTCAGAATTGCACCTTGCAATGTGGAGATATTACTGTTTGTGCATTTACAATATTCATTGATTTTTGCCATTGAAAAACGTCCAGAAATGTTTGAAGCTACTGACTGAATGAAAGGAGCTGGCATCTCACTCTCTTTGAATCTTCTTTATCATGCTAGGATTAGCAGGAAAAAGCAAAAAATTTCAGAATTGCACCTTGCAATGCGGAGAAATTACTGTGTGTGCATTTACAATATTCATTGATTTTTGCCATTGAAAAACATCGTTATTCATATACCAGAAATGTTTGAAGCTACTGACTGAATGAAAAGAGCTGGCATCTCACTCTCTTTGAATCTTCTTTATCATGCCAGGATTAGCAGGAAAAAGCAAAAAATTTCAGAATTGCACCTTGCAATGTGGAGATATTACTGTTTGTGCATTTACAATATTCATTGATTTTTGCCATTGAAAAACGTCCAGAAATGTTTGAAGCTACTGACTGAATGAAAAGAGCTGGCATCTCACTCTCTTTGAATCTTCTTTATCATGCTAAGAGGAGCAGGAAAAAGCAAAAAATTTCAGAATTGCACGTTGCAATGTGGAGATATTACTGTTTGTGCATTTACAATATTCATTGATTTTTGCCATTGAAAAACATGTTATTCATATACCAGAAATGTTTGAAGCTACTGACTGAATGAAAAGAGCTGGCATCTCACTCTCTTAGAATCTTCATCATGCCAGGATTAGCAGGAAAAAGCAAAAAATTTCAGAATTGCACCTTGCAATGCGGAGAAATTACTGTGTGTGCATTTACAATATTCATTGATTTTTGCCATTGAAAAACATCGTTATTCATATACCAGAAATGTTTGAAGCTACTGACTGAATGAAAAGAGCTGGCATCTCACTCTCTTTGAATCTTCTTTATCATGCCAGGATTAGCAGGAAAAAGCAAAAAATTTCAGAATTGCACCTTGCAATGTGGAGATATTACTGTTTGTGCATTTACAATATTCATTGATTTTTGCCATTGAAAAACGTCCAGAAATGTTTGAAGCTACTGACTGAATGAAAGGAGCTGGCATCTCACTCTCTTTGAATCTTCTTTATCATGCTAGGATTAGCAGGAAAAAGCAAAAAATTTCAGAATTGCACCTTGCAATGCGGAGAAATTACTGTGTGTGCATTTACAATATTCATTGATTTTTGCCATTGAAAAACATCGTTATTCATATACCAGAAATGTTTGAAGCTACTGACTGAATGAAAAGAGCTGGCATCTCACTCTCTTTGAATCTTCTTTATCATGCCAGGATTAGCAGGAAAAAGCAAAAAATTTCAGAATTGCACCTTGCAATGTGGAGATATTACTGTTTGTGCATTTACAATATTCATTGATTTTTGCCATTGAAAAACGTCCAGAAATGTTTGAAGCTACTGACTGAATGAAAGGAGCTGGCATCTCACTCTCTTTGAATCTTCTTTATCATGCTAGGATTAGCAGGAAAAAGCAAAAAATTTCAGAATTGCACCTTGCAATGCGGAGAAATTACTGTGTGTGCATTTACAATATTCATTGATTTTTGCCATTGAAAAACATCGTTATTCATATACCAGAAATGTTTGAAGCTACTGACTGAATGAAAAGAGCTGGCATCTCACTCTCTTTGAATCTTCTTTATCATGCCAGGATTAGCAGGAAAAAGCAAAAAATTTCAGAATTGCACCTTGCAATGTGGAGATATTACTGTTTGTGCATTTACAATATTCATTGATTTTTGCCATTGAAAAACGTCCAGAAATGTTTGAAGCTACTGACTGAATGAAAGGAGCTGGCATCTCACTCTCTTTGAATCTTCTTTATCATGCTAGGATTAGCAGGAAAAAGCAAAAAATTTCAGAATTGCACATTGCAATGCGGAGAAATTACTGTTTGTGCATTTACAATATTCATTGATTTTTGCCATTGAAAAACATCATGTTATTCATATACCAGAAATGTTTGAAGTTACTGACTGAATGAAAAGAGCTGGCATCTCACTCTCTTTGAATCTTCTTTATCATGCTAAGAGGAGCAGGAAAAAGCAAAAAATTTCAGAATTGCACGTTGCAATGTGGAGATATTACTGTTTGTGTATTTACAATATTCATTGATTTTTGCCATTGAAAAACGTCCAGAAATGTTTGAAGCTACTGACTGAATGAAAGGAGCTAGCATCTCACTCTCTTTGAATCTTCTTTATCATGCTAGGATTAGCAGGAAAAAGCAAAAAATTTCAGAATTGCACCTTGCAATGCGGAGAAATTACTGTTTGTGCATTTACAATATTCATTGATTTTTGCCATTGAAAAACATGTTATTCATATACCAGAAATGTTTGAAGCTACTGACTGAATGAAAAGAGCTGGCATCTCACTTTCTTTGAATCTTCTTTATCATGCCAGGATTAGCAGGAAAAAGCAAAATATTTCAGAATTGCACCTTGCAATGTGGAGATATTACTGTTTGTGCATTTACAATATTCATTGATTTTTGCCATTGAAAAACGTCCAGAAATGTTTTGAAGCTACTGACTGAATGAAAGGAGCTGGCATCTCACTCTCTTTGAATCTTCTTTATCATGCTAGGATTAGCAGGAAAAAGCAAAAAATTTCAGAATTGCACCTTGCAATGCGGAGAAATTACTGCTTGTGCATTTACAATATTCATTGATTTTTGCCATTGAAAAACATGTTATTCATATACCAGAAATGTTTGAAGCTACTGACTGAATGAAAAGAGCTGGCATCTTACTCTCTTTGAATCATCTTTATCATGCCAGGATTAGCAGGAAAAAGCAAAAAATTTCAGAATTGCACCTTGCAATGTGGAGATATTACTGTTTGTGCATTTACAATATTCATTGATTTTTGCCATTGAAAAACGTCCAGAAATGTTTGAAGCTACTGACTGAATGAAAGGAGCTGGCATGTCACTCTCTTTGAATCTTCTTTATCATGCTAGGATTAGCAGGAAAAAGCAAAAAATTTCAGAATTTCACCTTGCAATGCGGAGAAATTACTGTGTGTGCATTTACAATATTCATTGATTTTTGCCATTGAAAAACATCATGTTATTCATATACCAGAAATGTTTGAAGCTACTGACTGAATGAAAAGAGCTGGCATCTCACTCTCTTTGAATCTTCTTTATCATGCCAGGATTAGCAGGAAAAAGCAAAAAATTTCAGAATTGCACCTTGCAATGTGGAGATATTACTGTTTGTGCATTTACAATATTCATTGATTTTTGCCATTGAAAAACGTCCAGAAATGTTTGAAGCTACTGACTGAATGAAAGGAGCTGGCATCTCACTCTCTTTGAATCTTCTTTATCATGCTAGGATTAGCAGGAAAAAGCAAAAAATTTCAGAATTGCACCTTGTAATGCGGAGAAATTACTGTGTGTGCATTTACAATATTCATTGATTTTTGCCATTGAAAAACATCGTTATTCATATACCAGAAATGTTTGAAGCTACTGACTGAATGAAAAGAGCTGGCATCTCACTCTCTTTGAATCTTCTTTATCATGCCAGGATTAGCAGGAAAAAGCAAAAAATTTCAGAATTGCACCTTGCAATGTGGAGATATTACTGTTTGTGCATTTACAATATTCATTGATTTTTGCCATTGAAAAACGTCCAGAAATGTTTGAAGCTACTGACTGAATGAAAGGAGCTGGCATCTCTCTCTCTTTGAATCTTCTTTATCATGCTAGGATTAGCAGGAAAAAGCAAAAAATTTCAGAATTGCACCTTGCAATGCGGAGAAACTACTGTTTGTGCATTTACAATATTCATTGATTTTTGCCATTGAAAAACATGTTATTCATATACCAGAAATGTTTGAAGCTACTGACTGAATTAAAAGAGCTGGCATCTCACTCTCTTTGAATCTTCTTTATCATGCCAGGATTAGCAGGAAAAATCAAAAAATTTCAGAATTGCACCTTGCAATGTGGAGATATTACTGTTTGTGCATTTACAATATTCATTGATTTTTGCCATTGAAAAACGTCCAGAAATGTTTGAAGCTACTGACTGAATGAAAAGAGCTGGCATCTCACTCTCTTTGAATCTTCTTTATCATGCTAGGATTAGCAGGAAAAAGCAAAAAATTTCAGAATTGCACCTTGCAATGCGGAGAAATTACTGTGTGTGCATTTACAATATTCATTGATTTTTGCCATTGAAAAACATCGTTATTCATATACCAGAAATGTTTGAAGCTACTGACTGAATGAAAAGAGCTGGCATCTCACTCTCTTTGAATCTTCTTTATCATGCCAGGATTAGCAGGAAAAAGCAAAAAATTTCAGAATTGCACCTTGCAATGTGGAGATATTACTGTTTGTGCATTTACAATATTCATTGATTTTTGCCATTGAAAAACGTCCAGAAATGTTTGAAGCTACTGACTGAATGAAAAGAGCTGGCATCTCACTCTCTTTGAATCTTCTTTATCATGCCAGGATTAGCAGGAAAAAGCAAAAAATTTCAGAATTGCACCTTGCAATGTGGAGATATTACTGTTTGTGCATTTACAATATTCATTGATTTTTGCCATTGAAAAACATCATGTTATTCATATACCAGAAATGTTTGAAGCTACTGACTGAATGAAAAGAGCTGGCATCTCACTCTCTTTGAATCTTCTTTATCATGCCAGGATTAGCAGGAAAAAGCAAAAAATTTCAGAATTGCACCTTGCAATGTGGAGATATTACTGTTTGTGCATTTACAATATTCATTGATTTTTGCCATTGAAAAACGTCCAGAAATGTTTGAAGCTACTGACTGAATGAAAAGAGCTGGCATCTCACTCTCTTTGAATCTTCTTTATCATGCCAGGATTAGCAGGAAAAAGCAAAAAATTTCAGAATTGCACCTTGCAATGTGGAGATATTACTGTTTGTGCATTTACAATATTCATTGATTTTTGCCATTGAAAAACATCATGTTATTCATATACCAGAAATGTTTGAAGCTACTGACTGAATGAAAAGAGCTGGCATCTCACTCTCTTTGAATCTTCTTTATCATGCCAGGATTAGCAGGAAAAAGCAAAAAATTTCAGAATTGCACCTTGCAATGTGGAGATATTACTGTTTGTGCATTTACAATATTCATTGATTTTTGCCATTGAAAAACGTCCAGAAATGTTTGAAGCTACTGACTGAATGAAAAGAGCTGGCATCTCACTCTCTTTGAATCTTCTTTATCATGCCAGGATTAGCAGGAAAAAGCAAAAAATTTCAGAATTGCACCTTGCAATGTGGAGATATTACTGTTTGTGCATTTACAATATTCATTGATTTTTGCCATTGAAAAACATCATGTTATTCATATACCAGAAATGTTTGAAGCTACTGACTGAATGAAAAGAGCTGGCATCTCACTCTCTTTGAATCTTCTTTATCATGCTAAGAGGAGCAGGAAAAAGCAAAAAATTTCAGAATTGCACGTTGCAATGTGGAGATATTACTGTTTGTGTATTTACAATATTCATTGATTTTTGCCATTGAAAAACGTCCAGAAATGTTTGAAGCTACTGACTGAATGAAAGGAGCTAGCATCTCACTCTCTTTGAATCTTCTTTATCATGCTAGGATTAGCAGGAAAAAGCAAAAAATTTCAGAATTGCACCTTGCAATGCGGAGAAATTACTGTTTGTGCATTTACAATATTCATTGATTTTTGCCATTGAAAAACATCATGTTATTCATATACCAGAAATGTTTGAAGCTACTGACTGAATGAAAGGAGCTGGCATCTCACTCTCTTTGAATCTTCTTTATCATGCTAGGATTAGCAGGAAAAAGCAAAAAATTTCAGAATTGCACGTTGCAATGTGGAGAAATTGCTGTGTGTGCATTTACAATATTCATTGATTTTTGCCATTGAAAAACATCATGTTATTCATATACCAGAAATGTTTGAAGCTACTGACTGAATGAAAGGAGCTGGCATCTCACTCTCTTTGAATCTTCTTTATCATGCTAGGATTAGCAGGAAAAAGCAAAAAATTTCAGAATTGCACCTTGCAATGCGGAGAAATTACTGTTTGTGCATTTACAATATTCATTGATTTTTGCCATTGAAAAACATCGTTATTCATATACCAGAAATGTTTGAAGCTACTGACTGAATGAAAAGAGCTGGCATCTCACTCTCTTTGAATCTTCTTTATCATGCTAGGATTAGCAGGAAAAAGCAAAAAATTTCAGAATTGCACCTTGCAATGCGGAGATATTACTGTTTGTGCATTTACAATATTCATTGATTTTTGCCATTGAAAAATGTCCAGAAATGTTTGAAGCTACTGAATGAATGAAAAGAGCTGGCATCTCACTCTCTTTGAATCTTCTTTATCATGCTAAGAGGAGCAGGAAAAAGCAAAAAATTTCAGAATTGCACATTGCAATGTGGAGATATTACTGTTTGTGCATTTACAATATTCATTGATTTTTGCCATTGAAAAACATCATGTTATTCATATACCAGAAATGTTTGAAGCTACTGACTGAATGAAAAGAGCTGGCATCTCACTCTCTTTGAATCTTCCTTATCATGCCAGGATTAGCAGGAAAAAGCAAAAAATTTCAGAATTGCACCTTGCAATGTGGAGATATTACTGTTTGTGCATTTACAATATTCATTGATTTTTGCCATTGAAAAACGTCCAGAAATGTTTGAAGCTACTGACTGAATGAAAGGAGCTGGCATCTCACTCTCTTTGAATCTTCTTTATCATGCCAGGATTAGCAGGAAAAAGCAAAAAATTTCAGAATTGCACCTTGCAATGTGGAGATATTACTGTTTGTGCATTTACAATATTCATTGATTTTTGCCATTGAAAAACATCATGTTATTCATATACCAGAAATGTTTGAAGCTACTGACTGAATGAAAAGAGCTGGCATCTCACTCTCTTTGAATCTTCTTTATCATGCTAAGAGGAGCAGGAAAAAGCAAAAAATTTCAGAATTGCACGTTGCAATGTGGAGATATTACTGTTTGTGTATTTACAATATTCATTGATTTTTGCCATTGAAAAACGTCCAGAAATGTTTGAAGCTACTGACTGAATGAAAGGAGCTGGCATCTCACTCTCTTTGAATCTTCTTTATCATGCTAGGATTAGCAGGAAAAAGCAAAAAATTTCAGAATTGCACATTGCAATGCGGAGAAATTACTGTTTGTGCATTTACAATATTCATTGATTTTTGCCATTGAAAAACATCATGTTATTCATATACCAGAAATGTTTGAAGCTACTGACTGAATGAAAAGAGCTGGCATCTCACTCTCTTTGAATCTTCTTTATCATGCTAAGAGGAGCAGGAAAAAGCAAAAAATTTCAGAATTGCACGTTGCAATGTGGAGATATTACTGTTTGTGTATTTACAATATTCATTGATTTTTGACATTGAAAAACGTCCAGAAATGTTTGAAGCTACTGACTGAATGAAAAGAGCTGGCATCTCACTCTCTTTGAATCTTCTTTATCATGCCAGGATTAGCAGGAAAAAGCAAAAAATTTCAGAATTGCACCTTGCAATGTGGAGATATTACTGTTTGTGCATTTACAATATTCATTGATTTTTGCCATTGAAAAACGTCCAGAAATGTTTGAAGCTACTGACTGAATGAAAGGAGCTGGCATCTCACTCTCTTTGAATCTTCTTTATCATGCTAGGATTAGCAGGAAAAAGCAAAAAATTTCAGAATTGCACCTTGCAATGCGGAGAAATTACTGTTTGTGCATTTACAATATTCATTGATTTTTGCCATTGAAAAACATGTTATTCATATACCAGAAATGTTTGAAGCTACTGACTGAATGAAAAGAGCTGGCATCTCACTCTCTTTGAATCATCTTTATCATGCCAGGATTAGCAGGAAAAAGCAAAAAATTTCAGAATTGCACCTTGCAATGTGGAGATATTACTGTTTGTGCATTTACAATATTCATTGATTTTTGCCATTGAAAAACGTCCAGAAATGTTTGAAGCTACTGACTGAATGAAAAGAGCTGGCATCTCACTCTCTTTGAATCTTCTTTATCATGCCAGGATTAGCAGGAAAAAGCAAAAAATTTCAGAATTGCACCTTGCAATGTGGAGATATTACTGTTTGTGCATTTACAATATTCATTGATTTTTGCCATTGAAAAACATCATGTTATTCATATACCAGAAATGTTTGAAGCTACTGACTGAATGAAAAGAGCTGGCATCTCACTCTCTTTGAATCTTCTTTATCATGCTAAGAGGAGCAGGAAAAAGCAAAAAATTTCAGAATTGCACGTTGCAATGTGGAGATATTACTGTTTGTGTATTTACAATATTCATTGATTTTTGCCATTGAAAAACGTCCAGAAATGTTTGAAGCTACTGACTGAATGAAAGGAGCTAGCATCTCACTCTCTTTGAATCTTCTTTATCATGCTAGGATTAGCAGGAAAAAGCAAAAAATTTCAGAATTGCACCTTGCAATGCGGAGAAATTACTGTTTGTGCATTTACAATATTCATTGATTTTTGCCATTGAAAAACATCATGTTATTCATATACCAGAAATGTTTGAAGCTACTGACTGAATGAAAGGAGCTGGCATCTCACTCTCTTTGAATCTTCTTTATCATGCTAGGATTAGCAGGAAAAAGCAAAAAATTTCAGAATTGCACGTTGCAATGTGGAGAAATTGCTGTGTGTGCATTTACAATATTCATTGATTTTTGCCATTGAAAAACATCATGTTATTCATATACCAGAAATGTTTGAAGCTACTGACTGAATGAAAGGAGCTGGCATCTCACTCTCTTTGAATCTTCTTTATCATGCTAGGATTAGCAGGAAAAAGCAAAAAATTTCAGAATTGCACCTTGCAATGCGGAGAAATTACTGTTTGTGCATTTACAATATTCATTGATTTTTGCCATTGAAAATCATCGTTATTCATATACCAGAAATGTTTGAAGCTACTGACTGAATGAAAAGAGCTGGCATCTCACTCTCTTTGAATCTTCTTTATCATGCTAGGATTAGCAGGAAAAAGCAAAAAATTTCAGAATTGCACCTTGCAATGCGGAGATATTACTGTTTGTGCATTTACAATATTCATTGATTTTTGCCATTGAAAAATGTCCAGAAATGTTTGAAGCTACTGAATGAATGAAAAGAGCTGGCATCTCACTCTCTTTGAATCTTCTTTATCATGCTAAGAGGAGCAGGAAAAAGCAAAAAATTTCAGAATTGCACATTGCAATGTGGAGATATTACTGTTTGTGCATTTACAATATTCATTGATTTTTGCCATTGAAAAACATCATGTTATTCATATACCAGAAATGTTTGAAGCTACTGACTGAATGAAAAGAGCTGGCATCTCACTCTCTTTGAATCTTCCTTATCATGCCAGGATTAGCAGGAAAAAGCAAAAAATTTCAGAATTGCACCTTGCAATGTGGAGATATTACTGTTTGTGCATTTACAATATTCATTGATTTTTGCCATTGAAAAACGTCCAGAAATGTTTGAAGCTACTGACTGAATGAAAAGAGCTGGCATCTCACTCTCTTTGAATCTTCTTTATCATGCCAGGATTAGCAGGAAAAAGCAAAAAATTTCAGAATTGCACCTTGCAATGTGGAGATATTACTGTTTGTGCATTTACAATATTCATTGATTTTTGCCATTGAAAAACATCATGTTATTCATATACCAGAAATGTTTGAAGCTACTGACTGAATGAAAAGAGCTGGCATCTCACTCTCTTTGAATCTTCTTTATCATGCTAAGAGGAGCAGGAAAAAGCAAAAAATTTCAGAATTGCACGTTGCAATGTGGAGATATTACTGTTTGTGTATTTACAATATTCATTGATTTTTGCCATTGAAAAACGTCCAGAAATGTTTGAAGCTACTGACTGAATGAAAGGAGCTGGCATCTCACTCTCTTTGAATCTTCTTTATCATGCTAGGATTAGCAGGAAAAAGCAAAAAATTTCAGAATT